>NW_028190433.1:1800000-2353776 GCF_048542155.1 Nylanderia fulva | reverse complement strand
TCCGCTTCGTTTTGGCGCCGCGTTTTCCTCTAACGCACCTTTTCGCATATCCCCCAAAAAATCCTTCCCAGTCTCCCGGCCCTTTCCCCCCATCTACGCATGCCCTCATTAAAAACCTCCCTTCTCTTTTGTGTCCCAAATCCGTAAAACCCAATTTTTTTAGGGGTCACTAACCCCCCCCATTTGGGGCTTTATTTTCCCACTCATACCGGCACCCCCCATTCACGCCTTTCCACGAAATGACATCGATGTCACTCTCCCCATTCGGCCCGCTAAAAACGAGTAAAACCCCTTTGGCTCTTTCAACAACTTTTCATCCCGTTTGCAATCATCCATTCCCCCAATCACTCTACCCCGCTTTCACTCTTCTGCTGCCTCCACCCTTGCTAAAACCACAAGGGAAAAGACGGCTTTCCCCTTCCATCCCTATCACAGACGTTTTCCCCCCGGGCCGCTCTTTTTACTCTGTCCATGTACCCCAAAGGGCTCGATACACTTACCAAAGGGGGGCAATACTGGAAAACCAACATACATTTCGCCAAAGTCCCCTTCAACCACACACTCACCCCAAGCTTATTCGTAAAACTCTCCCCACGCCATCACTTCAAACCCAAGTCTTTTTAACCAAACCACTCTGCTTTCCCGCCCCCACTTTCGCACACAATAAACATCCAACCTTTTGGGCAGCCCACCACACGCCCCTTTCCTTTTTCATACTTTTTCTTGCAGCATGCAAACACTCCCCTCGCCGTTCGCGCATCATCTCCCCCCCAATCACACAAAAACCGCATACGCTCTCGGGGCAGTTATACTGAAACCACATTAAACCCCTTTCATTCGTCATTTTTTTTTGTTTTCCTCTCTCTTTAACGCTCTAACGTTTTCCCGGGACACCTTGGGACAGAACCGAGTGATCACATTTGCTCCCTTTCAGTTTACATTTTCACCCCCCATTTTTTCCTTTTTTTACAATCTCCATCATTTTTCCTACACACCACTTTTTGGCACAGTTTTTTCCCTTTTTTGGTGCATTGCCGCATCATGTGCCCAAATGCAAATTTTGGGGAAAACCCCAGCACACCGGAAAAAAATCTTTCCCCCTAAAAGGGCCCTTTCCCAAAGCACAAACACTCGCCGCCAAAACAGAAAACATTTCTTTTTTGCACTCGTAACTTCTAAATCAAAATTTTTCCCCAGGTTGCATTTTTTTCTTCGCATTTCCCACTCACAACACGCACACGTTCCTAAATACTCTCTCCTTTCCCCTTTGCCCTTTCAAACTCCTCTCATACATTTCTCTCTTAACCCCTTTACCCCATATCATTCGGCACATTTGTACAAATGATCTTTGGGCCTATTTTTTGGGGAGGCCCTCAACCTTTAGGCCGCATTCTTAAACTGACCACACTCTTTTATTCTTTCAACTCAAACTCATTCTCGCCCATCGTCTCATCGCTACACCTCCATATCCTCACTTTCCTCAACCAGCTTTCACAGACGCACATTCAGTGACTTGCTCACATGCGTTCATCATTCTCCTCCTTCTTCCTCACTTGTCCACTCGCACTTGCATCATCCGCTCTCACTATTACGCCTAACTCTTCTCTTTTTTCGGTTTACAACGTCACTCGTTTCCCACACATTACCTTCCTTACCCTTTCACAATCACGCTCTTTTCACAACAACTTTTTTTCGCCTCACGCTCGCATACTCAATTCCACTTCCGCCGTAGGGCCTAAATCCCGACGGGCTCACGCATACCTCATCCAGTTTCCCCTGTTTTCTCTCATTTTTGCCAAACATGTTTTCATCATCTGTTCCCATATTGCTCTCACAATGTCCATTATTTCTCACTCGCACTCTTTGAAAATTTTGTTCGTCTCCGTAAACAGGAATCTTACGGAGTCTCCGCACCAATGACTCGCACAACAAACTCTATCTCACTCACTCCGCAACGGCTCTCATTCTCTTCTTCCATTCTCTCCCTCAGTTCATTATCAAAAACGAAGTTAAGAGGTTCAAGAGGCGATCAGAAAACCCCCCAGTTCAAACCATACATGCCAGCTAGCGATCCCCCCGAAGTTCCCCCGATAAACCGGGGGCGCTTCCGGACCAAGTTTTTGGGTTTTTCCGGGGAATTGGTTGCAAAGCTGAAATTAAAGGAATTGACGGAAGGGCACCCCCAGATGGACCTGCGTTTAATTTTTGATCAACACGGAAACCTCACCACCCCCAGACCCCGAAGGTTTAAACAGTTTGATACCCTTTTTCCCCCTTGATTCGGAGTGTGGTGAAATGGCCGTTCTTATTTTGGTGGGCGATTTGTCGGTTATTCCGATAACGAACGAGACCCCTAGCCTGCTAATAGGCGTACCTTATGTATCGCGAAGGCCCCCCCCGGCTTCGGCTGGCTGGTTTTTACTACCAACGTCAAACAAATTTTTCTAGAGGGACAGGCGCTCTAGCCGCACAAAGATTGAGCAATACAGGTCGTGTGCCTGTGTTCTGGCCCGCCCGCGGCTACATAAAGGAATCAGTGTGTTCCCTGCAAAAGCCCGGGAAAACCCGCGAATTTCCTTCTTTGGGGAGGGGGTTGCAATTTCCCCATGAACGAAAAATTTCCCCAGAAAGGGCGAGCCCATAAGCTCGCTTGATTACGTCCCCCCTTTTGTACACACCCCCCGCGCTACTAACCGATTGATGATTTAGTGAGGTCTTCGGACTGGGCGCGGCATGTCTCGTCTTGCCGATGTTGCCGGGAAGAGACCAATTGATCATTTAGGGAAGTAAAAGTGGGAAAAAGGGTTTTCCGTAGGTGACCTCGGAGGACTTTAAACGTCCGGAGTCCTGCTCGCGCCCCAAAGTCCTCTTTTGGAGGACGCGCGCTCGCACCCGTCGGCGATAAATGGACGCGCTGAAAGGCGCTTTTAGAGAAAAAAAAATAACGGATTTGAGGAATTGTTGTTGTGTTTTGATATACAGGACGGGCCGGGCGCGCCTCCCCTGACCGAAAGTAGTCCGGCAGCAGAGCACGCGCCCGGCGGTGTTCGACGACGATTCGGAGCGAGCGCCCTTCCCTGATCACGCTGTGTGTTTTGCATTCCCGGCCCCCCCCACCCACAGAGCGTCGATTTGGCGTTGAGCGCGAAAAAGGTGGTAACCTATTAAACCCCCGCACGCGTTTTGGGGGGCAGCACCCCCACGTTCGTCACGCGGCGCCCTACCCCTTTTGCGGGGGAGCGGTCCCGCTGCGAACAACGGGTGCACCGCGAGTGCCCCGGGGAGAGGGGCCCCCCAAAAATTATTATAATATAATAACACGAGAAGGGTCGATGATATTTCGACCAATCTGTCCTTTTGTCGTCCGACGGTTTTTTTTTCAAGAGCTTCCCCCCCCGGCTCTCCCGTTGCGGGAACCCCCAAAAAAACACAAACTCTATCTTTTTGGCCCTAGCCTTCCTGGCGGGAGGGCGGCGCCGCGTCCGAGGACGCGCGCGGACAGGTGACGAAGAGCCACCACGATTATTTCTCTCTCCCCCGTCCGAAGAAGAGACACGATGGTTGAAGGAAGGCGTTTCCTTTTTTGCGAACGGCCAAAAATTTTGAAAAACGATACCCTGAAGGTGGATCACTTTGGGTTTGGTCATGAGAACGCAGCCCAATTTCGCGTCAATTGTGAACTCCGACCCAGAACATCGACATTCGAACGCACATTGCGGTCCACGGATACAATTTTTTGGGCCACGCCTGGGCTAAGGGGGCGTTTTAGTACCCCCAATGCTTTTCGTCCGAAAGCGGCACGGCCCCGGGGACCAGAGAATGGCGCGCGCGTCGCCCTTCCCTGGCAAAAACCCCCCTTACAAAGGGCGTAGAGCAATTTGTTGGATTCGCCCGGTGTCTGGGGCCGCCCGACCGGCCCCGGTGCAATCCCGGGGTCGCGAAATGACACACCGAAATAATATAATGAGAAGGAAAGCGCACAAGCGTGTAAAACGTTGCGAAACCCCCCAGAGAATGCGCGGAAATTAAAGGGGGAGGTGTTTTTTTATCCAATCTGTGTGTACGCCCAGAAACCGAAAGGGAAAAGGTGGGAGAGTAAAAGCGGCGCGAGGGGAGGAACAAAAGGCCAAAAAAATGGTCAGAACGTGATGCACCGCTTTCTCTTTGGCCCGGGGCGCGTGCGTCTTTTTCCTCCCGAAGTAGTAGCGCTTGTCTACCGTTTCTCCTCTCCGTCATCACCCAGATTTACCGGACTGCTCTGCACTCTGTCCCGTCTTTTCGGTGCGATGCGCTCGGCGTCTTATGCGACGCCCTTCCCCCACACAAAACGGTTTTAAACGAAAATTTAACGCGCGTCGTCGCCCGGCGAAGAGATTCTTTAATCCCTTTACCTTTTTTACGGAAGGGTTTGATCGCGAGCCGACCGCGTGCCCGAGTCCACAAAATTTTTTTCGTAAAGCGAAAAAGGGGACCGGCGCGCCGGTCGTGTACCGTCGAATCGTTCCGCCCGAATTCGTATAAAAAGAAGGGAGAGCCGAGATCCGCCCCCCCGCGATTATCGTCCCCTTTCCCAAAACCACGAGGGGTGGTGCGTTTAGCGCCCCGGCTTTTTTGCTTCCGCGTATTTCGTATGCGGGCCCTGTTTCCTCTTCCCCGTTCGCACGCTCTCCCCTTCTCCCCTTCTCCCCCTCTTATATATTTTTATAGAGGAGAGACGACATAGCGACCGGAGGGGCAAACGGCTACGAAAACTCACTAGGGCACGCCTCAAGCAGGCGAGATTATCCGCTGAATTAAGATATTATTAAGCGAGGAAAAGAAAACCAGGTTTTCTTTAGTGGGCGGCAGCAAACCAGAAAAGGCCCCCAGAAACCGAATCCCGCGTTCCCCGCGGAAATGTGGTGTTTGGGGGTCCCGCTTATCCCGAGTGCCGCGTCCGTAAAGTCCATCTTGAAGGGGGCCATTCCCCTTAGAGGGTGCCAGCCTACGACCGGGGGGCGCCTCGGGGATTCTCCTTAGTCGGGTGCTTGAGAGGCAGCTCTAAGGGTGGTAAACTCCATTAAGGTAATACACCACAGACCGTAGCAAACAAGTCCGTGAGGAAAGTTGAAAAAACTTGAGAGAGAGTTCAAGAGTACGTGAACCGTTCGGGGTAACTAAAAAACCCCAAAGTCGAACGGGGAGAATATCGTCGGGCGGGGGGCCCTTGGCGTCGTCGGCGAGTCCCGGAGTCCTTTGGCGGCTCGCGCCGGCACGTTACTGCGCCGATGTCCGGCGCTGGGCCCGTCGTTGTATTCCCCCCAAGTAGAACGCCCGCAAACGTGGGGTCGGTCAAAGGGCCCCGGGTGGGGTGTCTGTCCGCGTCGCCGGTAAAACGGCACGCGAAAAACCCTCGTCGCCGGCCGGCTGCTCGGGTACGCCCCAAGTATCGGGCGCAATTTCACGGTGCTCGAAAACGTCCCCCAGCGCGCGCACGGTACTGGAGGTTACGCCTTTTGCCCGCCCCGGTCTGGCCCGCTTTTGGTTACAGTACGGAAACACCTTCGACAGCCTGCGAACGTCTCCCCGGGCTTGCGGAGACCGATACCGTCCGACGCAATTTTTTTTTGGGTTTCTTGGACCGTCTTGAAACACGGACCAAGAGTCTAACTGTACGCGAGTCATTGGGATTGCGCGAGACCAAAGGCGTAATGAAAGTGAAAGGGCGGCCCTGGCCGTCGACCTAGGGGGTGGCCGCGGCGCGATGCGGCCTCGCCCCCCCGGGGCGTCTCTTTCTCATCGCGAAAAGAGGCCACCCAGAGCGGGGGTTTCCCGTTGGGACCCCAAGATGGGAACATGCTGTAGGACGAAATCAGGGGAAACCCTTTTGGAGGTCCTAGCGATTCTGACGGCAAATCGATCGTCGGAACTGGGTATAGGGGCAAAGCTAATCGAACCATCCCAGTAGCTGGTTCCCCCCCCCGAGTTTTCCCCTCAGGTACTGGCACTCGGGCCCTTTTGACGGAAACCCGCGAGCTCATTTGGTAAAACCCTGATTAGAGCTGGGGGCCCAAGCGACCCCAACCTATTCTCAAACTTTAAATGGGTAGATCTTGGCTTTCTTTAATTATGAAGCCACGCAAACTTTGGACAGAGGCAATGGGGGGCCTTTTTTGGGAAGCAGAATTGCGCTGGGGGGATAACCAAACCGGTTAAGGCGCCCACTGAAAGCTCATGGGACCCATTAAAGGGGTTGGTTGCAAGAAGCAGGACGGGGGCCAGGAAGTCGGAATCCGCTAAGAGTGGGGTAACAACTCACCCGCGAAGCAACTAGCCCTGAAAATGGATGGCGCTGAAGCGTCGAGCCTATACTCTGCCGTCAGCGGCAGTGGGGCGGCAACAGGGAGCGGGCGTTAGTCTTTTCTCGCGTCGTCACGAAGCCTGACGGGGTAGGAGGGGGGGGGGACGGGGACGCGAAGGGTCTGGGCGCCCACCTGCCCGGCCGCCCTCGGGGCAGATCTTGTTGAATAAACAAATACCCAGCGAGGCCCTGAGGACTGACGTGAAAGGGTTTGTTTTAACGGGCCGTTGCCACGAGTCTCGACCCAAAACCCCTGGAGAATCCTATGTCAAGAGGGGGTACAATATCTCGGTGTCGAGAAATAATAAAATTTTAAATAGAAAGACACACGCCCGTCGGCGAAAGGAACCGGGTTTCCCTATTTCGGAAACCCCCGCAGGGGAAAAACCCTACATTTGGGCCCCGTAAGGTGTTGTCGGGGAAACCCCAAATGCCCTGGAGCCGCCGTCGGGAGACCGGGAAGAGTTTTCTTTTCTGTATAAGCATTGGGAGTTCCCTGGAAACCTCTACCGGGAGATAGGTTTGGAACGCAAGAGCACCGCAGTTGCGGCGGTGTCCGGATCTTCCCCTGGACCTTGAAAATCCAGGAGCGGGCCACGTGGAGGTGTCGCGCGGTTCGTACCCATATCCGCAGCAGGTCTCCAAGGTAAAGAGCCTCTAGTCGATAGAATAATGTAGGTAAGGGAAGTCGGCAAATTGGATCCGTAACTCGGAATAAGGATTGGCTCTGAGGAGCGGGGCGTGTCGGGCTTGGTCGGGAAGACGGAGTCTGGCTGACGTGCCGGGCCTGGGCGAGGTGAACGGTCGGCGTTCTCGCGCCGGTCTCCGGGATCCGAGCTCGGTCCCCGTGCCTTGGCCTCCCGCGGATTCTCCTTGCTGCGAGGCTTCCGTGGCGGCGGAGCCGTCGTGTCGTCCTCTCGGCCGCCATCAACGCTCAGCTCAGAAACTGGCCACGGACTAGGGGAAATCCGACTGTCTAATTAAAACAAAGCATTGCGATGGCCCTGCGGGTGTTGACGCAATGTGATTTCTGCCCAGTGCTCTAAATGTCAACGTGAAGAAATTCAGCAAGCGCGGGTAAACGGCGGGAGTAACTATGACTCTCTTAAGGACTCCGTCCGGGCGACCGGCGGATCCATGTGCCATCCCCACCTCCTCGTGGTGAGAGTCGGGCAACGCTGGCGAAAGTTCGACCGGCGGCCAACGGGGCTCTGGCTTGGCGGGGCGCTTGCGCCTCGCTTGGGTTCGTGGGGTTGCCAGCCCCCTCGAGCCGACATACGACAGGCACTTCAAAGGAAAAAGGATATTCTCCCTGGCGGCAGCCTCGGGCCGCCGGGTCCTGTCGTGCATTCGTCCTCCTCTCCTGAACCCAGCCCTGGTCCTTCGCGACAGCCTCCCGCTGCGGCTCGTCGTCGACAACCGCCCTCGGCTGTCCCTGCCCCTAATCCCCCGGGCATCCCCTGCCGTACCCGTGCCCTCATGAAAAAATCGCGCGTTCGGGGGACCCAAAAAACGACCCCGGTTTAAATTCGGGGGTTCGGCCACGAGGCCTATAACCGAAAAATTTAAAAAGGGCCGAGCGGTAAAGGGGGGCCCGGGGGGAGCGTGAAGAACCCCCCCCGAAAATGGATGGCGGGGGAAAAGGGCCTTGGCGGGTTTTATCGAAAGCGTGGTTTTCAACCACACGGGCTCACCCTTTCCCGGGAACCCGGGCTCCCCTTGAAATTTTTCAAGGGTATGCGGAAAAACGGGGGGGTCCCGACCCCTTTTGTGGCCGCGCTTTTTGGGGAGGGAATTTTCGGTCCCCCACGGGGGGGGGGAGTTTAGTTTTTCTTTCCGCGGGGGGAAACCAAGGGGGTTTTTTAAAAAAAACTTTCGGAAACCCCCCCAAGGGCTTTTTTTCCCACCCCCCCCAACCCCCTCTCCGCGTGGGTCCCCCAGGCTCGCCTCCGCTTTACCATCTTCCCCGGGGGGGCCCATGCGTAGGGCCCACTTTGGCCGGCGCAAATCGAGTTAGTCCCATTTTTCGGGACCCAAATCCAGGGATGAGTTCCCGCGTCGGATCAGTTTTGGGTTGAGGGGGTGATGGCCGCGAGTTTTGATGCGCGACCGGGGGGAAATCACTGGGGGTTTCCCCCCGCCTGTTTTTTTTGCACCGCCTTTTCGTCGCTTTGCGGGCCACCCCGGCAGAAGGCGCGAGGGGGGGGCCCGGATATGCGCGCTTTGCACGCCTCTTCCCCGAAATTGGGCGTGTGGCCAGGAGATCTTGGATGGGGCCTCCCATGCAGGCGTGGTTCCGGATTGCAGGGGAGGGTCGCATTGGGGCCCTTTTGTTGCGCAGGTTTCCCGTCCCAATTCGCTCCGCCCGCGGGTTTCCCATCATAGCGTAAACGGGTGGCCGTGGCACCGATCCCCTGCAAGGAGGGGCAGCATCAATTTGGGCCCTAAATCGGCTCCCGGATTGGACGGCATTTAGCGTACTGGCTTACCGAGAGCGAGGGCCCGCCGTCAAACCTCAAAAGTCTCCAAGTTCAAACAATGGGGCAATGGATTAGGGAGAAGTCAATTCCCCAGTACAACCCAAAGTACTGTTGAGTCGACGTTTTTCATCCCCCAAAAGAGGGGGCGAGTGGTGCTCTTCCGGGCGATTTCCGTCCGATCTCCATTACCTCCGTGGCTGTGAGGCATCTGCATAAAATCTTGGCCCAGAGGCTTCGCGAGTCCAAGCTTGTAGATCTTCGGCAGCGCTGTTTCGACGATGGGTGTGGCGAAAATGTCGCCGTCCTTGCGTCCTTGCTAATGGACGCCAGGTCCCGTCGTCGAGAACTACACGTTGCTTCGCTGGACTTCGCGAAGGCCTTTGATAGTGTCAGCCATGGGGCGATCACCAATTCCTTGGCTGGCTTGGGCTTGCCTCACGGCCTTATCGATTATATCGGGCGCATTTATGCGAACAGCAGCACGGTGTTTGAAGTGCGCGGTGTCAGGTCAGAGCTCTCTAAAGCGGGCAGAGGCGTCAGGCAGGGGGATCCACTGTCACCGGTGCTATTTTGCCTGGTGGTGGATGAGATCATGAGATCGATACCTGCCGACGTCGGATACCAGCTGGGAGAGCATCGTATAAACAGCATCGCTTATGCTGATGATGTTCTCCTATTCGCTGCCACCAAGTGGGGTCTTCAGACCGGCGTACATGGGAATAAAGATAACCCATATAAATGCGCAAAGATCGCGAGCAGCAGCAGTAAACCTGGAACTAATATTTAACGAACAAAACTTTGACATCCTCTGTATACAGGAACCTTACTCTTATAAGGGGAGAGTAAGAGGATATTCTGCGCCGGGCTTAAGGATCATTCAACCTGACAAAAAAGACGCATGGGTCGCCGCGGTGGTAAGAGAAGGAAAAATGGACGTCTTCCAAAACACAAGTATGGAAAACGAACATATCATGTGCTTCCAGGCTTGCGCGGGACAGGAACAGCTCTACATTATTAACATGTATTGCCAATTCTCTTTAGAAATAAAACCGTTCTTAGATGACCTAGACAATATCCTACAAAAACTCTCTGGGTGCAATATTATAGTAACCATGGACGCAAATGCCAGGTCGGACTGGTGGTTCTCCGACACCACAGACAAGAGAGGGAAGGAGCTGGAAGAATTCATCCTGTCGCACAACCTCTGCATAATGAATAAGCAAAATAACCCTAATAAGTATTCGACGGAAAGGGGACAGTCGAATATAGACGTTACACTCGTCAGCGAAGGTCTGGCCAGTAAACTAAGAAACTGGAAGGTGGACACAGCGTGCACCACAAGTGACCATAATATTATTGCCTTCGAGATTGGGGACAAGACCCTAAGGAGGACGGAGTGGAGCATGCAAAATGGCTATAATCTGAAAAAAGCAAATTGGGACACTTTCGATGAATTGATTCAGGCACAATTTAACAAAGATTTTCTGAACAAATTGGAGAGCAGTAGAGCCAGCGAGGCAGCGCGGCTCTTCAATAAAACGTTACTTAAAATATGCGATAGATCTATTCCGAGAAGGAAATTGGCTAACCAAACGGTTCCGTGGTGGACCGAAGAGCTAAAAATACTTAGATCACACGCGAACAAAGCCAAAAAGCACCTCCTAAGAGCAAAGAGGTTAAATCTAGGAAACGTGAACAAATATGGGGAACTCTACAGAAGAACCAGAAATAAATATGTCTCGCTAATCAAGAAGGAGAAAACGGCTGCATGGAGAAGCTTTGTAACTAAGGCCGGAAATAAAGATCCCTGGAGTATCGTTTACAAAATAGTTCGCGATAAGATAAAGAAGCCGAACTATTTCTGCACCCTAACCCTGCCCTCGGGAAAGGAAATAAATAACTGGGCGGAGACGATAAGTGCTCTTCTAGATAAATGCGTACCGCCAGACGATGTAGGCGGAGAAGGTAAAGTACACGCAGAAATAAAATCACAAAATAAAAGATATCGTAATAGTAATATGGAACAGGAAATCACGGAGGAGGAAGTGGCGGTTGCCATCAAGAGGATCAAGAAGAATAAGGCCCCAGGAGCCGATGGCGTAAAAGGAGAGATGCTAAAGGCTGTATGGGCAAGCAACAAGGAAGTCATAAGACAAGTGCTAAATATTTGCCTAAGAGAAAAAACATTTCCCGAGGAATGGAGGATAGCTTCACTGCGCATAATATTAAAGGATAGCAAGAAGGACAGGAGCTTATTAAACTCATACAGACCTATTGCACTCTTACCAGTGTTTGCGAAGATCTTTGAGAGAATTTTGATTGGTAGAATCACTAGATGTTACAAGGAGACGGGCCTGGAGTGCAAGAATCAGTTTGGCTTTAAACCAGGGTGCTCCACAGAGGACGCTCTAATTGCCTTCAGAAACGGTCTGAACACTGACAAGAGATACGTAGTGGCCCTCTTTGTGGACATCGAAGGGGCTTTTGATAACCTTTGGTGGCCCGCTATTAAGAAAAGGCTGATCATGGCAAAATGTAGTAGCACTTTAATCAGAATTATCGACAAGTACTTTAGTAAAAGAAAAGTAGTGGTAAAATCTAATTTCAAGGAGGCCCATAAATATATGCAGAAGGGTTGCCCGCAAGGGTCAATCATAGGCCCAGCAATGTGGAATTTCTGCATGGATGCGTTACTGCAAGAGCTTACAACGATAAGCGATACAGAGACAATAGCGTACGCGGATGACCTAGCGACTTTAATACGAGGGAACTCGAGGCAAGAACTGGAAAGAACTGGCGCACGTGTCTTAAAAACTATCAATGAATGGTGTGTGATACATAAATTGAAAGTATCGGCGACAAAAACTACGGCACTTATGATGAAGGGCAAATTTGACAAAGAAAGGATGCCCAGGCTAAAAATCGAGCG
Source organism: Nylanderia fulva (assembly GCF_048542155.1). Taxonomy (NCBI): domain Eukaryota; kingdom Metazoa; phylum Arthropoda; class Insecta; order Hymenoptera; family Formicidae; genus Nylanderia; species Nylanderia fulva. The sequence continues at coordinate 2,342,027 of NW_028190433.1, read as the reverse complement.
GCAAAACATAAAATATGCTTCCGAAGTAAGATACCTTGGTGTCTTAATTGACAGCAAATTAAGCTTCATAGCACACGCAAGATACCTAAGAGACAAACTAGTCAAATTTATGATGCAAATCAGAAGAGTCGCAAGGGACGAGTGGGGGCTCAAAAAACATGACCTGAGAATACTATACAAGGCAGTAGCAACTCCAATTACTACGTATGCGGCTGCGTTCTGGTTTGACAAGGTGTCACATGTATTAGTCAAAAGACACATTTTGGCGGCTCAGCGAGCGCTGCTCATAGTGCTCACGAAAGCATGTAGAACGACGTCGACTAGCGCCATGCAAGTAATAAGCGGAATAATGCCTTTAGACTTGGAAATTATCCAACAAGGAGTGAGTAATAAAATGAAAAGAAACTTGGACGTAGAATGGAATAACTATAGATATGAAGCGAAAGAAAACGTGAACGATAGAAATGTGGCCGCGAACGGACTTGGATGAATTTCTCGCTCGCCCGGCGAAAGCAACACGCCGCGAACGGACTTGGAAGAATTTCTCGCTCGCCCGGCGAAAGCAACACGCCGCGAGCGAACTTGGAAGAATTTGTCGCTCGCCCGGCGAAAGCAACACGCCGCGAACGGACTTGGATAAATTTCTCGCTCGCCCGGCGAAAGCAACACGCCGCGAACGGACTTGGAAGAATTTCTCGCTCGCCCGGCGAAAGCAACACGCCGCGAGCGAACTTGGCAGAATTTGTCGCTCGCCCGGCGAAAGCAACACGCCGCGAGCGAACTTGGAAAAAGCGGCTTGTGCGGCCGGAGGTGTCGCCCGCCTACGAAAGAACACGCCGCGATCGGACTTGTGGTACGGGCGGCGCGTGCCGCCGGAGGTGTCGCCCGCCAACGAAAGCAACACGCCGCGATCGGACTTGGAAGAATTTCTCGCTCGCCCGGCGAAAGCAACACGCCGCGAACGGACTTGGAAGAATTTCTCGCTCGCCGGCGAATGCAACACGCTGCGAACGGACTTGGATGAATTTCTCGCTCGCCCGGCGATAGCAACACGCCGCGAGCGAACTTGGAAGAATTTGTCGTTCGCCCGGCAAAAGCAACACGCCGCGAGCGAACTTGGAAAAAGCGGCTTGTGCGGCCGGAGGTGTCGCCCGCCAACGAAAGCAACACGCCGCGATCGGACTTGGGTTACGGGCGGCGCGTGCCGCCGGAGGTGTCGCCCGACAACGAATGCAACACGCCGCGATCTGACTTGGGTTACGAGCGGCGCGTGCCGCCGGAGGTGTCGCCTGCCAACGAAAGCAACACGCCGCGATCGTACTTGGGTTACGGGCGGCGCGTGCCGCCGGAGGTGTCGCCCGCTAATCAAGGCAACACGCCGCTATCGGGCCTGGAAAAATTTCTCGCTCGCCGGCGAGAGCAACGCGCCGCGAGCGAACTTGCGCCTGTACCCGAGTTCTCGCTTGTACCGCTAACGAGCGAGCTAAATGAGATTAATTAAATGAGGACGCATCGGAAAGTTTATTCGTGCAAACACTCCAGCTTTGCTTATCGGCATCCTGCCTGCATTCGTCCACGTATCGGTCGTAGAATCTCGAAGATTGTGCATCCGACGAGTGGTAGCCGGGAATTAGCAGATATCGTAATAATCGTTTCGCGCGGTCGTGCGGAGCGTCGAAAAATACGAAACCTTTGTCCGAAACGTATTTCCGTATCGTAGCATTATCTCCTCGTAGCGGCGCTACTCGCCGTCAAGTGCCCCGGAGGTACCGCCGGCGGGCGACGGACTTGGTAAAATCATTCGGTCGTCCGGAGGTGTCGCCCGTCCCGGAGGTGCCGTCCGTCCCCAAGTTGACGCCGGCCGTTATGTGGTGCCGCACGTATAATCATGCCCGTAACGAGCCGTCTCGGTTGCCGCGCGCGTGATTTCGCATCGGGCGAGTGTTCCGTACCGTAATCGCGGTCACCGCAGCTTGCGTGTTGCGTATCATCCGTAATAATTCGAAATATATGTCTCCGACACGTGGGTTTGAGAGACACGTTTCGAGTTAGTAATCGGACAGCGCCCTCATGTCGAGCGAGCGCCGAATAGTAAATAACTTTCGTCCGAAACGTTTTTACGTAGCTCTCCTTGTTGCGGCGCCGTAAATCGTCGTTAAGTGTTCCGGAGGTACCGCCGGCGGTCGTCTGACTTCGAGAGATCATTCGGTCGTCCGGAGGTGCCGCCCGTCCCGGAGGTGTCGCCGGTCGGCCGTGGTTCCCGGAGGTGTCGCCCGGCCCGAAGGTGTCGCCGGTCGGACGTGGTTCCCGGAGGTGTCGCCCGGCCCGGAGGTGCCGCCCGGCCCGGAGGTGCCGCTGGTCGGCCGTGGTTCCCGGAGGTGTCGCCCGGCCCGGAGGTGCCGCCCGGCCCGGAGGTGCCGCCGGTCGGCCATGGTTCTCGGAGGTGTCGCCCGGCCCGGAGGTGTCGCCGGTCGGCCGTGGTTCCCGGAGGTGTCGCCCGGCCCGGAGGTGCCGCCCGACCCGGAGGTGCCGCCCGGCCCGGATGTGCCTCCCGGCTCGGAGGTACCGTCGGTGCTTATACCTCATTGTCCCGGCATTTCGTTTGTTTCCTTCTTAATTAATGCTAATTATCGTTGTTTGACATTTGCCATACGGCTATCGTGATAATATTTTATCGTACAATAGGACTTTTCGATCGTTCGCTCTCCGCGACTATGTCTCGATTGAACGCGCCTTTCGGCGCTCGCGCTCGCATACGGCCGTGCGTAGGACCGTGCGTCGCCGACCGCCTGGCCGGCCGGTTGGGTACTATAAGAGATACGTCGCGCTCGGCGCGTCGAACGAGTCGAGCGAGTCCGGACGAGTCGTAAACGTACTTTCTCGAGTCTCTCGCCACTCCGGCGTGTTTCGACCGCTCTCCGTACCGTCGCCGACCGCTTGGCCGGTCGGTTGGGTACTATAAGAGGGTAGGAGAGATTAATATTGTACGTGTCGCGCTCTAGACGTTGACAAACGAAGAATCGCCCGTACGGGTCGAGAACGGATTTTGTCGAGTCGCGACTCTGACACGGAGAGAACATTTATATAAAATGTTTGATTTGGCAACCACAAATATATAAAATAATATACGATCGTCGCAGAACGCGCCGCCGCCAAGTCTTCTCATGCTTGGAGGTTGCGTGTCTCGCGAGAACGTACGTTCGACTCTCGCGTCGTCTCGTATTCCTCTTCGCCGGGGATTACGGTGCGGCTCTTCTCGTTCGTCGCCGAACGCGCGCAAAATTAACGCACACTTATTTATTACGAGCACAGCATTGCCACGAGTCGGTGTCGCAAGACCGAATGGCTCTTATGTGGCGCGCACGCTTCTAGTGTGTTGGCCGCGCGGTTCCTCTCGTTTCGTACGCAGCAGCGGAACCGTCGCGCTTACCGAGCATCTACTCCACGGATACGAGTTTGCGGGAAGAGTTGCTTCTTCCCGCTCGCTTTGTACGCCGTAGCGAAATCTTATTGCTGGTCGTGTGCGGTTAAACGCGTACGAACCAGACAGAACAGTCCTCGACGTCTAAGCATCGCCATCGTCGATTTAGCGTCAGGGTGAATCGCGCGGTTTCTCGAGACCGCGCATCATAACATTTGGGAGAATAAGAACACGAGTAGTTTGATCTTGTGGATTTTTGAACGGTGAGGAGGAGGAAGAAGAGGTGAGGCGGCGGCGTCGGGGGTTTACTCTCGCCTCCGTCGTTCTCTCGTACGCTTTACATAATAGCGTTAAACACAGCAGAGTGTCGCCGACCGGCTGAGCAAAACCGGCGGCAAATAAAATGGCACATACGAGCGTGTCGCGCGCGCGTCGATGTTTCGGCATCGAACGCGCGCGCGCGCGAAAAAGAGCTAGCGACAAGTCTTCGGGCTCGCTCGCGAGTTACTCCCTTGCGAGTAACCGAACACGAAGCTCCCTGGTTGATCCTGCCAGTAGTCATATGCTTGTCTCAAAGATTATAAATGTAATTTATTTAATTACATTTTTATTTTTTAAATAATACATATATACGTTCCAAAAAATATAAGCCATATTATTATAAAAACAATGATAAATTATTAAATTAAGGCCATGTGTAACGCGCAATACGATATTATTTTATTATTTAGAAGAAAATTCTTAATTTGAAATAATAATTACACAAACGTTTCGAGCTCTACTTGCTCCTCTTCAGTGCGCAAAAAAAATAATGATAATAAATAACGATAATAAATAAATACATACATAAAATTCTAATAAAAAATCCGCAATACATAGTCAATATAAGTTATATAGTTAAGTCATAGTTAAAACGCAAAATATATTTACAATGAATTGAAACCATTAAAATAGTTCAACAAAGTAAGAACCCAATTAGAAGCAGAATGATTCGTCCGGTTATTCATAAAATATTTTAGAATTATTAATAAAAACTCGGAGTGACACTTATACATTGCTCCAAACGAACCACTTATCGTTATTTGACGAAAGTCCCTCAATCTGGCAATGATTATGTCCATCCTCTCCAAATTATTTGATATTTGTTAACTGAATTTAGAGAATTTATTCAATTGTAAAATAGGATTCCACTAATGTGTATGTAAAAAAAGATTAAAAATTACAAATTAAACTAAATACTAAAATATTGAACCTTTATGCTTACAAATTGTTCCGAATAACTTGAGATGACGATGCTTCTAATTGTTGTTGGCCTTATTGTTAGTACTTGACTGTTGTCTAGTCTTTTAAAAAGTCGAATAAATAGGTGTCAGATCTCACAAAATAAACATTTACATACGTCTAAAAATTCGATATTTCTTCTAGAATGTCGAAATACGCGTTGTTAAGCAATTCGGTGTCTGTGTTATTATTTATACCATGCCTTTGTTCCTTGATGTGTATCATTTCCGAGATAAGTCTTTTATAATAATTAGATTCAATATCAAGTATTTTAACGTTATCCCAATCAAAAGCATGTTTTTTATCTATAATATGTTCAGAGACCACAGAATGCTTGGAGGAATCAAATTTAATATTATTCATATGCTCTTTTAGTCTAGTGCGTAATTTTCTTTTGGTTTGCCCAACATACGAAGCTTCACAATCCTTACAATTAATTTTGTAGACAACATTATTATTATTGTTATGCACGTTTTTGTCCTTGTGGACTTTAATAAATTTGTTAAGATTATTTAGACAACGGTATCCTACTCTGAAATCTGATTTTTTTATTGTCGATGCTATTGTCTCAGAAATGTTATTAATGTATGGAATGACGAAAAATTTTTTCTTGCTATTATCTTCTGCAATTTCTTTTTTTCTATTGTTGTTAAACTGTCCATTGTTTAAAACTCTTATTCTCTTATTTATTTCTTTAAAGATTAAATGAATAGGGTAACCGTTGTCCAATAATATTTTAATACACAGTTCTAAATTTTTCTTATGATATATGGGATGAGATAATAACAATGCCCTATTAATAAGATTATAAATTACTCCTATTTTATGGCACATAGGGTGACTCGATAAAAAAGATAGTACTCTACCTGAACATGTCTTTTTTTGATTTAATCTTTCATTTAATCTTTAAAGAAATAAATAAGAGAATAAGAGTTTTAAACAATGGACAGTTTAACAACAATAGAAAAAAAGAAATTGCAGAAGATAATAGCAAGAAAAAATTTTTCGTCATTCCATACATTAATAACATTTCTGAGACAATAGCATCGACAATAAAAAAATCAGATTTCAGAGTAGGATACCGTTGTCTAAATAATCTTAACAAATTTATTAAAGTCCACAAGGACAAAAACGTGCATAACAATAATAATAATGTTGTCTACAAAATTAATTGTAAGGATTGTGAAGCTTCGTATGTTGGGCAAACCAAAAGAAAATTACGCACTAGACTAAAAGAGCATATGAATAATATTAAATTTGATTCCTCCAAGCATTCTGTGGTCTCTGAACATATTATAGATAAAAAACATGCTTTTGATTGGGATAACGTTAAAATACTTGATATTGAATCTAATTATTATAAAAGACTTATCTCGGAAATGATACACATCAAGGAACAAAGGCATGGTATAAATAATAACACAGACACCGAATTGCTTAACAACGCGTATTTCGACATTCTAGAAGAAATATCGAATTTTTAGACGTATGTAAATGTTTATTTTGTGAGATCTGACACCTATTTATTCGACTTTTTAAAAGACTAGACAACAGTCAAGTACTAACAATAAGGCCAACAACAATTAGAAGCATCGTCATCTCAAGTTATTCGGAACAATTTGTAAGCATAAAGGTTCAATATTTTAGTATTTAGTTTAATTTGTAATTTTTAATCTTTTTTTACATACACATTTGTGGAATCCTATTTTACAATTGAATAAATTCTCTAAATTCAGTTAACAAATATCAAATAATTTGGAGAGGATGGACATAATCATTGCCAGATCGAGGGACTTTCGTCAAATAACGATAAGTGGTTCGTTTGGAGCAATGTATAAGTGTCACTCCGAGTTTTTATTAATAATTCTAAAATATTTTATGAATAACCGGACGAATCATTCTGCTTCTAATTGGGTTCTTACTTTGTTGAACTATTTTAATGGTTTCAATTCATTGTAAATATATTTTGCGTTTTAACTATGACTTAACTATATAACTTATATTGACTATGTATTGCGGATTTTTTATTAGAATTTTATGTATGTATTTATTTATTATCGTTATTTATTATCATTATTTTTTTTGCGCACTGAAGAGGAGCAAGTAGAGCTCGAAACGTTTGTGTAATTATTATTTCAAATTAAGAATTTTCTTCTAAATAATAAAATAATATCGTATTGCTCGTTACACATGGCCTTAATTTAATAATTTATCATTGTTTTTATTGTCATACGAGCTTGAACATTGGTATGTGATGGTTTGATTAGGTATTAATTTTGCATTGCATATTATTATATATGTACGTGTGTGTGGGTGTATAACTATCATTTAATACACATTCACGTTAAATCACATCATTTAATCATATTTAATAACTATATCACTAACATATATAATTAATACTTATAATAAATCATTTTTAAAGTAATTTTTTTTAAATTCTAGTTATCACTTTATCAGAATTATGAAAAAAAATTGATACAATTGTTAGAAAACTTAAATGTGCATAACTTTTTAATATATAGGCATTAATAAAATAAACATAGTGATTGTTAATTTTTTATGCTACAGCTACGCATAAAAGTACTAAAATACTTAGAACTTTAAATTACTTTAATATTCAACTGTATATATTATTATAACTTTTCTCGTTTTATACTATATTTAAAAAATAATATTTAATAATTACTTTATTGCACTTACAACTATGCATATGTATTTAATACTGTAACCATTTAAATAATAAAATATATATATAATTACTGTGTATGAAATTAATACATTCAAAATAAAAAAAGTACATATGCAAAAATAAACTCTATAAAATCTATAAATAAACGTAATAATAATAAACTGTGCAATAAACGTAATAATAAACGTTCAAATATTTTATTTATTATATATTAAAATTATTATATTTAATAACCTGTCCTTTTCTTGTTTAGATCTCCTCATTTTCGCATCTCTTTTTTTGTTCTTCCTTTTTCCTAAAAAGAAATATGTGATTGTTATACATAGGTGCAATAAGTCAATTCTGCAATAAATATTCTATACAAAAATAACAATAAGTTCTTAAATGTTGTATTTAATTTAAAAAAACTAATACACGCAATAATGAACAGATAGTGCATGTGTTCACCCTCTTTAAAATCAGTTTCTTATAAAAATAAAAAGTTTGAGATAAGATGATAAAATAGTTAAATTGAGGTATATTATATATAACTTACAAATCTCGGTCAAATCTCTGCTTGGCTAAAATTAGCCATCTTGCAATTATATCCTCAACTTCCTTATTTGTTAAATTGGTTCTTGAAGTTCGCGCAGCATCTAACAACAAGTTTAAACAGATATGTGTGGTTATAGATTATATAAAAATTTAAAGCGACTTAATTTTATATATATATATATGTATATATGTATATATACTATTCAAAATTATTTTATATTCCTATGATTACATATTATTGAATAATGATATTAGAGTTCTAATAGCATCATCCAATATAACCATGCATAGAATGCTATATATAAAGTGTCAAAAATATGTCAATAAAAACATTTCTGTGATTAAATATTTATATACTTACTTATGATACATATAGTAATGCGAAGATTTTTAAAGGCATTTTTCAATTTTGCACCAGCCCAACTATATTCCATTGCTAATTTATTTGTTAAAATATGTTTCATCATGTACGAAATCACATCATGATGATCCTTACCTCCTAAAAAGCTCAATTGTCTTGTCTAAAAATATAAAATAATTTAATTAATATTAGTTTATGATCTAAAAATATCAAAATAATAAACATTTGTTTTTCTCTTATAAAAAAAGTTAACATTACTTTTCTTTTAACTTCTTTAAAATTATTTAACATTATATAAATAAATAAATATGTCCAAAATATTGCTTTTTATAAGACATTTCAATAAAATGTTTCTAATCGTAAGTATAAAATGATAATATTTTGTATATACCATTTCTGTAGCAACACATTTGTTTTTTAATTGATTATCAATTCTCTGTAATTGTTCTACGGTATCTGCTGGCAAATCGAAATCATAATGTTCATTTTTTTTTAAATCCGTTTCCTCATTTTTTCTTATGTGATTATCCAACTTTATTAAACGTTCATCAATTGTTGTAAGATTTAACAATACTGCATTTAGTTTCCTGATAATTAAATTATGAAAATCTGCAAAAATAATTGACACATATTATTGTATATCTACTCATTGTCAGATTATATAAATATTACGAATTATATACCATTTTAAATATATGTTTACAGTGATATAAATAAAAAAAGTTAAAACTTTAATAATATATATATATATATATATATATATAGGTAAGCTTTTACAAAAATTTAAAATTAATAACAGATATATTTTTACCTACATCAATCTCAGCATTACAAGTATCGGATGTAGATATTGTATCTGAATTTTGTGGAACAAGGTCATCTTTATTTGCTGTTCGATGTTCTTGTGAACTTATAGATTTACTATATGTAACTGCAGACTTTTTAGACTGAATATTAATTATTTTTTCATTACTTATTTGTATCGGAGGCTTAGTTATTTTCTTATAATTTTTTATCAGTGGTTTTTTTATTTCATAAGTCATTTTGCTTTTATTTAAATCGTTTGATATATTAGAAGCTTCATCTAAATCATTGCTTGTGTCAGTTCTATCTGAATTATCAGAAGAACTTGAAATTTTTTTTACTCGATTCATTTTCTTATCACCTTGTATTAATGGTGTCTTTATTTCACAGATTTTGCTCTTATTTATTGTTAAAGCTTTTGGTGTATTAGGAAAATTATCTAACTCTAAATCATTGCGAGTTTTTAATTTATTGATGCTTGTGTCGCTTGTATCAGAATTATCAGGAGATGAACCTGTATTTTTTTTTGCTCGTTGATATCTCGATTTTTTGAGGTTATTTCCATCATCACCATCTATATCGGATATTTGTTCAGCTAATTTAAGTTTGTCTATAGCTTTATCATATGTATCTAAAACGTATAAAATTTTTGAATATTAAAAATTAGATTTTTGTTTTTATATATTTTATAATCAAATATCACTTAAAATTTAAATTTTAATATATACTTTTAATACATATATATTATAATTTTAATTTATATAATTTTTGATAAAAAAATAAAATACATTTTTTATATTACTAACCGCTGCTACCAAAAATACGGATTATTTTATATAATTGCCAATCATCAGAAGGAAATATTCTTTTCATAATTGCTTTATTTATCTTAATTTGACTTGTATATGATGGCCATTTACATTCCTTATTATTTTCAGTTAACCATTCAGAAGGAACAATTTGTAAACCATCTTCGAACTCCACAATATTATACGCCATAATAACTGTAAATAAAAATTGATCAGCATTGAAATTATAAATAATCTATGATGTAAATAATATGATAAAAATGTGACGATAATAATAATAATAATAATAATAATAATATTTGCAATTTATATTAGAGTATTATAATTACGTTTAATTATTTAATTACAAATGCAAATTAATATTAAACATGTATTATTCAGTTGTGTGTAACATCGGAAATATAATATAATTTTTTTTATAAGGCATTTTCAACATTTTTGCTCTAATTTTATCAAACTCCCATGTCTGAAGATGAGAATATTCAGACATGATACCAATATTTAAAGTTAATGACGAAATAGGCTGTGTATATAAATCTTCCACTAACACAAGTACTTTGCCAATAGCATACATTTTATTGTCATTAGATTTAATGAAATTTAAAATTGACATTATTTGTCCATTTTCAAAAGAAATGCAATTATTTTTTGGATCATCACAGTTAATATAATATTGATTATTGCAAAAAATTTTATATTGTTGTACAGAAATGAAATCTTTCGTAATAGGACCATCACAATGAGAGCGTGTAAAACATTTTTCCATATCGTATGAATTTGAATATATTTTGAATGTTTCATTATTATGTATTGTCTCAATTTCTGCAAATCTTCTTGTTAATTGCTGTAATGGTTGGTTAGTTTTACGAATTAATTTCTTTAACGTAGACATATAATTCTCAAATTTAAATGCACTAAATTTATCCAGAGCACCAAATTGTTTTACGTCTGCAGCAAGATGTAATAAATTATGAATATTATGTGAAATATATTTAGAACCGTAGATAACTTGAAATGATTTTACAAAATGTTTTAATAAATTTTCTGCATATTCTATAATAGAAGTTTGATATGTTAAAGTAGGATGTGCAAGAATTGTGATTGCTACATGTAATGTTAGAAAATTTAAATATACATTTTCTTGTAGTATTCCTTTCAATATAATAGGACCTGTATATAATAAAAATTGCCGATATTCTGTGGCTTTCCAATGTTTGATATACTTTAATGATCTTGGTTTTCGAGCAAAATCAGAAGGAATATAATTGCGTAACTTTATTAGTTTCTTAGAAATTTGTTCTTTGTCTGAATTTGATAATCTTATCTTAAGTGGTCCTGAAAGCCATAACATAATAAGTTTACGCATAACACCCAAACATACCAGGTGCATATAATCTAGTGGCACATTTGTAACTAAGCCTAGATTTGGTATATTTTTTAAAATTGTGTCACCAGTTTGATAATCAAGATTATAAGATCCAGTAAAAAATTCTTTATCATTACGTAACATCATATTAGATGTGTATGGAAAACATATATGTCCTTCTATATTATCACCTTCAATAATGCATTTAGTGCAACTATTATATCCAGTGTGTCCTTTTACATTTAAAATAAATGATTTAGCAGGAGCGTCACAAATTATTGCTTTAATTTCGACTTTTATGATCTGTCCCTCATAATCAATCCCATTATTTATAAAAGCAATAGCATCACCTACAAACATTTTTAAAAACTCATTTGCATTTTTTGGTTTTCCTTCACCATAATATAAGGCAATGACATATACATTGTTTATAATATTATCTGCACATAATATTGGCCATAAACTCTTTGTGGAAGACTTATATATAGGTAAACCATCAATATTTATAAATAATTGAATGTTATCAAGAGCAAAATTCAATCTTTTACGTTCTTCAATAATTTTTAGAAGAGCTTTTTCGAGACCTAAGTGGCAGTAATCTCCGTTTTCAATTTGTATAATTTCAGTTGATTTAGGAGTTTGCAATAATGTACGTGGATCTTTAGGCAAAGTATAATTAGTGTGTGTTTGCAATATCTGTAAAAGGTGACGGAGTGATTTGAGTGATATCTTTTCTTCAATAGCCCATTTACTTATGTCATGTATAAAAGTTTCGTTATCATTTAAACACAGATTTTCATAATTGTTATCGACTATAGCTTGCAGCTTATTTGCATCCGTGTAATTTTGTATCATACAGGCATTATTTTCATTCAGAAAGTTAATATTATTTTCATCATAATATTGATTTAGATTTCTATCTGAGTATACTTTATCAGAATCACATAAAGACGAAGCATTCTCATCAACAACAATTAGTTGATCATTATTATTATTAATTATTGCCATAGAATCCGCAGAATCAGTCTGATGAGTTATCATATTCATATCTGTTACTGTGTTTCTTGCAACTAATCTTCGTTTATGTCTTGCACTATAAAATATTGAGTGTTTTCGTTTGCGACCCATATTTTTCACAAAATATATTTTTTTTCCTAAATATACATATACAATGAAAAAAAGATATCTTGTTACAATAAATATGAAAAAAATATAAGACAAACATAAGATAAAAAATATTGTATATACTAACCTTAATTTTTATGTTGATGTTTTTCACTTTGTTAAATCACTTTTTATTGCTAAGTGATCTTCTGAGATCACTTATTTTGAGTCAAAATGTCCTCTTATGCAAATAAAAAACACGTGCTGGTACACCAACAGACTGCGTATACGCTGCAGAGCGTTTTGGGCAACGTGTACGCGCCTACACGGTCACGCTTGCATTAGGATTAGGTAAGATTAGGTTACATTAAGTAGCGTCCATTAACGGTGACGTGTTGATTCTTTTACTTTTAGAACAAATCAACGTCAAGTCTTGACAAGATGACAACTTAGCAGTCATTCTGCTGAACGCGACTATTTTAAAGAAAAATATTTCAAATAAAAGTTGTTTGATTCAAAGGAGGTCATAAAGTAGATGATGCCCTTTATTTGATGAATATTTTAAGAGATATTTGAAGTGGTGTACGTGTTATTTTAAATTGGACACCCTAATATATATTTAGTTATAGCAGTAATAAATATAAATAAATAAATATAAATTATTTATTAAATATATCATAAATTAAACTTTATTTTCCTAATTTTAATTGTTGATCGTCACAGCACAACATCTTTATGATGTCACTGTGACATTTTCTTGCTATGACAGATTTTTTATCATTATTGTTACATTTCGTGATATACTAGTTATATCAATGTGACATTTTTGATGATATCACTGTAACATCATAAAGATGTTGTGCTGTGACGATTAAATATATATTTTATCGTCACAGCAGAACATCTTTATGATGTCACTGTGACATTTTCTTGCTATGACAGATTTTTTTATCCTTATTGTTACATTTCGTGATATACTAGTTATATCAATGTGACATTTTACAATGATATCACTTCAATTGTGATTAATGATATCACTGTTACCTTCCAATAATCTCACAATGACATCACAGTGACATTACATTTTTTTGTCACCTTGTGACTCTATTGTGAGCTTATTGTGATGTCACTGTGACATTTTTTGCTATGGGGGATATAATTAACTTATAAGATACATAATAACACAAATCGCTAACACAACTAATATGGTCAGTGCTGTTAATGTGGGCAATAAGAAGTTTTAGTAATATATATAAGTTATCATCTAATTGCATTCATTTATCGCTAAATAATTTTAATACAAGCCAACATTTTAATATAAAAATATTAATTTCTCTTTGATTTTAACGTAAAAATAAAAAATTCATGATTACACTAAATACACAAGTAACTATTATTGTGATACTTAAAAAATGATAAAACTTATTGACGTTGTTGCTTTGCCTGTAAAAAATAAAAGTAATAATAAATATGTTGTTATATCGAAAACTAAAATATACAAGTAAAACGTAAAACATACTAGTTCTCTGTCGTAGCGCGTTTTTGAGTGCCTTAACCAAGCTGACACATAGTTCTGAAATTGTTTATCTGTCAAAAATGGAAAGTGTTTTCTAGTCGATCCTACAAATGTAACAAAAAAAAAGTTAATATAGTACCGGTACAATTATTATGCTATTAAAAGCATTAATTTTTTATAATTATATATTTTTACATTTCTATATACGTTTTAAAATGTCCATAATTATTAGTGTGTTCACTTCGAAGTTGCCTTTGCGACCCATCCAAGAACATTTTGTACCCAATTTATTAGTAAATATTTTTTCTAGTCCAGCTTTTATTTGATCGTGGGGAGAAGTGCCTCCTAATAAATAGACAAATGTTTCCTACGAAAAAAATGTAAATACATATATATATATATACAATTGTTCGAGCCTTTTCTGGTAAATATTGAGCATCCTTTTTGTCTATTTTAATTTCAATTAAAGTCAGTTAGTCAGAAGGAAAAAGGGTTAAATATATATTTTTTAAAAATAGATATCAGTAGTTTTGGCATATTCAACAATGGTACAATGAAATTATAATGAATGTTATAAAATAATCCTAGTTTAATCAAGCTTGAACAATCAAAATTGCTTTTGAAAGCAATTTCTTTCTAACCATTTACATTATTTTACCAGCTCGAACCTTGAATTTTGTCTCAAATATTCAAAAAACAAGAAATAAGAAATGTAGACTATTTTTACCATTTGTTTTTGTCCTTCCTCATTAGTTTTTAATGCGATGTCGAAATCAAGTAATTTTGTAAATTTCTTGAAAGGTTTGTTCGGAATAAGAGAAAAAGTACTACTACAGCTTGAACCAGATGCTGAGAGCAGTGGAAGCGAATTATTTGTACGCTCTAATTGCTTTAAAAATGCATTTTGTTGTTCCAATAATTTTTTAATCGCAATCGTGTTTTGCAGGATTGAAACAATATTCTGAAATATAAATTTACAAATTATATTACTATAAACAAAAGAACAATAAATATGAATGATTACCTGCTGGAAAATTTTCAAAAATGATATCGGTTGGTATCATATTATTTACTGGATTAACAGCATCTTTAGGATCTAAATAATGGAAATTTTTTGTATCATTATTGTATTTATTTAATATTAAATTAATAAATTAATAGACACTATATATATATTAAGCGGGATTACTTAAAATCGACTTGTATTGTTTAATACCTTATTGTACCAAAAATTATTTGTTTATACCTTCATCAGAAGTTACATGGTCTTCAGAGGCAATATTATTCTTTTTATTTTGACTCACGTTTATTGCTGTTTCATCCATATTTTCGATATCCTTGTCCAAGTTTTGGTTATCATCATTAATCAAATCTAAATGTATAAAAAATTACACTATTAAGCATTACTTTATTTGCAAGTTAAAAAAATAATGTTAAAGATTTATAAAAATAATATATATATTTATTTATTGTTATACCATTTGTCAACTGTTCATTTTCTAAATGCAAATCCATGACAGTCAT
Source organism: Nylanderia fulva (assembly GCF_048542155.1). Lineage (NCBI taxonomy): Eukaryota > Metazoa > Arthropoda > Insecta > Hymenoptera > Formicidae > Nylanderia > Nylanderia fulva. Next base: position 2,326,615 of record NW_028190433.1, on the reverse strand, counting down.
TAACGGAGATGGTGTCATTCGCGGATTTGAATCGTCATCATTTAAGTTGTTTGCTGTAACTGGTTGGAATGTTTTCTTTTTTCTTTTCCCTCGGCCTAATTGCGAACATGATGTATCTGATGTATCGGTTCGAATTTTTTTATGTACAACATCTATAGCTTCCTTATATGAATCTGTAATTACAAATTATTTTATTAATTGTCTATATATATACATACATTTGTATTACATGATTTATATAAGTCTTTTCCATAACCGTATTCATAAATATTGGGAAGTTATGATTTGATATATTAAATACGAAAAAGTCATTTTTTTAATATAAAACATGTTTAATTAAGATATTATCTTATTATATACTATCAATATTTTTATGACAATACTTACTACTTTGAAATATTAGTTGCACTATGTATTTTTGCCAATTGTCTTTTGGGGGTTCTTTCCGTAATATATATTTCCTAACATTTTTTTCCGGCCATTTACACATTATTTGATCATTTGTAAATGTCATCCATGAGGTTGGTACAACTTCTACAGCGTTTGATTGGCCTTCTATATTGATAAATTCAATCACTGACCAAGTCTGCAAAGCATATAAACCATTTAATTTTCAATTAATAAACATTATTATAATGTTATAATATGATCCCACAAAAAAAGACATCACAGATGTAAAAAAAAAGCGCTAAGTTATATCTTTCGTCAGCAAGGGTTCGATTCCCGCTTCAGCGACTTTTCGGACCTATATTTTTCTCGCTTATTTCTCCATATGTAAGTTTCGAAATTAATTTATATGTGGAACGTTGGGATCTCAAATTGAGATACAGTTCCGTTTAATTAATTTTTCGTTTCGTTTCCTTGGCTCTATTGCCCAGCTTAGAAGACAGCATACTTATATTATTTATATTGAGAGCCGATAAAAATATTTATTTCTGAGTTTATTCACGCCTTGGGCTAATCACGGCGGTATTTACTAACATCTACTAAAAAGGCAAATGAAAAATATAGGATCGAAAGGGTCTGAATAGCTTAGTTGGTAAGAGCAGTCGCCCGGAAAGTGAAAGACGCGGGTTCGATTCCCGCTTCAGCGACTTTTCGGACCTATATTTTTCTCGCTTATTTCTCCATATGTAAGTTTCGAAATTAATTTATATGTGGAACTTTGGGATCTCAAATTGAGATACAGTTCCGTTTAATTAATTTTTCGTTTCGTTTCCTTGGCTCTATTGCCCAGCTTAGAAGACAGCATACTTATATTATTTATATTGAGAGCCGATAAAAATATTTATTTCTGAGATAATATATAATATTTAGATAAATTTCTTATAATGATACAAATGTATAATTTTTGCTTTATTTTAAAACGTTTATAATATATACAATAACAAAATAAATTCAGTAAAATATATATATATATATATTTATTCATCTTTATATTTAAATAACATGAATAATTATGTAATTAATTTAAACTGGAATGTATATACATTGTAAAGTTATTATATATTTTTATAAAATATTTAGATAAACAGATATATATAAAAAATAAATTATTTATCTTTAAATAATTATTTAATTCAAATATATTTAAACGTATATTCAAAAAAGGTAATATAAGGCACAAAGAATTAAATTTAGGAAATTAAAAAAATTTAAAGTTAAATAAAAATTTTTAATTTAAATTAAAAAATAAAAGTAAAAATAAAAGTAAAAAAAATGTAATGTACAAAAAATACTTAGCGCTGTTTTTGTATTGTTATTTTAACACATTAGTAAATAAAATAAAATATAAATCAAAGTATAGACTAATTTTTTTACTGCAATACGCTTCAATAGAAATCTATAAACATATTACGTGGCTCGATATTCGAATGACATGTGGCTAGCTGAACATATCGATATACATGTATGAAATATATGTATATAATGTAACATGCAATAATTGTCATATTAAACAGATTCAACGATTGAGCAATGTGAATGGGCTGAGTGAAAATTATAAAAATGAATTTACTATACATTAATATATGCTAAAGACGTATACATATACATATATATGTTATTAATATATGTATACCAGGGTTGGGAAGTAACGAGTTAGTTGTAACGAAGTGTTATAGTCCGAATGACTATAACTATATTATATTATATTATATTAACATAGTTTTAATAATAAATTAGTAAGTCAGCTATTATATAATCATTTGAGAAACGTTCTCACGCTCTCGCGAAGCGCTTATCGCGAAAAGACGCAAACGCGATGAAATATAAGCGTTACGCCGAAACCCGCGGATCGCAAACGAAGAATCAACCTGCTTCGCTTGCACCTAGATAAAAGCGTGTGAATAAAAATTAGCCAATGAAAGAGCTTCCCTACATCTTCCCCCGAAAGATGTAGAAAAGAGCAGGAGACCACCGCGAACGGAAAGCGAGGCGACGAAGTAAGTCGCTAACGAAAATCCAAAAAGTCAAGTCGCTAATTAGAACCTAACTAGGAGTCGAAGACAAGCCGCAGAATATAACTATCGCCTGTAATCTGATTATCGAGAGCGAGCACACCTAACTAATCACCCAGGTGGGATTATACATAATTAATCCAACTCAAAAAATAAGCGAAATAAAAGATTTATTCAAATACACAAGCGAAGTTAATCAAAGTGGAGACGCCCGCCGATCCTAGGATCCTCATCCTTCAGTCGACTGAGACCCCAAAATTTTCCGTGCCTTCCCGGAGGCACAACAATTTGGTGGCAGCGGTGGGATCTCAGCCGCAGGGCCGACGTGGTCTCCAAAATTTTCACAGCGGCGAAGACCTGTAAAAACACATACAATTATAACAAGTGTTAGACGGGCACGTCAGTAACTCTGACGGAAATAAGCAGAAGCCACGACTAGGAGAGAACGAGAGAGCGGACAACATAAACAGTGCAACGAGTGATAAGCAGCAGAGAATCGAAAAGGATCGCCGACGTCCAAGGACAACGCCGACCTACGACAACCTCACGGGCAGCGCATCAACACGAGCGACGACCCGCCGTATCTATCACCAACACGGAGCCGCCGTTATCAGCCCACGAGCGATCGAGTTGCAGCAGCAGCAGCCGACCCGTATAGAGCGTAACGATGCGAGCCGTTATACTGTAAGTCCGAATTTATTTGATTGCGTGAATGTTGGAAGGTGACGAAACACCCCGACAAGCGATTAAAAACCAATCGTGGTTGCATAGTACACCTGTACGGTTAACGACGCGAGTATTGCCTTTAACTGCGCAAAATCTCGAAAGCGTTCGTAGAAATTTAGACAGCGACTTGACAAACGAAAATAATACCGAGTTACCTCCGAACGTAATAAACGAACGAGAATTTCCATTTACTAGTTTTGACGCGAGTATATTCGCAAAAAATCCAAGCGACTCCGTTCAAGTAACTCAAAACGAACCGCGTCGATTGCGACCGTATATCAGCCGAACTCCAAGTAGAGTATCTTCGCGAAGAGAATTTTCATTAACGTCATACGACAGCGAAATATTCGATCCCGAAGAAATTTATAGCGAAATAAATATGGCAGAAAATACAAACGCGAACGCAACTATTCCGCCAACCGCGATAGATGCCGAAATAAGCATACTCCGACAAACCCTTGCACAAATGGGACAGAATTTAGACGTCACGTCACAACAACCCTCCGTCGTAGCGCCCGGAGAAACTTCACAAATGCTTAATATAATACAAGCTATACATGCAGAGCTACATACACTAAACACACGTATGAATAGGATAGAAGCCGCACAGGCATACACACACACAGACGAACAGCGGGAGTCCGATTACGAGCCTCGTATGACTTACGGACGGACTGAGCGCGACGTACGAAATCGACGGAGTACTGCACGACAATATATGTCTCTAAAAGAAGCGCGAATGATGATACCCGAATTCGACGGTACATCGCGACACCGCCTTCAGGAATTTCTAAACGCATGCACATATACAATGCAAAACATACATCCCGGAGACGAAGAGTCTCTGATACAGGGCATACTATTTACTAAATTAAAAGGTAAAGCCATGCAAGTCATCGAAACGCGAGACATACAAACGTTTGAAGAATTAAAGCAACAACTAGAGACCGCATACCAATGCAAGCAAAGTACTGCCCACTTGCAATTAGAATTTAATTCGCTAAAGCAGAAATATAATGAGACAGCACAAAATTTCGGGCAACGCGTCGACCAGCTCGCTATGAATTTATACGATTCAATGATAGAGGGAGAAAACCAAACGAGCTCAGAGAAACGCACTATCTTACAAACGATCCAAACCCAAGCATTATTAAATTTTCAATTAGGGCTACGAAGCGACTTAAAGGTACTCGTACGCTCACAACGATATACGACGCTTCAAGAAGCGATAGCCGGCGCGAGCGCGGAAGAGAGATTTATCGGACCTAGCACGTCACGGGCAACTAATTCCTCGCTAAATAAGTTTGAATCAACGCGGTCAAGACAGCGAACGACGGGACAATGTTATAGATGTGGAAAACCCGGACATTACGGACGAGACTGTCGTAGCACAATCAACGTTCTGCCGAAACCGGAAAAATCCTCGCGCGTATCCGCCATCGAAAAATTTTGCAACCATTGCAAAAAACGTGGACATAACCGCGAAGAATGTTGGGAATTAAACGGACGACCGAAAAATAATACGCCCCCACGGAACAAGCCAGAGGATCGAAAAAAACCGCGAAGTATTAATAAAATAGATAATCAAAAAATCCGGCAGGAGAGAAATTCCGAGTCCGAACGTAGCAGCGATGAAGACGGAGAGCGCGGAGATAAGATTAAGAAGACTCGCGCGCTCGAATATCAGGTGACACACGTGCGCCGAACGCCGAGAGAAAGAGCGAGTTTAAATATAATTACTCTGCCTATGCGAGAAGCAAAACGCGGAAGAGTAAATATGCTTTACGATTCGGGAGCTACGATTTCATTGATAAAAGTGAAACACTTGAAGGGCGAGACCAAAATTTACAATAATAAAATAACCCTCGTTGGAATAACCGGTCATAAAGCAAAGACGATCGGAAAAATATACGCGACAATTGAGCTAAACGGAAACAAGATAAAACACGCGATTTACGTCGTGAAAGATGATTTCCCAATGGAATATGACGGGATCATAGGAATCGATTTCCTCCAGAAGCAGCAAGTCACGTGCGATTACAAAAAACGCGAATTACAAATCGGAAACGCCGTCCTAAAATTGCAACCGTACAACAAAATTATCTTAAAACCGCGTAGTGAAACAATTATACACGCAATAACAAATGATAATAAAACAGGGATCATTCGAGCCAAAGAAACCGCCCCAGGAATCTATATCGGACGATGTTTGGTAGAACCGAAGAATTACCAATGTCCCATCAGTGTAATTAATACAACTGATAAGCCGGTCGAGATACACACACCCCTCGTAACCGTAGAAGACGCTTGCGAAGATAACGCGCACAAATTGTACACGATACATATAGACGAGACTCCGAATCAATTAACGCGTGACGAACGAATTTGACAATTGTTACACACAAAGCATTTAAACGAGGAAGAAAGGAAAGCAATACAGAAAATATGCGAAGAATATAGCGACGTGTTTTATTTAAGCGGAGAACCACTGTCATGCACAGCAACGCTAAAACACGAGATAAGCACGCGCGCCGATACCTCACCCGTCAATGTGAGACCGTATCGCCTTCCCGAAAAACACAAATCAGAAGTGAACAAACAAGTACAAGAAATGCTAAAAGACGGAATTATTAGTACAAGCATTAGCCAGTGGAATGCACCGTTATTAGTAGTGCCAAAAAAGACTGACGCAACAGGCAAACCGCGATTAAGAGTAGTAGTCGATTTCCGAAAGTTAAATGAATTGACTATAGGCGACTCATTCCCACTGCCGAATATTACCGATATTTTGGATCAGCTGGGAAACGCGAAGTATTTTACGACGCTCGACCTTGCATCTGGATATCACCAGATACCGATGGCCGAGCGCGACAAAAATAAAACAGCCTTCTCGACTCCCTACGGACACTACGAGTTTAATAGAATGCCGTTTGGACTTAAAAACGCGCCTGCGACTTTCCAACGACTTATGAACTCAGTGCTAACCGGGATACAAGGACTCCGATGTCTCGTTTATCTCGACGACATCGTTATATACGGATCCAGTTTAGAGGATCACAACAGAAGACTCGCGGAAGTATTACAACGCCTACGGAAACATAGTCTTAAACTACAGCCTGACAAATGCGAATTTTTACGAAAAGAGGTAATATACCTTGGACATATTATTTCCGAAAACGGTATACTGCCAGATCCGTCGAAATTAGAGGCGGTAAAAAATTTTCCGACACCACGGAAAGTAAAAGACGTACAATCGTTTATCGGACTAACGGGTTATTACCGGAAATTTATAGAAAATTTTTCGCGAATCGCAAAACCGTTAACAAAATTAACGAAGAAAGAAAAGAAGAAAGGAGAAATTCTGCCGCAGCATGGATGGTCTTATCTCGTAAGATAAAAATATCGATTTTTTTCTCGCTGAATGCATTGTCCTTGACATAATAATTATATCTCGCAAAGTATGTAACGGGTGGCGCGCAAATAAAGTACACCATGATATATACATATAAGTATTTATTCGTCTTATATTTAATACATAATTATGTAGTTTTATTACATATTAAAAACTAAAGCCACCAGCTCGCAATCGACAAGTTGGTGCATGTTGAAGGCATTGCTAGCGCGTATCGCATTCAACAATTCTCTCGCATTCGTTACAGTGGATGCAATATTGGAGAATTGAGTATATTTGATATCAACCGTTGCGACGAGCCTCGTCAATCGATCGTACATTATTTTGATACATGAATCGAGCTCGAACATACGATGTAACGTCGATTCGACCATCATCATGCGCACGTCCGCGATTCGAGACTTATGAGCTGGTGCCGTTTATCTTGTGAAATCGCACTGTTAGCGGCCCCGACACTTATGCAATGAATACACATACGTTGTTGGAGGTGGAGTCATTGTTCAGGTAATTGTGAATAGCGTGGCGTTGCTCGTAGAGTCCTTTCCACGTTTCGAAGATAGTAATAGCTGTTTTCCCCGATGATCTCCTATGGCGATCTCTACGTAACTCGGCGGATCCACTCTGATGCCGATTCGAGGAATTTGAATTCCGTTGCCGTCAATGCGTATCGTCCTTCCAAGTATACGAACCGCACGAGGCCTCCAGCCAAAACACTGTAAAATTAGATGAAATTATAACTAAATTAGGAAAAAAAGAAATATAACTTAATAAAAAAATATAGAATATAGAAATTATATAAACTAGATACAAAACAAGTTATACTTACTCGTCGCATTTCCTTCTCGCACAGTTTCTTCATGTCTCGGCATTGTTAGTAATTCATGCCTTGCTGCTGCATCTCTTGAACCGAGGGTATTAAAAAGTGAACCGTACAGTTAGAACGGTCGGACGAACGACTGATTGTATAATAAGTACTAATAATCGAGTAACGGTCATTTTTAAAATATTAGGAGAAGGGGATCTTAGAAATATATCTGGAGGGAAAGAACAAAGAGAAATATTTAAAATATTAGGAGAAGGGGGATTCTTAGAAATATATCTGGAGGGAAAGACAAATTATTAAAAGTAGTGGGGGTAAAGAATTCTTAGAAATACGATTACGTGAGAAATTTTTAAAACAAAAAGTTTCATAATTGTATGAATGATCTTCATGATTAATACGACAAAAATGCGCAAATTTGTTTCTTTTTCACGTAGTCTCTCGTTATAAAATGCTTGAAAAATATTTACTTGTATTTCTTTTATGGACTAATCAAAAAATTAATATTTGCAAATTTACATTACAAAGTATACAATTGCTATTTGAGATATAGCTACAATATAATATATGTCATATTATTTTGTTTAATTATATTATATTAAATTTCATATTTATAAAATAAATTATAATTAATGGATACTGCATTTTATGCACATATTCATTGAAAAATATTCAATTTTATCATATTTTTAAATGACAAGAAATTGTAGATTAATTATTCCTGCTCAATTTCTGCCGCCAATCTGCTATCAGATTGTGTTTGACAGACTAGGTTTCTACCGCCAATTTGCCATTAACTATATTGTGCAAATTTTCTTGGTTTTTTGCCGCTAATCTGCTGTCAGATTTTACTTATTATTTATGCTAGCATAATGTCATCAATTGCAGATACAGCAATTAATCTTAGGATAGGAATCTGCTGTAAAGTCATGATTATTAGCTAACATTTTGCTATCTGGGATATTAACTATATATTTTATACTCTAATAATTTATCCCACAAAAAAAGACATTACAGATGTAAAAAAAAGCGCTAAGTTATATCTTTCGTCAGCAAAAATAGTTCTTTATAATAATAAAAAATATAATCTCAAAAATTATGTTTATAGCCAAAATAATTCTTTGCAAAAATTAATCATTATCAAAAATATTTTCTCAAAAATTATATTTATAAATTATATTTTATTTTTGTTAATAATACTAGAAAAAAATTAAAATTTTAGCATCAAAAAGTAGTGAAATCAAAAAATTGCGCTAAATAATTATATTGATAATACGAGAAAAAAGGTTAAAATATTAGCATCAAAAAGTAGTCAAATCAAAAAGTTGCACTAAGTAAGTGACAACATAATATATAATATTTAGATAAATTTCCTATAATGATACAAATGTATAATTATTGCTTTATTTTAAAACGTTTATAATATATACAATAACAAAAAACTGGGCGCGCTGCTAAATAATATTCTAATGATATTAAAATTAAATTGTTACTTTTAAACTCATTGCAGCGCGCCCAGTTTTTTTAACTAAAATTTTTTTATTTCTTTTTATTTTATATTAATTTTAAATTTGCATAAGTTTTTATATTTTAATTTTTTATAAAAATGTTTATTTATTCGCGCAATAATTGGACATTACTTTTTGTAGAGATATTGATTTTAGAACATAAATTTTTGTCAATTGATAGATTTTTTTACTTAAAAATACTTTTTTGTTTAACACTTTTTCACATGGCGCATGGACTTGGCATCTTGTTAATCTTTTTTTTTAAAAGATAAGTTTTTTTATGGTACAATTCTACATTTGCAAATTTAAATTTTTATTGATTCATTATACGACTCTATATATGTCTGCAACTTTAATTTACCACTGGTACAAGTTTCTACTTTCACTTGGCGCAATTTTTTTTTTATTTCATTACTTTTGTTACGATTGTACATGGGTTTATAATCGATAATTTTTCATACAATTCTATTGTACATGGGTTTGCAATGGATAATTTTTGTTAATGGCGTGCCCTTAACTGGTCGCCTTTTTTTACCTTTTTTTAAAGGTGAGTTTTTAGAGATTATATCATTCATTTTTGTATATGATAAGCATCTTTAAATAAATAAGCAAATTCAATTTTTCTGGCATTTTCTTATTACAGGTACATATATATCCAATAATTAATATACAAAATTAAATATTATTCATCACACAATTTGTATCAAAATAATATATTATTTAGAATTTATTTAATCAAATCAAATAAATCAAATAATTTTGTTAATTTTGTTAATTTATACGAGCCTTTCATTAATTAATTTTATTTAATCATTTTTATCATTGTGATTGTAGTGGCAAGGATCTTATTGCTCAGTGTCATTGCAAGCATCTGGCCTGTATATACCATAATATATTGTGTAATACATTGGCTAAGTATGACAATATGGATTTTGATAGATTCCCATGGAATATTGGAATTTTGTCGGACTTGCAGTCATCCACCACATATGCAGCCTACAATTAAAGAACGCATTTATTCCATATTATTTGCTTCCGTTATTGGCATAGTGCACATTTTTATATATCTCAATGCTGTAGATAGCAAAACATTTTGAAAACATCTATCTTTCTATGTTATCTGCTTTTTTGAAAATATTGCAGCAAATTTATTATGGCAATATGCTTGTCTTCCTGCAGTTAAAGAGGCTTAGTACTTTAATATAATCTTTATTATTTGTATCATTTCCTTTTTCTTGAGAATTACAGCAATGCTTTTGTACTATATTGTCTTGCATCCCTCAAAAAGACAACATACTTCAAACGCACCAGTTCAAGCAATGTAACTTTGATATTTATTTACTTTAAAAAATGAGAGATAAACTATACAATATGCAATTAACCTTATCTTATGACTTTTATAAATCTTATGATAAAATCTAACTCTCTCTTAATCTTTATTATGAAAAGAATCTCGGTATTATATGAAATAATTTCATTGTATAGTTTAACTTTCAAAAATTTTGCAAAATAAAATAATTCATACATTGTATTTCTACCATATATATAAAAAAAAGATAGGTAAATATAAATAAATAAATATATATTTATGATATAAATAAATATATATTTATATATATATATATATATATATATATATATAAAATGTTGGATTTTTATTATATATATAATATATAATTTTATAAAAAATTTTTTTTATATGCTATTGAATTTTAATACATACAATTTTGATTATATGTATTTTATAATTGATTATACTTATAAGTATTTTTATATTATCTTAAAAAGACTGCATAGAATTATTTGTGCGACACTCTTATATGTATGTATAATTAATAGGGACCAACTACACATTTATTTTTCCACTGATATAATTTTAAAAAATTTTTTTTATATGCTATTGAATTTTAATACATACAATTTTGATTATATGTATTTTAATTGATTATACTTATAAGTATTTTTATATTATCTTAAAAAGACTGCATAGAATTATTTGTGCGACACTCTTATATGTATGTATAATTAATAGGGACCAACTACACATTTTTTTTTCCACTGAATAAAAACAATCTCAATATTAAAATTAAATGATAAAAAAGATACTGTGATATTATATTGATGAGAAATGTACATTTATAATTGTATTAAATACAAAAATAAACATGCCATGAATTACTATATATACATATTTTCATAATTATCAAACTTAAAAATATAATATTGTTACCAAAGAAGAAAGCACTATTTAAAAACTCTAAAAGTTCATAATTTGTTAAATTAGTAATTAAATACTGCATCTTGTATAATTTTTAAGCTTTATTCTTTTATTTTTTTTTATTTACTTGAATAGATATTAACATCCAATGTAGCATACAGATTAAATTAACAACCAAAGAAATAAATCTTAACTTTGAAATATATTTTTGTTTCTTTTAAATATCAATCAACTGGATTTTGTACTACTATTAATATGAATTATTTATCTGGTGCCATCATAATTTTATGTTTTTTGCTACGTATGTGCAAGAAAGTTAAATCATTTGTTGGATTCAAGTCACGTACGACAGAACGAGCTTTATCTGACAATTGGCTTATCAAACCTGCGTATTGAACTGTTGTCGTATTATCTAATGTTGACTTTATAGGAATACCTAAAACAGATATAATTTTATAAATTTTTGTTTACAACTACAAGTAAATCATGTCAATGATCTCATGTAATACCTTCTGCATTCACCACTATTGTTCCAACTACCCTTTTATGAGACTGAATTCGTTTCATAGTTTCTTCAACCTCTTATAAATTATTTCATCGAAATTTATTAATAAAATTTTTATTTTAAATATTCCAATAACGGAAGCAAATCATATGGAATAAATGCGTTCTTTAATTGTAGGCTGCAGGCTTCCGGTTCCGGTGAGAGTGTGAGTGACAGGTGTGTGAAAGCGTGGCAGGTATTTGTGAGGAAAGAGTGAGAAAAGGGGTGAGGAGAATAGGAGATAGGAGGTGAGAGGGCGTAGGAAAAAGAGGAGGATAGATTGAAAGGATAGGAGAAGGAAAAGGGGTAAGGAGTTAGTAAATAGAAAGCAGGAAAAGGTGAGACACGTGGACACGTAGACACGTGGAAGAAAGAGAGTAGGTGTAGAGAGCAGGTGCAGATAGAAAGATAGGGAATTCAATAGGGAATTCACTAGGGAATTCACTAGCGAGTTGGCGCGAATTAGAACATAGAGTAAGTGAATCAAAGAAAGAAAGCGATAAGAGAAAAATGAATAAGGAGGAAAAGAATGTTAGTGAAGAGAATAGTAGAGATAGGAGGATAGAGACTACTAGAGATAGGATGGTTGAGGAAGGGGGAAAGAGGGGAGATGAGGAGGAAGTAAAAAAGAAGGCAGGGAGGCCGAGAAGAGTAGATGAATTAGCGAAAGAGAGGAGGAGCAGTATGGGATGTATAGAGGATTTCTTGAAAAGGAAAAGGGAAGAAGGGGGAGAGGAGGATAATGAGGAAGAGGAAAGAAGTCTGAGAAGGAGCAAAAGAACTGAAAGGCTGAACAGAGAAGTAGGGGGGATAGAAAAGGAGGAGTTAAAGAGGATGATGGAGGAGATAGGAGAGAAGATTACAGAGAAGTTGGGTGAGGAAATAAGAAAATTGAAGATTGAAATATGGAAAAAGGAGGGGGAATGGAGAGAAGAAAGAAAAGAAATGGGAAAAAAGATAGAAAGTCTGGAGGAAAGGGTGATAGAGTTGGAGGCAAGAATAAGTTGGAGAAGAGAAGTAAAAAGGAAGAAAGAGAAAGAGAGAGGGGGGAGAAGGAGGGAGTAAGGGGTTAGGTGAGTCAATAATGGGGAAAATGAGAGACATAGGAAAGAAGTTAGAGTGGAAAGAGAGAGAAGAAAGAAGGAATAACATCGTGATAAGAAGAATAGAAGAAGGGAAGGAAGATGTAAAAGAAAGAGTGGAGAAAATAATGAAAGAAATAGGAGCGAAAACGGAAATAGAATGGATAAGAAGGTTGAAAGGAAAGGAGGGAAAGGAAGGAGAAATGGTGGTTGTAAGACTAGGCAGCAGAGAACAAAAGAGACAGGTGATGGAAAAAAAGAGTCTGTTAAGAGGAAAGAAGGTGAGGATAGAGGACGACCTAACATGGGAGGAAAGAAAGATGAAATGGAGAATAATGGAAATTGCGGAGGAAGAAAAGAGGAAAGGGAACAAGGTGTGGACAAACTACGGTAGGATAAAAATCAATGATGTTTGGTGGAAATGGGAAGGGGAAGAAAGAGTGCTCAAGAACTGGAAGGGAGAAATTAGAGAAGGAATGGAGAAAATGGAGGTGGAAGAGGGGGGCATGAAGACAAGAATGGAGGAAAAAAGGGATAGAAGAAGGGAGAAGAGAAGAAGGAAGGAAAGGAGAAGGGAAGAAGAGTAGTAAGAAGAGAAAGGAGGAGGGAGAAAAGGAGACGGAGATAGAAAGAAGAAAGGAGCAAGAGAGAAAGGAAAAAGGAGAAGTAAGAGAGGAATGGAAGATAGGTTTTTGGAATGTGGCAGGGTTGAAAAATAAGGAAGAAAAATTCTGGAAGGAAATAGAGGATTGGGAGGTAGTGGTGATGATGGAAACATGGATAGAGGAAAAGGGGTGGGAGGCGATTAAAAAGAGGTTACCGAAAGGATATAGATGGGAGAAGCAAGCAGCAAAAAAGAGAAAGAAGAAAGGAAGACCGATGGGGGGAATGATCATGGGGGTAAAGGAGGAGAGGGGAAGGATAAAAGTATCAGGAATGGGAGAAAAGGCGGAGGGAATAATGATGGCGGATTTAGAGGTAGGAAGAGAGAAGTGGAGGGTAATAGGTATATACATTAACGGGGACATGGAAAGGAAAATGGAGGAAATGAAGGAATGGATGGAAGAGAAAGAAGAAGACAAATGGACGATTTTAGGAGGAGATTTCAACGCAAGGACAGGTAGAAGGGGGGGAGTGATAGGAGGAGAGGAGGAAGAGGAAAGAAGATCGAAGGACAAGAAGGTAAATGAGGATGGGAGAAAGTTGATAAAAGAGCTAGAAGAAGTGGGATGGGGAATTTTTAACGGAGGGATTAGAGGGGATAGGGAGGGGGAGTACACATATACAGGAGGAAGAGGGGAATCGGTGATAGACTATGTGGTGGGAGAGGATAGAGTAAAGGAAAAGATAAAGAGAATGGAGGTGGGAGGTAACATAGAGTCGGACCATCACCCTTTGATTGTAACGTTAGAAAGAAGAGGAGGTGCTGAAAAGGGGAAAAGGAAGGAAGGAAAAGGAATAAGAAAAAAGGGGAGATGGACAAAGAGGGGAGGAGAAAGAATAAGAGAGGAAATAGAATGGGGAGAGGAGTGGAAAGAGGGAATAGAAGAGGAGCTAGAGGAAAAAATAGGAAGGATAGAAGAGGAATTGAGAGAAGGAGAAAAAGAGAGTGGAGAAGGAAAAAAGAAAGGGTGGTGGGATGAGGAATGTGAGGAGAAGAGGAAAGAAGTAAGGAAAAAGCTAAGGGAATGGAGGAAGAAAGGAGGAGGAGGAGAAGGATACAGAAAAGAAAGGGCAGAATATAAGCTAATGTGTAAAGGAAAAAGGGAGGAGGAGAGGATAAGATGGTACAAGGAAGCGATAGAGGCAAGAACGGAAGGAGAGGTATGGAAAATTATAAACAGGGAAAGGAAGAAGAGAGAAGGAGTGAATGAAGAGATAAAAGTGGAAGAGTGGAAGGAATATTTCATGGACTTATTGGGAGGGGTAGAGGTTAAAGTTGTAAGAGGAGGAAAAGAGAAAAGGGAGAGGGATGAGGAGCAGGAGATAAGCAGGGGGGAAGTAAGGAGGATATTGGGAAAATTGAAGAAAGGAAAAGCAGCGGGGGAGGATGGGATACCGAGTGAGGTATGGAAATATGGAGGAGAGAGGGTAGAAGAGTGGGTATGGGAAATGTGCAACAGAGTCTGGAGAGGGGAAGGATGGCCGGAGAGGTGGAAAGAGGGGATAATAGTACCACTGTTAAAAAAGGAAACGGGGAATAGGGTGGAAAACTACAGAGGGGTGACTTTGATGCCAACGTTATATAAGGTGTATGTGGGGATTCTAACAGAAAGGTTAAAGGAGGAAATAGAGAGGGGGAATATGTTGCCGGAGAGTCAAACAGGCTTTAGGAAGGGAATGGGGGTGATTGACAGTATATATGTGCTAAACTACCTGATCAATAAAAAAGTGAAGAAGAAGGGAGGTAAGGTAGTAGCGGCCTTCATAGATCTGAAGGCGGCGTTTGACTCAGTGGATAGGGAGGTGTTAATGGAGGCGATAAGGAAGAGGGGGGTAAGAGAAGGGTTAAGTAGTAGGATAGAAGAGGTATACAAGGAAACGAGGAGTAAAGTAAGAGCGGGGAAGGAGGAAGGAGAAAACTTTTGGACGGCAAGGGGTGTGAGGCAAGGTTGTCCAATGAGCCCACACTTGTTCAATTTGTTGATAGCGGATATAGAGGAAGTGCTGAAAAAAGGAGGCTGGGGAGGAGTAAAGTTGGGAGGGGAAAAAGTGCACTGCTTGGCATATGCTGATGACATGGTGTTGTTGGCGGAGGAGGAGGAGGGGATGATACATATGTTGGGGAAAATGGAAAATTACATGGATAAAAAAAGGCTAGAGGTAAATGTGAATAAGACAAAAATAATGAGGTTTAGAAAGGGGGGAGGAAGAATGAGGAAAATAGAGTGGAGATGGAAAGGGAAAAAATTAGAGGAAGTGAAAGAGTTCAAGTATCTAGGATATAAGTTACAAAGGAATGGAGGACAGGAGGCGCAGCTGAGGGACAGAGTGAGGAAAGCAGGAGCGGTGATGAGACAAGTATGGGGTATGGGAAAGGGAAGATTTGCAGGAGACTGGATGAAAAGAGTATGGTTAATGGAAAGGTTGGTAGGAACGGTGATGGAGTATGGGGCGGAGATATGGGGGTGGAAGGAGAGGAGAGAAGTAGAGGCAATGCAGGAAAGATGGATTAGGTGGACGCTAGGAGTAGATTGGTGTACGCCGGGGTATATGGTAAAAGAAGAGATAGGAAAGGATAAATTCAGGATAAGAGCAGGAAGAAGAGCGATAGGGTATGAGAAAAAATTAGAGGAAGGAATGGGAGGAAGTTTAGCGAGGAAATGCTATGAGGAGATGAAGGAGAGGGTAAAGGAAGGAAAGGAGAAAACGGTGTGGGAGGAGGAGAGGGCAAAATTTTTTGAAGGAAGGGGGATAGAAGAGAGGGAGATGGAGGAAAAAAGAGAAAGGGGGAAGGAAGTATATGAGGGATGGGAGCAGAAGGACAGAGAAAGGCAAAAGGAGGAAAGATGGGAGAAGATAAGAGAATCGAGATACAATAGATGGTATGGAGAATGGAAGGAGGAGGGTTTACCGGAATACTTGAGAAAGGGATGGGGGGAAAGCAGATGGAGAAGGATAGTGAGGTATAGAATGAACAATGAATTGAGGGGGGCGAGATACTGGGAAGAGGAGGGGAAAAGAAGATGCAGACTATGTGGGATGGAAGACGAAACTTGGGAACATGTAATAGGAGAATGTGGGGGAGAGGGGAATAAGGGAAACTGGTGGGAAAAAATGAGGGAAATACTGCAAGAAGGAGGAGAGGGAGAAGGATGGATGAGGGAATTAGAGAAAAAGAGGATGGAGGGGAGGGTGGAAGGGGAAGAGGAGGAAGGAGGTATGAGGAGAATGTGTGAAAGTATGAATGAGGTGTTGGGGAATGCATGGGGAACTGGAAGCCGAGGCAAAGCGAGAAATAGGTTAGGGACAGCTCTTTCTCTCTCTTAATTAGTAAATAGGTAGATTAAGTTAGAGATAAGATAATTGTAAGATAGATGTAAGAGTAGAATGTAAGAGTAGTCTATAAGTTAAGATTGTAAGAAATTTGTAAGGTTTGGGTACGCTCCTCAAAAGCGCCTTTAATCCCTGAGGGGGCAAATAAAGTATTGAATTGAATTGAAATTAATTGTAGGCTGCATATGTGGTGGATGACTGTAAGTCCGACAAAATTCCAATATTCCATGGGAATCTATCAAAATCTATATTGTCATACTTAGCCAATGTATTACGCAATATATTATGGTATATACAGACCAGATGCTTGCAATGACACTGAGCAATAAGATTCTTGCCACTACAATCACAATGATAAAAATGATTAAATAAATTTTAAAAAATATATTATTTTGATACAAAGTGTGTGATGAATAATATTTAATTTTGTATATTAATTATTGGATATATATGTACCTGCAATAAGAAAATGCCAGAAAAATTGTAAAATGGTTCCTATAGCACTGATATTAGATTTATCTTGTTAAGCTAATCGAATGCTGCGATGATAACTAGCCATTGCCCAACCCATGCTCACAAGTGAGCTGATAATGCTACCTGCTTGATGTACAACTGAAAAAAATATAGAAGCTAATTAAGAAAATTATTAAAAATATATGCATACTCATACATAGGCATTTATATAATTGAAATATTATTGAAATAATAGCAAAATATCTGATTTTGTATCACAGACTGTAAACTTGCACATAAATTATTATGACAATAAATTTGCAAATAATAACATTAAAATTGAATGTAAAAATTGAAATTGAAAATTGAAAATATCTAACCCCGCACGCTGTCAATATAGCGGAGGGCAACTATCGCCGTCTGTTGTAAAACGTGCGAGATGGACATTTCCAATACATGCATCTATTCATGTGTTGTGTACGTGTAATATATGTGTGCGCATGTGTTGTATACGTGTGAATACGTGTAGCACGATACTACTATGTTTGCGTGGTCGATAATGATAATAATAATGATGATGACGGGGACGTTTCTTAAAAGAAATTTTTCATATTTCGACTTTGCAATTATATATCTCTGCTTACAAATCACGTAGAGCAGAAATAAAGACACTTTTATTATATAATTCAAACTCAATCTATCGATTAAGTCTAGTATAAACTCGATTGCTTCAGCCGTTATTGAGAATTCAAAATATTATAAAGACTCAAATGTCCGACTCGCGTTAAGATACACGGTGTCTCGGCTACGCCCTTAACTGGTCGCGAGACACTACCGTGTCTCTTGATAAACGTTTTAAAATAAAGCAATAATTATACATTTGTATCATTATAGGAAATTTATCTAAATATTATATATTATATAAATTTAACGTATAAGACGGGCAACAAGAGCCAAATCGCGGATGACAATGCGTTATCCTAACGAAACTAAATAATTTTTCGTTAGAATTAAATACCGGTGCACAAGGCACCAAATTTTTACTTGGACACGGCCAAGATTTTAAATATGAAATAATCTCATATTTTGAGATTTAATTTCAATACCCCTTTAAACCCCCCTACGGAAAATAAATAAATGAATGTAAGAGAAAAATATAGATCCGAAAATCGCTGAATCGGGAATCGAACCCGAGACCTTTCGCTTGCCGGGCGACTGCTCTTCCAGCTGAGCTATTCAGATCCTTAATTCTAACGAAAAATTATTTAGTTTCGTTAGGATAACGCATTGTCATCCGCGATTTGGCTCTTGTTGCCAGTCTTATACGTTAAATTTATAATTATATATTATGTTGTCACTTACTTAGTGCAACTTTTTGATTTGACTACTTTTTGATGCTAATATTTTAACCTTTTCTCTCGTATTATCAATATAATTATTTAGCGCAATTTTTTGATTTCACTACTTTTTGATGCTAAAATTTTAATTTTTTTCTAGTATTATTAACAAAAATAAAATATAATTTATAAATATAATTTTTGAGAAAATATTTTTGATAATGATTAATTTTTGCAAAGAATTATTTTGGCTATAAACATAATTTTTGAGAAGATTATATTTTTTATTATTATAAAGAACTATTTTTGCTGACGAAAGATATAACTTAGCGCTTTTTTTTACATCTGTAATGTCTTTTTTTGTGGGATAAATTATTAGAGTATAAAATATATAGTTAATATCCCAGATAGCAAAATGTTAGCTAATAATCATGACTTTACAGCAGATTCCTATCCTAAGATTAATTGCTGTATCTGCAATTGATGACATTATGCTAGCATAAATAATAAGTAAAATCTGACAGCAGATTAGCGGCAAAAACCAAGAAAATTTGCACAATATAGTTAATGGCAAATTGGCGGTAGAAACCTAGTCTGTCAAACACAATCTGATAGCAGATTGGCGGCAGAAATTGAGCAGGAATAATTAATCTACAATTTCTTGTCATTTAAAAATATGATAAAATTGAATATTTTTCAATGAATATGTGCATAAAATGCAGTATCCATTAATTATAATTTATTTTATAAATATGAAATTTAATATAATATAATTAAACAAAATAATATGACATATATTATATTGTAGCTATATCTCAAATAGCAATTGTATACTTTGTAATGTAAATTTGCAAATATTAATTTTTTGATTAGTCCATAAAAGAAATACAAGTAAATATTTTTCAAGCATTTTATAACGAGAGACTACGTGAAAAAGAAACAAATTTGCGCATTTTTGTCGTATTAATCATGAAGATCATTCATACAATTATGAAACTTTTTGTGCATAAATTATCAGTGCAGTATATCCAATAGGCATATCATCTCCATTTTTCTCCTTCTCTACGTTATGTATCTTAAAATTATTTTGAATAATATCTGCGTATTCTTTAGCTCTTATTTCCGCAAATTTACGTGCTAATTCATTCTTGAATTCAACTCTTAGATTATTCGGCATGTCGTCCAAAAAGTTAAAAGTACATTGTGAAGTGACCATGGCTATCGAATTGAATAAAATATATACGATTAATTTAATATTGTAAATCAAATAAATGAGAAAAAATATAAAAACATTATATTAATTACGTAGCCTAGAATTTAATTTTTGCTTGTATATATATCAAGGAAAAGACTTACATAGAAATGTTTCTGCATTATCCTTGTAGTTCAATATCCGATGACTGCAATGATTAACTTGAAATCCAATATCTTCAAGCATTTCTATTATCTCTTCACGAGGTTGGATTGAATAATGAAGTGACCCAACATACTTTGCTTTGTCCTATATAAAAGATAATTGACAATATATACAGTTAAAAAATTAAATGTGCAATATATATATTATATATTACATATAAAATATTTGTTATACAAAAAAGATGTATCCAAAATTAATTCAGGCATCAAAATTAATTATCTTGACGTAATTTGAGATTAAAATGACAAATTTTGCTACCTATAGAAATGTCGAATAATACAAGTACACATAAAACAAAATTGAATCTCATATCTTATGTTAGCCAAATCTATATAAGCATACATTCGGAGGATTTTAAAATAAAAATTTCACAGTTACACAGAAATTATTCTACAATATAATCTTATATTATATTTCAATTGGCAATAATATTCACCCCCATATACGATGCATATCGCTCATCTTGCGCCATAATTTTCGAAACTTCAAAAAAACTATGA
Source organism: Nylanderia fulva (assembly GCF_048542155.1). NCBI lineage: Eukaryota > Metazoa > Arthropoda > Insecta > Hymenoptera > Formicidae > Nylanderia > Nylanderia fulva. The sequence goes on along the minus strand of NW_028190433.1, from coordinate 2,306,143 downwards.
CGAACTATATATAATATCAGCATAGTTTTGTCAGGTCGAAGCATACAATACATATTTTCAAACGTCTGGCTGTTGAATAACGAAGATAAATGTTAATGATTGTAATTTTAAAAATATATAAATTTATTAGAATTATTTTTCGAAACACATAATTATGCAAAAGTATATATTAGTAAAATCGTGTATTACAAAAATTCTTTCTTACAAAATAATATTATAATTTAACATTATTAAATAAATTTTCTTACCGAATGTCATGGCACCAATGCAAAGTGTGAAATGAGAATATATGATCAAATTTCGAAATATATTTCTCCGGCAAGTTTTTCGTTTGAATATCCAACACTTCGAATTTGAGTCGTTCCTTGTCATCGTACATTTTATTTGCGTATTCGATCGTACTTGCCATAATATCTGTGCCTTTATATAATATACATATATAGTTTTAACATTAATTAATATTATTTTTCATTGCATTATGTGTTGTTTTTGTGCGCGCGTGAGCTGTCAAACTTTTTTACGATTCATTATTTTTTCTTACCGATCATTGTTGCTTTTGGATTAAGAGCCGTAAGAAGAATATCTTTTGTTGTATTTCCAGGTCCACAACCAACATCCATACATTTTCCAGTAATATGTTTTAGTTCCTCGGCAAACTCGTCGACAATAAGTGATATAATTTGTTTGTTCGCTTTAGTAAATAAAGCGTACTGCGCTGCTTGCATCATGATTTTATGATAATGTTCAAGTATATAACTAAAATTTATAAAAACTTGAAGAAAATGAGCTATAATTTAAGAGTTGGTGTGTCGAAATTTCAATAAATGCAAATATACTCTGCGTGTAATTCTTCTTTACTTATTCAGAACGATTTTGGTTTTTTTTGGACTTTTTTTTTTAGCTTATCATATAATATAATACATTAAAATATTCGGAATAATGGGCAAAACAACACTCAATACAATAAGCTGAGATGGTTTAAAGAAAGGAATAAACGTTTTGAATAAATAAAAATGAGCAATTAATTACACACAGTTTTAAAATAACCAAATTACCGGAAATATGTGAATTGTTAGATGTGGCTGGTGAAATTGTTGATGAAATGAGGAATTTATCGAGCTACTTTATAGTTCCTGCGAAAAATTACATAGAGAGCAGATATATATTATGTAAAATCATTGTTTTTGAAGAAAGAGCATTTTTATACGATGAGTGTACTGAAGTGTGTGTGTGTGTGTGTATGTGTATGTAAAATGTATGTATACAGAATAAGAAATAATACAAGATATTAGCATTAAAAAAAATGGTTGCGTTAGTAGAACAGTGTCGCGAACTTTTTAAAGAGACATTTCTTAAAATAAAAATTTAAAGAAAAAATTATATTATAAAAAGATAGATAATGTAATTCGAGGTGTTGTGTGCCTCGGGTCGCGCACAAGGGTTCGCGCCAAATTAGGATATGGATTCGGGGCGTCGAAAGTCGGATCGGGTTGTCTTAAGATGTCGAATCTTATGCACCTGGTTTTTTTTTAAACAATTGAACACTTGTGGTTGGCTTATTTTAACAATATTACACCTATTAGTGTAAGTTACTTAAACTAGTCTCGCGATAGCAACAATATATATGTATATATATATATTTGATTTGCGTGTGAATCTAGTTAGGTTACTGAGAAGCAACTGCCTCGAACGTGTTTTTGCTCGACTTATATAATGTCGATATTGAGGAAGTTTTTTAATCGGAAAAGGTGCCTTGTCACAGGTCTTGTCGATCAAGAGCCTAGGTCAAAGTTTGAATTATGCAGTTAGTTGCTTTATTCACTGCTTCAGTAAGATAACTATTGAATAGTTATCAATGCTTCAATAATGCAGCGAGAAATGATTGGTCGAATCGTTATCAATTTGACATTGATTCGACTTTGACATCGATTCGACAACGAATCGACGTCGAATAGACTATCATTTCTCACTGGGAAGGTAACTTCATATTGTTACTATATATCGAAATATAATATAATATATAGGGTACAAGTAACGTAAATGTATATTGTAATTTCCTACGCATAGATTTTTACAGTTTTATAATGTAAATATAAGATAACTCTTAAATGTTATATAAAAGCTATAACAGCAATATAACTTGTTGCATTATTGTAATATAACTATAGTGTGACTGTTATCGTACATGTTATTGTATATTAACCGAGGGGGTAACCACTAGCTAAAATGTTGTCCCACAGATTACATAATTTCATTTGATTTCATGATTTCATCTAATTACAAACGATTTCATCTGATTATAAATGATTTCATCTGATTACAAATGATTTCATCTGATTGCAAATGGATTTTTTTTTTAATCGGAAGGGGTGCCTGGTAACAGGCCTTGTCGATCAAGAACCTAGGTACAAACGAAGCAAATTCAAAGTCCTGCTTCGCTTGCACGTTGGGCAATTTCGCGTATTAGTGTAGTCAAATTAAGTTTTTATCTCGGAACTGATTCAATCAACTCGGATCTTAATGATTTATGGCTTAAAATTTCACAAATTAAATATACTAAAACCTTTATAGGTTAAAAATTGCCGCTTTTTACAGAGAATATGAAAAAATGCGAAAAAATTGAAATTGAACGATAAATGATTTTTTGAATGTGCTTCCTCGTATTCTATTGTTTGTAAACTGTAAATAGTTATTTACCAGAAGTTTAGCTGTAACGAAATATAATTTTATTCATAATATACAAAGATTTTCAAACATCTACATCTTCCAAATTATCTTCTTCAAAAATGATTCAGAAGTTTTTTTTTTATCACAATTAAAATATATAATTATAATAGAATTTTACAATTACATTGTAGCTTATTTTATACATAAAATTATATTAGAAAAGATATTATCTTATATAAATATTAAGATATATTTATATTATCTTAAAATTTTTATATTATCTTAATATTTTTATATTATCTTAATATTAAGATATTTATATTGGATAATATAAATAGTAAGATATTATCCCACAAAAAAAGACATTACAGATGTAAAACAAAAGCGCTAGGTTATATCTTTCGTCAGCAAAAATAGTTCTTTATAATAATAAAAAATATAATCTTCTCAAAAATTATGTTTATAGCCAAAATAATTCTTTGCAAAAATTAATCATTATCAAAAATATTTTCTCAAAAATTATATTTATAAATTATATTTTATTTTTGTTAATAATACTAGAAAAAATTAAAATATTAGCATCAAAAAGTAGTGAAATCAAAAAATTGCGCTAAATAATTATATTGATAATACGAGAAAAAAGGTTAAAATATTAGCATCAAAAAGTAGTCAAATCAAAAAGTTGCACTAAGTAAGTGACAACATAATATATAATATTTAGATAAATTTCTTATAATGATACAAATGTATAATTATTGCTTTATTTTAAAACGTTTATAATATATACAATAACAAAATAAATTCAGTAAAATATATATATATATATATATATATATATTTATTCATCTTTATATTTAAATAACATGAATAATTATGTAATTAATTCAAACTGGAATGTATATACATTGTAAAGTTATTATATATTTTTATAAAATATTTAGATAAATAGATATATATAAAAAATAAATTATTTATCTCTAAATAATTATTTAATTCAAATATATTTAAACGTATATTCAAAAAAGGTAATATAAGGCACAAAGAATTAATGATAAATTATTAAATTAAGGCCATGTGTAACGAGCAATACGATATTATTTTATTATTGAGAAGAAAATTCTTAATTTGACATAATAATTATACAAACGTTTCGAGCTCTACTTGCTCCTCTTCAGTGCGCAAAAAAATAGTGATAATAAATACCGATAATAAATAAATACATAAAATTCTAATAAAAAATCCGCAATACATAGTCAATATAAGTTATATAGTTGAGTCATAGTTAAAACGCAAAATATATTTACAATGAATTGAGACCATTAAATAGTTCAACAAAGTAAGAACCCAATTAGAAGCAGAATGATTCGTCCGGTTATTCATAAAATATATTAGAATTATTAATAAAAACTTGGAGTGACACTTATACATTACTCCAAATGAACCACTTATCGTTATTTGACGAAAGTCCCTCGATCTGGCAATGATTATGTTCATCCTCTCCAAATTATTTGATATTCGTTAACTGAATTTAAAGAATTTATTCAATTGTAAAATAGGATTCCACTAATGTGTATGTGAAAAAAGATTAAAAATTATAAATTAACTAACTACTAAAATATTGAACCTTTATGCTTACAAATTGTTCCGAATAACTTGAGATGACGATGCTTCTAATTGTTGTTGGCCTTATTGTTAGTACTTGACTGTTGTCTAGTCTTTTAAAAAGTCGAATAAATAGGTGTCAGATCTCACAAAATAAACATTTACATAAGTCTAAAAATTCGATATTTCTTCTAGAATGTCGAAATACGCGTTGTTAAGCAATTCGGTGTCTGTGTTATTATTTATACCATGCCTTTGTTCCTTGATGTGTATCATTTCCGAGATAAGTCTTTTATAATAATTGTCATACGAGCTTGAGCATTGGTATGTGATGTTTTGATTAGGTATTAATTTTGCATTACAAAGAATTAAATTTAGGAAATTAAAAAAATTTAAAGTTAAATAAAAATTTTTAATTTAAATTAAAAAATAAAAGTAAAAATAAAAGTAAAAAAAATGTAATGTACAAAAAATACTTAGCGCTGTTTTTGTATTATAGCCCTTTGACTACGAAACGTCCTTAAAAATGATGATTAGTAACGAAATGTGTATATACAGAATATATCACACACAGAAGTCGCATCCTATCTTTGGAGAGTGAAATGATGAAGTCAAAATAAGTCGAAATTAAAGAATCATGAAATTATATTTGAACCTTTTTTATAAAAAAATTCATAATGAAAATAATGCGCTTTAAACATCTATCTCGAAACTTTGATTGCGATCAGGAAAACATTGCAAATGCTTTAAAACATGTATCAGAATAAAGAAATTTTTATTCATTTATATTTTGATTGATCAATTAAACACTTTGAAATGCTCCATATACATTAATTAATATATGTATACATCAGGGTTGGGAAAGTTACTTTGTAAAAGTAACTAGTTACAGTTACAGTTATTTCATTGAAAAAATAACTAGTTACAGTTACAAGTTACCGATTTTAAAAAATAACTCGTTACAGTTACAGTTACTCTAAAAGTAACAAGTCGTTACTTTTCAGTTACTTTTTAAAAATAATTATACATTGTTTTAAATATAAGGAGCTTACATTTTATGCACAATTACAGTCAAGTATTTAAAAAAATTCTTGAATGTAATATTGATCGATTTGCTTGCGATTTTGCAATTAACATCAATGTATGAATTATCTTTATATACAACAGTAAAAATAGTTATAGTAAGTTACTAAATGGTAATCGCAAAGTCGCAAGCAAATCGATCAATTATTACCTTTAAGAATTTTTTTAAATATTTGACTGTGATTGGTCAATCTTAATTATGTGTTATATTATTTTATGTACACAAAATGAAAATTTTAGGTAAAAGATTAAATCATATGAAGATCCATATGCTACTGTTATCAAAATTTAATTTAATAATATAACGGCTACCATACTTAAACAATACTTTTAGCGCATGTTTCCAAAAAAAGTAACTAATAAAGTAACTATTAAAATAGTTACTAGTTACTAAAAAAATGTAACTAAGTTACAGTTACAGTTACAGATGGAGAAAAGTAACGAAGTTAAGTTATAGTTACCGAAAAAAAGTAACTGTAACTGTAACTTCGTTACAAGTAACTCGTTACTTTCCAACCCTGGTATACATATATTAATAACATATATATGTATATGTATACGTCTTTAGCATATATTAATGTATAGTAAATTCATTTTTATAATTTTCACTTAGCCCATTCACATTGCCCAATCGTTGAATCTGTTTAATATGACAATTATTGCATGTTACATTATATACATATATTTTATACATGTATATCGATATGTTCAGCTAGCCACATGTCATTCGAATATCGAGCCACGTAATATGTTTATAGATTTCTATTGAAGCGTATTGCAGTAAAAAAATTAGTCTATACTTTGATTTATATTTTATTTTATTTACTAATGTGTTAAAATAACAATACAAAAACAGCGCTAAGTATTTTTTGTACATTACATTTTTTTTACTTTTATTTTTACTTTTATTTTTTAATTTAAATTAAAAATTTTTATTTAACTTTAAATTTTTTTAATTTCCTAAATTTAATTCTTTGTGCCTTATATTACCTTTTTTGAATATACGTTTAAATATATTTGAATTAAATAATTATTTAGAGATAAATAATTTATTTTTTATATATATCTATTTATCTAAATATTTTATAAAAATATATAATAACTTTACAATGTATATACATTCCAGTTTGAATTAATTACATAATTATTCATGTTATTTAAATATAAAGATGAATAAATATATATATATATATATATATATATATATTTTACTGAATTTATTTTGTTATTGTATATATTATAAACGTTTTAAAATAAAGCAATAATTATACATTTGTATCATTATAGGAAATTTATCTAAATATTATATATTATGTTGTCACTTACTTAGTGCAACTTTTTGATTTGACTACTTTTTGATGCTAATATTTTAACCTTTTTTCTCGTATTATCAATATAATTATTTAGCGCAATTTTTTGATTTCACTACTTTTTGATGCTAAAATTTTAATTTTTTTCTAGTATTATTAACAAAAATAAAATATAATTTATAAATATAATTTTTGAGAAAATATTTTTGATAATGATTAATTTTTGCAAAGAATTATTTTGGCTATAAACATAATTTTTGAGATTATATTTTTTATTATTATAAAGAACTATTTTTGCTGACGAAAGATATAACTTAGCGCTTTTTTTTACATCTGTAATGTCTTTTTTTGTGGGATAAATTATTAGAGTATAAAATATATAGTTAATATCCCAGATAGCAAAATGTTAGCCAATAATCATGACTTTACAGCAGATTCCTATCCTAAGATTAATTGCTGTATCTGCAATTGATGACATTATGCTAGCATAAATAATAAGTAAAATCTGACAGCAGATTAGCGGCAAAAACCAAGAAAATTTGCACAATATAGTTAATGGCAAATTGGCGGTAGAAACCTAGTCTGTCAAACACAATCTGATAGCAGATTGGCGGCAGAAATTGAGCAGGAATAATTAATCTACAATTTCTTGTCATTTAAAAATATGATAAAATTGAATATTTTTCAATGAATATGTGCATAAAATGCAGTATCCATTAATTATAATTTATTTTATAAATATGAAATTTAATATAATATAATTAAACAAAATAATATGACATATATTATATTGTAGCTATATCTCAAATAGCAATTGTATACTTTGTAATGTAAATTTGCAAATATTAATTTTTTGATTAGTCCATAAAAGAAATACAAGTAAATATTTTGCAAGCATTTTATAACGAGAGACTACGTGAAAAAGAAACAAATTTGCGCATTTTTGTCGTATTAATCATGAAGATCATTCATACAATTATGAAACTTTTTGTGCATAAATTATCAGTGCAGTATATCCAATAGGCATATCATCTCCATTTTTCTCCTTCTCTACGTTATGTATCTTAAAATTATTTTGAATAATATCTGCGTATTCTTTAGCTCTTATTTCCGCAAATTTACGTGCTAATTCATTCTTGAATTCAACTCTTAGATTATTCGGCATGTCGTCCAAAAAGTTAAAAGTACATTGTGAAGTGACCATGGCTATCGAATTGAATAAAATATATACGATTAATTTAATATTGTAAATCAAATAAATGAGAAAAAATATAAAAACATTATATTAATTACGTAGCCTAGAATTTAATTTTTGCTTGTATATATATCAAGGAAAAGACTTACATAGAAATGTTTCTGCATTATCCTTGTAGTTCAATATCCGATGACTGCAATGATTAACTTGAAATCCAATATCTTCAAGCATTTCTATTATCTCTTCACGAGGTTGGATTGAATAATGAAGTGACCCAACATACTTTGCTTTGTCCTATATAAAAGATAATTGACAATATATACAGTTAAAAAATTAAATGTGCAATATATATATTATATATTACATATAAAATATTTGTTATACAAAAAAGATGTATCCAAAATTAATTCAGGCATCAAAATTAATTATCTTGACGTAATTTGAGATTAAAATGACAAATTTTGCTACCTATAGAAATGTCGAATAATACAAGTACACATAAAACAAAATTGAATCTCATATCTTATGTTAGCCAAATCTATATAAGCATACATTCGGAGGATTTTAAAATAAAAATTTCACAGTTACACAGAAATTATTCTACAATATAATCTTATATTATATTTCAATTGGCAATAATATTCACCCCCATATACGATGCATATCGCTCATCTTGCGCCATAATTTTCGAAACTTCAAAAAAACTATGACGAACTATATATAATATCAGCATAGTTTTGTCAGGTCGAAGCATACAATACATATTTTCAAACGTCTGGCTGTTGAATAACGAAGATAAATGTTAATGATTGTAATTTTAAAAATATATAAATTTATTAGAATTATTTTTCGAAACACATAATTATGCAAAAGTATATATTAGTAAAATCGTGTATTACAAAAATTCTTTCTTACAAAATAATATTATAATTTAACATTATTAAATAAATTTTCTTACCGAATGTCATGGCACCAATGCAAAGTGTGAAATGAGAATATATGATCAAATTTCGAAATATATTTCTCCGGCAAGTTTTTCGTTTGAATATCCAACACTTCGAATTTGAGTCGTTCCTTGTCATCGTACATTTTATTTGCGTATTCGATCGTACTTGCCATAATATCTGTGCCTTTATATAATATACATATATAGTTTTAACATTAATTAATATTATTTTTCATTGCATTATGTGTTGTTTTTGTGCGCGCGTGAGCTGTCAAACTTTTTTACGATTCATTATTTTTTCTTACCGATCATTGTTGCTTTTGGATTAAGAGCCGTAAGAAGAATATCTTTTGTTGTATTTCCAGGTCCACAACCAACATCCATACATTTTCCAGTAATATGTTTTAGTTCCTCGGCAAACTCGTCGACAATAAGTGATATAATTTGTTTGTTCGCTTTAGTAAATAAAGCGTACTGCGCTGCTTGCATCATGATTTTATGATAATGTTCAAGTATATAACTAAAATTTATAAAAACTTGAAGAAAATGAGCTATAATTTAAGAGTTGGTGTGTCGAAATTTCAATAAATGCAAATATACTCTGCGTGTAATTCTTCTTTACTTATTCAGAACGATTTTGGTTTTTTTTGGACTTTTTTTTTTAGCTTATCATATAATATAATACATTAAAATATTCGGAATAATGGGCAAAACAACACTCAATACAATAAGCTGAGATGGTTTAAAGAAAGGAATAAACGTTTTGAATAAATAAAAATGAGCAATTAATTACACACAGTTTTAAAATAACCAAATTACCGGAAATATGTGAATTGTTAGATGTGGCTGGTGAAATTGTTGATGAAATGAGGAATTTATCGAGCTACTTTATAGTTCCTGCGAAAAATTACATAGAGAGCAGATATATATTATGTAAAATCATTGTTTTTGAAGAAAGAGCATTTTTATACGATGAGTGTACTGAAGTGTGTGTGTGTGTGTGTATGTGTATGTAAAATGTATGTATACAGAATAAGAAATAATACAAGATATTAGCATTAAAAAAAATGGTTGCGTTAGTAGAACAGTGTCGCGAACTTTTTAAAGAGACATTTCTTAAAATAAAAATTTAAAGAAAAAATTATATTATAAAAAGATAGATAATGTAATTCGAGGTGTTGTGTGCCTCGGGTCGCGCACAAGGGTTCGCGCCAAATTAGGATATGGATTCGGGGCGTCGAAAGTCGGATCGGGTTGTCTTAAGATGTCGAATCTTATGCACCTGGTTTTTTTTTAAACAATTGAACACTTGTGGTTGGCTTATTTTAACAATATTACACCTATTAGTGTAAGTTACTTAAACTAGTCTCGCGATAGCAACAATATATATGTATATATATATATTTGATTTGCGTGTGAATCTAGTTAGGTTACTGAGAAGCAACTGCCTCGAACGTGTTTTTGCTCGACTTATATAATGTCGATATTGAGGAAGTTTTTTAATCGGAAAAGGTGCCTTGTCACAGGTCTTGTCGATCAAGAGCCTAGGTCAAAGTTTGAATTATGCAGTTAGTTGCTTTATTCACTGCTTCAGTAAGATAACTATTGAATAGTTATCAATGCTTCAATAATGCAGCGAGAAATGATTGGTCGAATCGTTATCAATTTGACATTGATTCGACTTTGACATCGATTCGACAACGAATCGACGTCGAATAGACTATCATTTCTCACTGGGAAGGTAACTTCATATTGTTACTATATATCGAAATATAATATAATATATAGGGTACAAGTAACGTAAATGTATATTGTAATTTCCTACGCATAGATTTTTACAGTTTTATAATGTAAATATAAGATAACTCTTAAATGTTATATAAAAGCTATAACAGCAATATAACTTGTTGCATTATTGTAATATAACTATAGTGTGACTGTTATCGTACATGTTATTGTATATTAACCGAGGGGGTAACCACTAGCTAAAATGTTGTCCCACAGATTACATAATTTCATTTGATTTCATGATTTCATCTAATTACAAACGATTTCATCTGATTATAAATGATTTCATCTGATTACAAATGATTTCATCTGATTGCAAATGGATTTTTTTTTTAATCGGAAGGGGTGCCTGGTAACAGGCCTTGTCGATCAAGAACCTAGGTACAAACGAAGCAAATTCAAAGTCCTGCTTCGCTTGCACGTTGGGCAATTTCGCGTATTAGTGTAGTCAAATTAAGTTTTTATCTCGGAACTGATTCAATCAACTCGGATCTTAATGATTTATGGCTTAAAATTTCACAAATTAAATATACTAAAACCTTTATAGGTTAAAAATTGCCGCTTTTTACAGAGAATATGAAAAAATGCGAAAAAATTGAAATTGAACGATAAATGATTTTTTGAATGTGCTTCCTCGTATTCTATTGTTTGTAAACTGTAAATAGTTATTTACCAGAAGTTTAGCTGTAACGAAATATAATTTTATTCATAATATACAAAGATTTTCAAACATCTACATCTTCCAAATTATCTTCTTCAAAAATGATTCAGAAGTTTTTTTTTTATCACAATTAAAATATATAATTATAATAGAATTTTACAATTACATTGTAGCTTATTTTATACATAAAATTATATTAGAAAAGATATTATCTTATATAAATATTAAGATATATTTATATTATCTTAAAATTTTTATATTATCTTAATATTTTTATATTATCTTAATATTAAGATATTTATATTGGATAATATAAATAGTAAGATATTATCCCACAAAAAAAGACATTACAGATGTAAAACAAAAGCGCTAGGTTATATCTTTCGTCAGCAAAAATAGTTCTTTATAATAATAAAAAATATAATCTTCTCAAAAATTATGTTTATAGCCAAAATAATTCTTTGCAAAAATTAATCATTATCAAAAATATTTTCTCAAAAATTATATTTATAAATTATATTTTATTTTTGTTAATAATACTAGAAAAAAATTAAAATATTAGCATCAAAAAGTAGTGAAATCAAAAAATTGCGCTAAATAATTATATTGATAATACGAGAAAAAAGGTTAAAATATTAGCATCAAAAAGTAGTCAAATCAAAAAGTTGCACTAAGTAAGTGACAACATAATATATAATATTTAGATAAATTTCTTATAATGATACAAATGTATAATTATTGCTTTATTTTAAAACGTTTATAATATATATGTTCAAAACGCATCAGAAAATATTAGCCGTGGAATAAAATAAAATATTCTGTTCGAATAATATTTTAGAAGATTCTAGAATAATCGATATTTACAGCAAATAGTTTTTTGTATGTTTTTCGCGGAGAAACAGCGACATAAATCAATCTGTCTCAAAAAAAAACATTCCTCCAAATATCAACAATTAACGGTATCACAACCGTTCCGCCGAATAATTAGTTTCAGTGAGCATGCGCGGCTTACCACGGGCGCCTCTTTTCACCAATAATTATCGCGATCACCCGCGCGCGCATGCTTTCTGCCAGCCGTCTTCCGTTAATTTTGACAGCGGCCAATAATGAGCTGTGCTCTCGAGTCACCTCGAGCACACTTAAAATTGCTCGCAATAATTGGCGCTTCCCGAAAAGGTGGGTTTTTTGCGGAAACCCATAAATGAGAGCTCGCACCCGAAATCCGCGCCTTATCGCTTTTTCCGCCGTGAACCGCATAACGCAACCGCAGATTTGTAAAACCGCAGAAATTCGTTGACGACCGCCGCTTATTCCGCACTTTGATTTGAGTTCGATTTTCTCTGTAAATTAATTAAGATTGTAAAAGTTTGTTAAAGTGTTCGTTTTTTAATTGTTTTATAATATTAAAGTCAGTTTAATACAAAGGGTGACTCATCCTTTCGTGCAGCGCGATCCTTTCTCTCGCAGCGCGTTCGTGAACATATTTCTGGTCCTTCGAGCCGGATCCGTCGCACCGGCAACCGCAAGTTCGCGAGCGTGACTTCTCGTGTGAGTGAAGGTGTGAACGTCTGGGTGTGCAGCCGTCATGGATGTGTCCACGCTGGTCGATTGTCAGCGTGAGATTCAAATCCGAATCTCACGCTCCGTAGAGTACCTGAAGAAGCTGGGCAGCGCCAACATCACCACCAGTGCTATCGCCACACGCACCAGAATCCTGGATCAGCTGTGGGCAAAGTTCGAGACGCAGCACGACCTTATCCGAGCGGCCCTGAAAGACAAATTCAGTGAGAGCGAGTATTTCAAATCAGATTTCCATGCAGATACAGAAAATCTGTACATAAGTCAGCGAAGCATACTTGATGGCTACGCCAAACACTTTCGTGCACCGAACGTAGCTCCTTCTGCCGACGTCACGCCACGGTCGTCACTGCCGCGCATCAAGGTACCGCCATTCTCTGGTGCTTACGCTGATTGGCCGTCGTTTCGGGATCTCTTTCTCTCCGTCGTGAGTGGCAACGCGATCTCCAACATCGAGCGCTTCCATCACCTCCGCTCATGTCTGACGGGACCGGCTGAAAAGTTAATAAAGTCGTTACCCGTCACTAGCGACAATTATGAGCGTGCTTGGGCGATACTGGACAAGCACTACAACAATAAAAAAGAATTGATCCGCTCCAACTTTGCCACGTTCATCGCCGTGCCAAAGATGAAGGGAGATACCGCAGAGGAGTTGAGACGCATCCACAACGCCGTTACTGCCACCGTCAACGGTCAGGAGAGCATCGGGCGTCCAATAAACTCCCACGGGATGGACCTCTTCAACTTCCTAGTGACGGAGCTTTTTGATGCACGCACACGTCTGGAGTGGGAGTCGTCCATTTCAGACTCATCAGAGCCAGCACAGAACGAGGCACTCGTTGACTTTATCAGTCGGCGGATCCTGACGCTCAATGCCGCACGACCAAAGGGCGTCAGCAAACCGTCCGGAGATGCTCCACGGATCGCCAAGGCACACGTCACGAAACACCAAGGATCTGAACCGCCGCACTGTGCACTGTGTCGCGAGAACCACACCTTGATGGCCTGCCGAGACTTCAAGGCCAATACAGTCAACGAGCGTAAGGCGTTCATAGAGACAAGCAAGCGCTGCTACAATTGCTTAGGCAACCACTTTCTATCTCGCTGCCAGTCGAAGAAGAACTGCCTCACATGCGACGCACGACACCACACGATGTTGCACGGAGCACCGACGTCTTCACTGTCAGCTGAGGCCACCACACGCGCCACCACACTGACCACGACTCTGCAACATCAGGATTACAAGGCCGTTCTTCTGGCAACAGCTCGAGTGAACATCGCCGATCGGTACGGGTCCCCACACGCCGTACGCGCTCTGATCGACCAATGCTCTGAGGTGTCGATCATTTCAGAGACCTTGGCACAACGCCTTCGCCTTCCTCGAGTCTCGACGGATCTTTCGATCTTCGGCATCGGAGGGACCCGCTCAGGATCCGCTCGAGGCAAAGTAACGCTGCACGTAACGTCAGACGTGACCAACGCCGAGCTCAGCGTGGTAGCCTTTGTGCTGTCTCGCATATCACTGCAGCAAGGATCAGTCTCACGAGGAGAACGCAGCTGGCCTCATCTCAAGGGACTCCAACTGGCCGATCCTCGTTTTTTGGACGACGACCCAGCTGAGTTACTCTTAGGAGCCGAGGTCTATTCCTTGATCCTCGAGGAAGGCCTCCGCAAAGGAGATTCAAGGATGCCGATCGCCCAGCAAACAAGCCTGGGGTGGATCCTCTCTGGCGGATACGACGCCACATCAGTCAACGGACATCGCCGCACATTCCGATGCACCGCCGATCATGACCTCGCCGACCTCGTTCGCCGCTTTTGGGAGCAGGAGAGCGAGCCAATATCTCAGGCTCCACTCACTCCTGACGAAACCAAGTGCGAGGAGCTTTACGTGCGCACCGTCACACGCACGCCCACCGGAAGATACATGGTGAGACTGCCTCTTGCATCACCGCCGACGACTCTTCAAGACACTCGCCGCCCTGCGGAGCACCTCCTGAAAGCCATGGAGTCCAAGGGCAGCCGAGACCCTCGATTTGGCGACCTCTATCGCAGCTTCATGCAGGAATACGAGGACCTGCAACATATGAAGAGGGTAAATATCGCAACAACAGCTGAGAAGATCAGATGCTACTTACCGCATCACGGGGTCCTGAAGGAGGCGAGCACGACGACGAAGCTCCGAGTCGTGTTCAACGGCTCTCAACGGACACGAACTGGGAACTCGCTGAATTCGCATCTGCTGACTGGGGCGAATTTGCTGCCCGCTCTCACCGACGTGCTGCTGCGATGGCGTTGGCACCGGTATGTCTTCGTCACAGACATCGAGAAGATGTATCGCCAAATTCTCGTACATCCTGAGGACTGCAGCCTTCAAACGATACTGTGGCGTCAACACAAAACGAGCGAGATCTAGGAGTACGAGCTGCTGACGGTGACCTACGGCATGGCGTGTGCACCGTTCCTGGCCATCCGAACGCTGCGGCAACTCTGTGCGGACGAAGGGGCGCAGTTTCCTCAAGGGGCCACAGCACTTCGGCGAGATTGCTACGTCGACGACGTAGTCACCGGAGCGGACGACCTCGGCGATGCCGTCAACCTCCAGACAGAGCTGCGCAATCTCTGCATGGCGGGCGGATTTCCGCTGAGGAAGTGGGCTTCAAACAATCCGGACGTCCTCAGCGGAGTCCCACAGGAGCACCAGCTGCAGCAAGGACCACATTCCTGGGACGACGAGAGCCATTCGACCTTGGGTCTGCGATGGCATCCTCAAGAAGACCGGTTTGCCTTCGCCATACATCCTCGTGTAGTCAGCGAGTTTACGAAGCGACGAGTCCTCGCAGAGACTGCACGGCTGTTTGACCCGATGGGCTGGCTCGCACCTGTCGTGATTCGGGCGAAGATCCTGATCCAGACCACCTGGCTTCAGCAACTCGACTGGGACACTCTACTACCTGCCAAGGACGTCAAACGTTGGCAACAGCTGCTGAACCAGCTACCTCTGCTCAGCAACATACGGGTGAATCGCTGGCTCAGCACCGACAGCGATTACTCCACGTTGCAGATCCACGGCTTCGCAGATACATCAGAGCGAAGATATGCTGCCGCCGTTTACATCCGCAACTCTGGAAAGAAACAAATCACAATCAATTTAATCATGGCGAAATCCAAAGTCGCGCCCGTCAAGCCAGTTTCGTTGCCTCGCCTTGAACTGTGCGCTGCTGTGCTACTCACCACGTTGACGTTGCATATCCGAAACACCCTCGGCTTGACATCAACTCCAGTGCACCTGTGGTCCGATTCCAAGGTCACTCTCCATTGGATCCAGGGACACGCCGCTCGCTGGAAAACGTTCGTCGCCAACCGGGTGGCTCACATCCAGACTCAGCTCCCGGACGCTCAGTGGAGACACGTGGAAGGACAATCCTGCAGATTGCGCATCACGAGGAATTAATCCGGAAGAGTTAGTCAATCACACGCTATGGTGGACGGGACCTACCTGGTTGGCATTGGACGAGACAGCGTGGCCCAGCTCAGGGGTCGACATCGCAGAGGACGACCTTCCGGAACAACGCACCACCAGCCTGATGACCAAAGGTGCCGTCATCGTTGAACCGGATCTTCTCCTTCGGTTCTCCACACTCCATCGGCTGCTGCGCGTTACGGCCTGGTGTCGTCGATGGCTCAACGTGGCGAGCCGAGAGGTCACACTTGGTCGTCCGCTGCATCCTGACGAGCTGGACGCCGCCCTACTTCAGTGGCTTCGAATTGTGCAGGCACTCCACTTCCCGGACGAGATAGCCGCTGCCACTGCGGGACGTCCCGGTCCACCACGCAGTTCACTGATCAAACTCAGTCCATTCCTCGACGACCAAGGTGTACTGCGCGTAGGAGGGCGCCTCAAACACGCTCTGCTGCCTTACGACGAAAAGCACCCGGTGATCGTTCCGCCGGCCTCCTGGATGACGCGACTGCTCATCGAGTCCTGCCATCGTCGGTCTCTACACGGCGGCGTCCAGATGACTCTCGGCTTGCTTTATCTTCGATTCTGGGTGCCACTCCACAGCCTCCAATGGGCAACCTTCCGCGTGACCGAGTGACGCCGACTCGGCCATTCCTGAGCACTGGCCTGGACTACGCGGGACCCATCTTCATCCGGACCAGCAAGGGGCGCGGACACCGCTCACAGAGAGGATACATAAGCTGTCTTCGTATGCTTTTGGTCGAAGGCTATCCACCTCGAGGTCGTCTCGGACTACAGTTCCGAGGCCTTCATCGCCGCCTTACGCCGCTTCGTTTCCCGCAGAGGCCTGTGTACGGACGTGTACAGCGACTGCGGCACGACGTTCGTCGGCGCCGATCGCACCCTGCGCGAGCTCTTCAAGGCGTCATCTTCCGAGGGCCATCACATCGCTCGCGCCGCCAACAATCAAGGGATCCGCTGGCACTTTAATCCGCCAGCGGCCCCTCACTTCGGTGGTCTGTGGGAGGCTGCCGTAAAATCCACAAAGTTCCACCTCCGTCGAGTAATCGGCGAAACCACCCTCACATATGAGGAGCTTAGCACACTCCTCACGCAAATCAAGGCGTGTCTTAATTCTCGTCCGTTGCAGGCTTTATCAGACGATCCGGACGACACTTCGGCGCTCACACCAGGCCACTTCCTCATCGGGGCGCCACTATTAGCCGTACCTGAGCCATCGTCGACTGGTCAACCAGCATCCACACTGTCACGCTGGCGTCATCTCCAATTGATGCGAGACCATTTTTGGCAGCGTTGGTCAGCGGAGTACGTGCACGGCCTCAACCCCCGCACCAAATGGATATACTGCACTGATAATTTCTGCACAAAAAGTTTCATAATTGTATGAATGATCTTCATGATTAATACGACAAAAATGCGCAAATTTGTTTCTTTTTCACGTAGTCTCTCGTTATAAAATGCTTGAAAAATATTTACTTGTATTTCTTTTATGGACTAATCAAAAAATTAATATTTGCAAATTTACATTACAAAGTATACAATTGCTATTTGAGATATAGCTACAATATAATATATGTCATATTATTTTGTTTAATTATATTATATTAAATTTCATATTTATAAAATAAATTATAATTAATGGATACTGCATTTTATGCACATATTCATTGAAAAATATTCAATTCTATCATATTTTTAAATGACAAGAAATTGTAGATTAATTATTCCTGCTCAATTTCTGCCGCCAATCTGCTATCAGATTGTGTTTGACAGACTAGGTTTCTACCGCCAATTTGCCATTAACTATATTGTGCAAATTTTCTTGGTTTTTGCCGCTAATCTGCTGTCAGATTTTACTTATAATTTATGCTAGCATAATGTCATCAATTGCAGATACAGCAATTAATCTTAGGATAGGAATCTGCTGTAAAGTCATGATTATTGGCTAACATTTTGCTATCTGGGATATTAACTATATATTTTATACTCTAATAATTTATCCCACAAAAAAAGACATTGCAGATGTAAAAAAAAGCGCTAAGTTATATCTTTCGTCAGCAAAAATAGTTCTTTATAATAATAAAAAATATAATCTTCTCAAAAATTATGTTTATAGCCAAAATAATTCTTTGCAAAAATTAATCATTATCAAAAATATTTTCTTAAAAATTATATTTATAAATTATATTTTATTTTTGTTAATAATACTAGAAAAAAATTAAAATTTTAGCATCAAAAAGTAGTGAAATCAAAAAATTGCGCTAAATAATTATATTGATAATACGAGAAAAAAGGTTAAAATATTAGCATCAAAAAGTAGTCAAATCAAAAAGTTGCACTAAGTAAGTGACAACATAATATATAATATTTAGATAAATTTCCTATAATGAAACAAATGTATAATTATTGCTTTATTTTAAAACGTTTATAATATATACAATAACAAAATAAATTCAGTAAAATATATATATATATATATATATATATATATATATATATATTTATTCATCTTTATATTTAAATAACATAAATAATTATGTAATTAATTCAAACTGGAATGTATATACATTGTAAAGTTATTATATATTTTTATAAAATATTTAGATAAATAGATATATATAAAAAATAAATTATTTATCTCTAAATAATTATTTAATTCAAATATATTTAAACGTATATTCAAATACATGATAGTACATTCAAACATGAGAGAGCGGGAGAGAGCGAGAGAACGCGAGAGAAAGCGGGAGAGAGCGAGAGAGAGCGAAAGAAAGCGAGAGAGCGGGAGAGAACGAGAGAAGGCGAGAAACAGCGTGAGAAAGCGAGAGAGAGCGAAAAAAACCGAGAGAGAGTGAGAGAAGACGAGAGGGAGCGAGAGAGAGCGAGAGAGGCCGAGAGAACGCGAGAGAGAGCGGGAGAGAGCGAGAGAGACCGGAAGAAAGCGAGAGAGCGAAAGAGAACGAGAGGAGGCGAGAAACAGCGAGAGAAAGCGAGAAAGAGCGAAAAAAACCGAGAGAGAGCGAGAGACGACGAGAGAGAGCGAGAGAACGCGAGAGAGAGTGGGAGAGAGCGAGAGAACGCGAGAGAGAGCGGCAGAGAGCGAGAGAACGCGAGAGAGCGGTAGAGAGCAAGAGAGAGCGAGAGACAGCGAGAGAAAGCGAGAGAGGGCGAGAGAGAGAGCGAAAAAAGACGTGGGAAAGCAAGAGAGAAAGGGTGAAAGAGGGGGGAGAGTGAGGGGAGAGAGAGGAGGAGAGAGAGAGAGAGAGAGTGAGAGAGAGCAAGAATTTATTTTTTGTTTGGTTGCTTAAAAGGTTAAGCAGCTGAGGAAAATGTCACTATACTAGGATGGGTGACCGCGGATAAGGTAAAGCAGCTTCGGACAGAATCACTTTGTCGGGATGGGTGATCGGGACAAGTACGACGCCGTATCTTAAAAAAAAGTGACACCTTTTCGACCAAAAAATAACTTGAAAAATTCATATCTCCGCAACCAATAGAGCTATCCAGTTCCTTAAGGTCTCATTTTACTCGGAAAAAATCGCGCTTTCGATTGATATGGTCATCTTTTGAAAAATATGTTTCCGTTCATGAAATATTTCAAATTTTTGTTTTCAAGCTTACGAAAATCGTGTTACGTCCGGTAAAGGATACACAGTAGCGTCCTACGGATAATTTTCGCTATTGTTTCGATATTTTCGCTATCTTTTCGATATCTTTCAATATTTTTTTTTGTTTTTTTGTAGATTGTATTTTAATTTGACGAATAAAAGATATAACTTAGCGAGACGCTACCGCGTCTCCTGATATATATTTAATGCAAAATTATGGACACGAATTTAATTTAATTTTAATTAATTTAATGAAATATAATTTATTTTTGGAAGCAGCTAATCGAGAGAATATCAAATTGAACTTGACTAAATTATTGGTTGTATAATCTTCTTAATTAAAATGTTAATTTTAATATTACTTTTAAATATTTAATTATATAGCAAAAAATGATATTATGTCGAAAATTATTCTATGATTGAAAGAGGTTTAAGCGCATTTCATACAGATATCAGGGCCCGTTTTTTTGCACACCATTAAACAGCCGACCCCGATAATGATTTTGAGGTATTAACCTTATCGTGTTTCAGAGCACCCCTGGTGACCAGCCGGTCATCTGGGGAAGACACTAGTTTAACTTTCTTTCAATTGGAATCTGCGATTCTGCTCCGAGATAAAAAGGATAAATTACTTCCCTCGTGGGAAAAAAAATTCAATTAAAAATGGGGGAAACTGCGGACGACAGATGGATTCAAAGGAGGAATAAGCACGTACCCGTCCAGCAATAGGAGCTGAAAATCGTTGATTCGGAAATATTTGTGAGAAATTACGAGGACACTAATAGGAGCTTTAATATCGTTCCTCGTGACAGTCTCGGGAAAGACGAAATGTACTTAGAAGACGCCATTTTTATGTCAGAAGCATACATCTGCTGGACGCTACGCGACGTTCACATTTCGTCAACAAATGCAATTTTCACTTCATTATTCTTGATAAAGTGGTCGTAGTTTGATGTAAAACAAAGAATCAACGTAAGCGAAAAATTTACGTCGATTGTGGATGATGTACAAAAAATATCGCAGATTATGCTCAAAATCTTAGCTACCTTGCTCCTTGTATAACGTCGACGAACCACCTTCGTCACTATGATTCATTATCGGGGTCTTTATGAAGGGTCATTAATATTATTCTACGGACAAGCTAACATGCTTCGGCACTAACTTATGTCGTAAAAAATTGATACAATAGCGACGATATAACTAAATAATAACATGCGAATCTTTTTTAGTTACTTTTCGGTAAGTATAATAACGTTGAAACATGTCACCACCCTGTTATTAGAATGATTTTATATACATATATTATAAGATAATAAAAATAGACATGACATGCATATATGAGGTATATAAATATTTGCATCAATTTTTAATTTATATATTATATTTTTGGATTGCTTTATCAACTTATTATTTCATTTGTCGGCTTTAAATTATCTCAGCTTATGTTATAACTCTGTTGTCAAAGTCTATGATAAAGAATTATTACAATTTTTCGTCACGGTATTATTCGCGAGACACGGTGCATTGCGTTAGTTTCATATGCTACAATAAAATGTATCTAATAACGTACAACCTCTAATAGGTCTAATAAAGCGGAGTCCGCAAGAGAGGTTTTTTTTTTAAAATGCAATTGCAATTATAATTACTGCGCGATCTTTGGCTCCACGGACAATTTGGAGATACATTAAATGCCTGCGTAATGCAACGTGCATTATGATCGCGAGAGATGCACATAAAGTGTAATCAACGTGACGTGTGGGAGGAAGCGCGATGCAAAATATACGGACGAGGACGATGGTACTGGTGCAATTTTAGGATAATTTGAACTCTGTGTACGTGCAGAAATATTCGCGTCTCTCCAACCCGTCATGCTAGAAAATTCTATTTCGGAGAAGTTCTCGCGAGTCCGGTCTCGTATATTTATATATCATATGTGAATTCGACATTTTCCAAGTGGCGCGCACGCAATGAGACAAATCTCGCGATTAAAAAATATAGAGTTTTAAATTCATAATGCACTCTCAATATATGCAACTACTTTATAATCTTTTTTTTTTTGTTTCTTTTTATTTATCAAAAGCGATTATGTTATTATTCATTATTTTTTTGAAAATAATTTTACGGGATGTTTCGTATTTATAATGCAAATATGCGTGTAAAATTTTCATATATATATATGTGTGTGTGTGTGTGTGTGTGTGTGTGTTTTAAAAATTTTGTTAATAATTTAAGAACAATGAAAAATTTTTGGACATTTAATGTAACCCATAATCGTGTTGCGATATTTCCAGGATACGAAATTTCTTGAATTATACGGTGGTTGAGATTTCGGTCAAATGAGATCTAGACACAAAGTTTCTTGATAAAGTTCTTGACGAAGTTATTATATATTGATATCAAACTATACACTCATGAAAATGTAATATTACTGAAGAAATAATACTAAGCCACAGATCTCAGATTTAGCGATTATATTCAACATACATTTTTCATTAAAGAAAACTCATTTTAGAAGATTCTAAAATTTATATATTATATCTGTAACTATATATATATATGACATGCATGTATTATATGCATATATGTTATATGTATGTAGGATTGTATTTTATATATTTATGAAAGATTATATTATAATTAAATAATTAAATAAATATACGGTACTACGAGAATATCGTATGTACGAATATAGATAGAGAATATCGTATGTCCAATTATAGATTGGTAATAAAATCGGTAAATATGATTATGCAGACGAAATTGAATAGTAATACAATTGTGTAACACGTTACATCTGCATATCTATATCGATCGAACTTTTTAGTTTTTTATAGTACATTAATGCGCAGATATCATTCCATGAAAGTCAGAAGAAATATTTCGCAAATATTTTCGATTATGGCTACAGAAAAAGAAAGAAACACGAGAGGGATAGATAAAGCAGAAAGCCATTTTCGGGCATTGCTGTCAACTTGATATGATTCCGAGATGATTAATCTTAACTTAAGGACACTATAGTTTAATGCGATTCGTAGTTGGAATGGTGGAATGATGGGTTGTATGAAATGTTTGTACGCGTGAATTACAAGAATATTGTTACGCTGAAAATTTTGGTTACATACGATGCGTGTGAATTATTTGGGAAAGTTGATTTTCATCGTCTTTATTTGAATTTTATTCGTTTATCTAAATTTTTTAAGCATTATTTTTTTTATTGTTGACACGTTTCTTAAGCTTTGATATACTACAAAAAAATTGTTTAATTCATACAATTTTAAATTTATACTATATTTTAGATTGATAATATATTATAGTATACAACTTATACAGAAACAAAATTTAATCGAGAAATCTAAACTTTAAACTGTAATCTATAAAACTTATAATTTTCCATAACACTTTAAGCGTCAATTTTAAAACATTTTGTGTGTAAACATTTCAATCTTTTTATCATCAGAACTCTACAGAAAGATATTGTTTTGTTTTTTTTAAATATTTTTTGTAACTTTTATGATAATATTTATACTATCGTTTTGCGTCGATTTTAGCTTTTTCTTGCTATTTTATAAAAAAATATAAACAAAATTTTTCTAAATTGTGACAGAATGAAACAATTTGGAAAACGGTATCATATCCAGTATTAAAAGACTACGAGAAACAATTAGTCTTGTTTTTAATATCATGACATAAACTTAGTCATATACACGGCCCATTGCTTTCATGTGCAAACACATAACATACATCGTGTCTATTGATAAAAATAAAAATATTGTCGCCAATAGTCGTAGCATGTTATAAAATCCACCCATCATTTCTCGTTGGTGTAGTGTGTAGACGTGCTGCCTATATTCGCACTCTACAGTAATATATAACGAAAAGTCGACCTGATTATACAACACGCGCAGTTAATTTTTCTGTCTCTGAACAGGAAAAAAAAACATAAGTGATTTATACAACGTATTTCTTATTCACAATAAGAGCATTCTAGAATTGCAAGGAATGAATTATACTATAGAGAATGAGAACAATATAACTTTGACAGTAGTCGCATTCGAAGAATGATTATCTCACGGAAGCAATAAAATCTGAAGAAAGATATAATACAAAAAAGAGATGATAAAAAGAAGAATTAAATTAAATCAAATACCTAATTTA
The DNA here is from genome assembly GCF_048542155.1 of Nylanderia fulva. Lineage (NCBI taxonomy): Eukaryota > Metazoa > Arthropoda > Insecta > Hymenoptera > Formicidae > Nylanderia > Nylanderia fulva. Next base: position 2,282,066 of record NW_028190433.1, on the reverse strand, counting down.
ATTATGATTCAAAATAAGAAAAGAGGATTTTTTGATGACGCTATAAGCGTCTATTCTATAAAAATCTGATAATTCTATATTCTCCGAATCAGATTAAAAATGCACGATAGAATCTCTCATCCAAGAAATCATCATACTCAAAGAAAAAAATTCTTTTGATCACTATTGAAGAAATTGAATGTTTAAAGAGATTTATTATTTTATATGTAAGCAGCCAGAAAAATTTTAATTTTACTACAACAGATTTAATATATTTTCAAATCAATTGACTGAAGATATGGAAATAAATATTTCACTGAGCTTCTTTTTTATTTGAAAAATTAACAAGAAGACAAATGATGAAATTAGATAATTAGCTATCGGGAAACTCTGCAGCAGTCTCTTAATTAGTAATCTCAAAGTGGAACAAGATATTAATCATCGAAAAGATAGCTTAAAAAAACCTAAACCTAAATTCATCAGTAAATAAATTCCTTTGTCAATAAATTTGATCAAAGATCTGAAAATTCAATGATTGTTTGCAGCTTGAAAAATCTAAAACTTTATATTAAGAGACACAACAATATAAAACACATTTTATGTCTTGATTTCGTAAATACATAATCAAAAAAGCAACAAAGAACTCTTAACAAGAGCTGTCCCAGATCTTTTAAGTGCAACACGCGTTCAAGCGATAGTGGGCCACGGTGTTCGACGCGCTTCTGATAAAAATTTTACGAGAATAATATTGTGGGAGTAGCAGGTGGTAGCTGTCGGGCCGTAGTACTCGCTCCTCGAGATTGCGACGAAAGTTTCGACAAGATTCCACGAGTCTATGCAGCCGCGAGAATAGAAATGAATGTCGCCGTATTTTTAATATTTACTTCTCAGCAAAATTCTCTACTTGAAGCATTGACTGGGACTTGACGTCACCAAGTAGTAAGCAGGAGAATTTAAAGAATGAAAAAGAATGTGTATTATATATATATGTATTGATTTATATATCGAAAGATACATAAATCTTTAATTATGTCCTCAAATTACATGTTGAATGTAATTTTATCACTATAATATGCAAATTATGATTTAAAAAATTGGAAAATAATAGATATTTAATTAACCTAAATATTTAGTAATCTAATTTATTATTAATATATTTATGTTACTATTGTATATGTGTATAGAATAATATGATAAAATAATTATTATTCGAGATTATACATTTACACGCATACCTTGTGCATATATATGTATAATCTCGAATAATAATTATTTTATTATATTACTCTATACACATATACAATAATAACATAAATATATTAATAATAAATTAGATGATTAAAATTTAAATTACTAAATATTTAGGTTAATTAAATATCTAATAATTTCCAATTTTTTAAATCATAATTTGCATATTATAGTGATAAAATTACGTTCAACGTGTAATTTGAAGATATAATTGACGATTTATGTATCTTTCGATATATAAATCAATATCTAGATGAAATCGGTACATATGACAATATTTACGCATGCAAAGTTGATGAAATGATAAAAATTCCTGGCAAGTTTAATACTTTCCCCAACTTGTCGATCTCGCGAGTGCTCCTAGGCTGCGAACTTTGAATCCGAATGGGATCAAAGGATTGCGGGATCTCGATCAGATGGATGGAACCAGTGTGCGGATACCTCTGTCGTGGCATGTATTGCCTTCTAGCATCCATATCCTTTACACACGACGCGATGGAAAACAGATCCTCGGCGGATTCAGTCATTCTCGATGCAATACTTACATATGAGTCGCACGGTATATGCGCGGAATAATACGTTTTGTATTCTAGCGCGAAAAAAAAAATAGAAACCGAAAGGTGGAAGAAATATGCATAAAATAATAATATACAAGATAGAAAATAATAATATCGACATTAGAGACTTTATTCGATATGATGAAATATGCAAGCTATGCTATTAATTGTAAGTGGAATTTCACATTATATTTTGAAGCGTCATATAAAACTTTTTTTAGATATAGAATGTCGAATTTGTTTTATTTAATACAATTGTAATTTATAGTTGATTTTAAATTTATTGCTTAAAATAAATAATTAAAAATCAAATATGAAATTATAATTGATTAAATAAACAAGAATAAATGATATCGCGGATCTCAATAATTTATTTAGAAAATTATTAAAATGTAAAACGTTCTGCAACTTGAGAGTTCGTTATTTATATAAAATTTATCTCGTAAATATCGAATAAACATCACACAACGAGTAAAATTGATAGTTACTACATTAAATTGTTTTATTTTCAAAAATATCTTATTCTGCATTGATATTCTTTTAAAATATTGTCTCTGAATATTTGTCAGTTTTATATAATACAACAAAATATCAGATTTGTTGTGATTTTCGTTACAGGAAATAAAAAATATTGACAAGCAGATAATAAGATATATATAGAACAAAATATAATTATAACATTATCATCATTATAATGTAACACTGCACTGAAAAAAGAATTTGTCAACTTGACTAAACCTTTCAACTAAATTACTATTTTGTTAATTGAACATATATTAGTATTTAAGTCAAATATACCTCTTTTATTAGATTTGTTATATTTAATTTAGATATATATATATATATATATATATATATATATAATATATATATATATATATATATATATCTAAATTAAATATAACAAATCTAATAAAAGAGTTAATTAATGAAAGGCTCGTATAAATTAAACAAAATTAAACAATCATATATAGTAGGCCAACTAAACGAGCAAATAAATAAGATGTAAAATTTTTTTTATTAATAGTTAAATCATTAAATTAACATTCCGTTACAGAATCGATATAAATTGTAAACGTTTTGACTGCACTACAGTCTTTATCAATACATAAAAATTAAATATTAAAATATAAAGTTAGATGTTAAAAATACAAAGTTAGTTAAATATTAAAATATAAAATTGAAACGATTTTTCGCTGTTGACCAATAGATATGCAAGGCGATTGGTCTGAGATGCCAAGTTATGCGACATTTGAGCATGCTACGGATATAATACGCGAATTAAATCAATGTCAGAGAAAATTAAAAAATCTTTCAACTTACATTATCGTTTTAACAAGTCCTTTTCCCCGATATTTCAAGTGTGTGTTGCGAAGTCTGAATACCAAATGTCAAAATAGAGAGCGTGATGTATTTATTTATTACCAATGTTTTTTCTAAATTATGATTCAGCAAATTTTTTAAGTATGTCAAAATAACTACTGTCTAACAATTCGGTGTCTGTATTTAAATTAATTCCATTTTTCTGTTCTTTAATGTGGATCATTTCAGATATTAGTCTTTTATGGTAATTCTTTTCATGATCCATAATTTTAATATTGTCCCAGTCAAATGTATGTTGTTCGTTTAGAATGTGTTCCGTGATAACCGAATGTCTAGCAGAGTCTAGTTTAATATTATTTTTATGTTCTTTAAGTCTCGTCCCTAACTGTCTTTTTGTCTGTCCGACATATGTGGCGTCACAATCGTTGCAATTCAATTTATAAATAACGTTAGAATTCGTGGGGCAATTATTTTTGTCCTTTTGAACTTTTATGAAGTCATTCAATTTTTTAATGCAACGATATCCTACCACTACGTCAGGTCTTCTTATTGCTGAAGCAACTTTCTCAGATATTGATTCTATATATGGTATGACAAAATATTTAATGTTAGTATTAGTATTATTAGTATCTGTTATATTGTTATTATTAGGCTTGTTAAATTTCTTAGTTGAGAGATTTTTTAATCTGCGTTTTATTTCTGTGAAAATTAGATCAAGAGGATAACCGTTGGATAGCAAAATGTTAATAGCTTTCTCTATATTTTTTTTGTGAAATTGCGGATGTGATAGTAATAAAGCTCTATCTACCAAGTTATAAATTGTTCCTATTTTATGACAAGTCGGATGATTTGAAAAAAATGAAAGTAATCTACCTGAGAATGTCTTTTTGTGATACCAATCTAAATAAATTTTGTTATCTATTACTTTGATCATTATGTCTAAAAAGCTTATACAACGATTATCCTCCTTTTCCAATGTAAATTGTAGTCTATCGTTATAATTGTTGAATTCGTTCAAAACATATGTAATATTGTCAGCGGAAGTGCATAAAATAATGTCGTCTACATAACGGAAATAGAAAGTCATTTCGCAATTTAAATTACTAATTACTAATGTTTCCAAGTCCTGCATGACTATATCGGCAATGATCGGAGAAAGTGGGGAACCCATAGGAGTCCCATAAATTTGTTTGTAAGTTATGTTATTAAAAGTGAAAAATGTAGAAGTTAATATAAATTTTATCATACCTATGAATTCATTTTTGGGAATCTTTGTGTGTGACTCTATAAAATGCCATCTATTATTGATACCGATTAATGCAAGATCTACGGAAACATTAGTAAATAATGAAACAACGTCCAATGAAGCTATTATGTCGGTATCTTGTATTGTTTTCCCTGATAGAATGTTGCATATATCAAAACTGTTATTTACAAAACTGTCCGCTCTAGGAAGGCTATCTTTTAAAATTTTATGAAAGAAAGAAGCAATATTATATAGAGAAGTATTTATTGAGGAAACTATTAATCTAAAAGGAATATTTTCCTTGTGGATCTTGGGGAGCCCATAAGCTTTAGGAAGAAGAGAGTCGCTTGAAAATAAATAATAATATTCTTTTTTGTTGATGAAGTCTTTTTTCAACCATTTTTTTAAACAAATATTGAGGTCTTTTTCTATTTTTGTTGATGAATTGTTTTTAACTATGGTATACGTAGAATCGTCTTCTAGGAGACTCTCAACTTTTTTTATATAAAATTCTTTTTCTAGTGCGACTGTAATGCTGCCTTTATCTGCTCTAGTAAATAAGATATTAGGATTTTGATTGCAAAATTTAATTGTGTCTTTATGCATGTGAAATAATTTTTCTTGTATGTCCGTTTTTTTGTCGTTATTGTTTAAAAATAATGAAAATTGTGGAATGGCAGCATTACGAATCGAAGTAAGATTTCTGATCCCGTTAGAATTGCTTTCTATATCTTTGATGAATTCGTGTATAGCTACTTTTTTAATTAAGTTAACTGGGAGACTAAATTCACCTCCCAATTGTAAAAATTTTTCAAAAAAAAAATTTTTACATCTTATTTATTTGCTCGTTTAGTTGGCCTAACACGGTAGACGATGGTAGACAATGGTAGACGAAACAGAATGCGAGATTTACGAGACGCGGCGTATTAAAGATTCACTCGTTTTTGACACAATATCGCGCAGTATGGAATACTGAAATAATACATAGGTTTGCATACACAGCGTGCATACCTCGCGAGAGAGATGGTTCCCCAGGAGTAACATTGAAACTGTGAGGATATAAGAATAATATCCGTCCCGAGGCAAGAGACGGGCCGGATAAAGCAATAGAAATCTCGCGGAAATAAAGCAGCGCGCGTAATAATAAGTAACGTAATAAACGAGCCCGACATTTAAATTGACCGTGCTGGGAATTATGGGCGCTATTGTCCGACATTAATGTTATTGGTTGTATAAATCCTCCATTCCCCATAAATTCTCTTAGTTAAAAAAGAACACGTCGTTTAAATGATTTTTTTTCTACAATTCTTCAGTTCTTTGTTACTCGATTTCGTCGATTTTCAGATTTGCGCATATCTTTTATACTAAAATATCGATTATCGAAAAAGAATTATTTACGAGTTATATGATCGCTTTAAATATATAATAAATATTTCATATGATAAGTATTTTAAGTCTCATGAGTAATTCGTCACCTTTGCTTCTATATAAGCGGACATAGAGGAATATAGAATAGTATGTACGATAAAACGTGATCACTGAAATCGTGAATGATGCTGGAAGTCGCGGTTCACTAAACAACGAAGTTCAATTAGAACTCCGATTAATTAATTAATGTGGGAAACTTGCTGTTCCGGAATTCAAGGCGAATCCTATACTGTAGATTACGCCGATGTAAGGGATTGCTAAACACCTTACGAATTGCGCTAGATGCGTCCTGAATATATTTCGATTTAATTACCCCTTTTCGTCTCTTTTATCTTTTTTTTTTCTTATTTTACAAGCCTCGAATAACAATTATTATGAAGCAGTATATTATGAAAATTGCTGTTACGTTATATTGTTGTAATTATTTACCCAGAGTAGTTTGCTGCAAAACTTATGCGACATTTTCTTGGAAAGCAATAAAATTAGTAAATAACTGTATTTTTCATTACATAAAAACGAAGGAATAACAATCACTTAATTAACAAGTCCAAGAAAATGAAAATAGCAATTCGCTTTTAACAAATAAATATCATCGCTCGAGACATAGCAAATATCGTCTTCTAAAATAGTTGCGCGTTTGAACCCTTGAGAAATTGATGCAATTTTCTTAATTACTCTCATTGAAAGACAGAACTGTCACCTGTCTGCGTTACCCTTGCAATTAAAATAACATCATCGTGCAGCCTTCATTAAGTGATGCTAATTACGTCGACGAGAGAATCTCTCTTACAAATAAAGCGATATCATCTATTTTATATTACGGAACATTTATTCAATTCTCGAATACGCAACAGATGTATCTTTATTAAATAATAATCTTACGAGAAGAGTAAGAATAATTTGAATAACTTTCTTATATAAGATCGGAGACGAGAAGCTATTTCATTCTTGACATATTTAACACGCGAGTAAATTAAAATCCTCTTTCAACAGTTAATTAAAATGAGCGTGCTTGCAATGAATACGGAATTCTCGGTATGCCGGTACATTAAAAATCCATGGCATAACGTCATTTTTACAAATGCTGAAGATTGCACTTTAATTCAAAAAGATAATAGCTACGACTCCAATATTTAATATGCACAAAAATATTTTGTATTTATATGTAAGAAAATTAATGATAGATAAGAAAATACGTTATGCATTTATAGTCATTTTGCAATTATTATATCTTTTTAAATTTTTTAAGTTCTTAATGTTTGCTTTATTTAATGTATTTGTGCTTATATTTTAATTATTAATATATTTAATTTGTGTACAAAATATTGTAATAAAGAGTTACATATCTCTACATAGCATACAAAAATATCTAATATAATTATTTAATGAAAATTTTATATAGATAATATATATATATACATATGCTGAGTACATGCACACTTTATCAAATATTCATTTATATTTTTTTCAATATTTATTTATATTTTTATAATCTATTGTGATCATATTAATAATCTTAAGAAATATTTTTAAACGTTTTTAAATAAAAATTATTTTTAAAAAGTAGAAAACGCATACACATTACCAGAGAAAGTGATATATAAAAAACCTATTCAAACTTGTATGCACTAAGTGGAAATATAAAATCAAGATATATTTTTATACGCATATCTCAATTAACGTTTTTATCTTAAAATAAAAATGTGTGACTTACCGGTCGATGACAGCGGAATTGATTTCGTACTTACATAGATTCTGCAACATAAAAAATTCAAATAATGCTTAAAATAGTTAATATTTTTAGAAATTGTATGAATTCTATATTTATTGTTTTTCTAACAAATATTTATAGAAATAATTCAATAATTTTGAAAATTATTCTTCAGATACTCAAGATGTACCTAATGAAAGGTAAGTTTTGTCAACTAGTGATTTAAAAAGCGAGCAATGGATCAATTTATTTACCATTATAATAAATATGTCATAAGGATATATTGTAAAATTATATATATATATATATATATATATATATATATATATATATATATATAAGTATACATAAATACCGAATCAATTTTTACAATCTTGATTTACATCATAACATTATCGCATTGTTCGATTCATGCACAAAATCGATTGCTATTAGTTTATCGCAAAACTGAGCAAAATGAAAATTGAGAGGAATCGGCTTTATATTCACGAAACAGTTGGCAAAGCGAATTAAGGTTCTTTTAACGATCAATTAAAAATCGCCGGGAAAAAAGCAGAGATTCTGGAATATCGTGTTAGGAGATGCGGCAGTTTAAACGAGGGAAAGAGACATTAAGGCGCGAATTCTCGTCGGGAAGGAACTCGCGCGCGCAGCTCCAAATATTATTCACACTCAATTTAACTTATTGAGAGCCACACGAAGAGGCCGCTTGATGACTCAAGCTGTAATGGCGTAACAATTAATCGCTGAATAGAATTCCCTTTCCTCTTTCAATTCTCTTTGACTTCCTGTCATTCATCAAATCGTTCCCTGATGTCTTTACAAGGCGCAAGTCATGCATTGTTCTGCAACTTAACGCTGCTTTCGAATTTAGGTGATGTCAACGAAGGAATTGAAAATTTTTTATGAAAAAAGAATATATATTTCGTCTTGATTATATGACTACCTTTATCTGACTTTATGATTTTAAGTTCAATGGAGGTATTTTCAGGGATCGTCTCAACCCTTGACACAAAGTTGCTTTAAATCGCTTTAAATCGGTGAAAAATAGAAGATGACTTGAAAGAGAAAAAGAAGACTTTATATAAAACTTTATAAAGCGAAAATTTATCTTTTCAATAGCTTCTATCATTTGTCAATAACGTGGAATATAATAAAAGAGATGACACATATACGTTTATATAATATTAGATAATATTTTTTGTTACTTATACTATTTTGAATATGTAATTACGTAAGTAATAATAGAGTTATGATCACAATAAAGATAATATTGATTTAAATAATCAATAATCGAATAATAGAGTATTGATGTTACAAAATTGAAACTCAAAAACCAATATTAATTATAAAATAATAATTTACTATTCAATTTATTTGATTAATTATTAATATATGTAAATAATATAAAATTTATTGCATTTCAATTAAAATATTCAATCTTCAAATAAAATTATTGAAAAATGATTCAAATAAAATTAATTTTTTTTATAGGAAAATCAAAGATTTCCATCGTCTGATAATGTTGATAGGTACTGATAACATAATTCTGATAGCAAAAATGTTAGTAAATACAGTTGCATAATATTGACTGTTGATATCTTTGCCTTTGTTAACAATCGATAAAATATTTCTGTTTCAGAGAATGATGAGATATTGAAGATATGCAGCTGCAGATAAATTTTGGCGTTTCGTGAAGTCAATTCTACAGATTCAAAAATAATTTGACATGACCGATCATCATTGTAAGTGTAAGCTCAGTTGCTTAATGGTATCTACTATCGGTTGAAGCTTGGAATTCCGAGGCTGGAATATTTTAACATAAAATGTTCCAGCAGACGGTACAAGAGAAAAGCTAAAATACTTGCAACATACGGTATAGTGGCTTGTAAGAATTCGATTCATTTACATTTTAATAATATTTAATAAACTTTGAGCAAAATAAAACATAGCAATAACGTAAAAATTTATTATACATAATTTAAGTTTGAGTAATTATTGAGTATATTTTATTTATAAGTTTTAAATATTTTGTTAAAGCTTAATAAAATTTGTTATATAATTAAGGTGCAAGCTAAACATATTTAAACAAATAAATAAATGAGAAGATGACAAACTCTAAAAAAATTTCAAACGTTTTAGCGTTAAAATATAATGAAATTATGAGATAATTAATTCATCCTCAAACTTAGACACAAAAATAGAACAAAAAATAAAATTATTGGTCAAATAAAAAAATCGTTTTATATGATTTTTATACCTATTCCCTTAATAATTTTGTGTCCATTTTTTTAGATATTTATTTATTTTTTTAACGAAAGAGAAGGTAAATAGAAAATGTTTACAATAATATCCGCTATTGTCAAAAAATGTAGCATTTAATGGTTGCGATATATATATGTATATGTTCGTTTGGTACTGCATCGCTCTTAGAAAAAGATTGGCGCGAATCACTAGCAACGCGTAGAATCAATGTACCATAAATTCTCGACGGGAAAGTTATATAGTGCGAAAAAGAGAGCGAGCGCGGTTATGCTTCCGGTTCTTCATCTCGTCCGCCTTTTCGCGTTCGTCGTCAATTCTCGGGTCGGCTTCTGTTCTTCTTTGAACGTTTGTATCTGTTTCGCGTCGGCCGCGAAAGATAGTCGGCGACCGAATAATTCATTCTCGTCGGAAGCTTCGCGTCTCCGTTCCACACTGCGCAACATCGCCCAACGGCGCGTTCTCCGTCCGTTTCCGGTCGCGCCGGAAGCGCAACCGTAAATCGCGGCCGCTGCAAATGTATACACGGCTGGAGTAATCGAGTACGTGGTCGCCATCATCTAGCGTTCGTAATGAATTTCTATCTGTAGCGTAGATATTCCGCAGGATATGAATAAAAATTTGGATCAGTATATTCCAGGTATGTATATGATTTATTTTTTTGCAAGCAATCACATTTTAATATTTTTCTAACTAAAAGTTTTGTACTATTGTAAATAAAAATCATTAGTAATTTAATATGAAAATAGATGTAACGAAATGGTGTTCTTTTATATTTCTTAAATTCATACTATGTATGAAAAAAAGATATAAGAAAACGAATAACTAACTTTATTAATTTAACGCAATTCAGATAATAATAACTGAACGTGTCCCAGAAACGTCCATTGATAGCTGCTCCAATTCCAACATATCTATCGTTGTTGACAAACAAACCCTTTTAGAATTTAGCTCAGAGATGATCTTTCAAAAATAGATACAGTTTTTGATACAGGGATGAAATCCAGAGATGCAACAATATAAATTTCTTTGACGAGTTTATACTTTAACACAAATTTTTTCTTAACACTTAACACAAATTTCTTCTTAATATTTAAAAGATCTATCTGTAGCTCGATATTTCATTAAAAGAATTTTCTTCTAATACAAGAAATTTTCAATAATTTTTTTTAAAACTCTTTTAACTCTGACATGAGTTTAGGTATATAATTAATTTGTTCCTTTTTACGATATGGTTCGGAATTGCTTTAAATTTTTATTTTACTTTTCAAACTTTAAAAAAAAAAAAATATAAGTGGAAAAAATATTTCTATTAATGTGCACACATATTATATAATTCTATCTTGAAGAAATTGTTATTTTAAAAATATCTTCATAAAATATTAATAAACTACTTATTGACGAGCCGGTCATTCAGTTTTAATTTTGCAGCACCTGATATCAAATGTCCCTATAAAAGTAATCGACAAAATTGGTGAACTGATGTAATTGAATTTTGCATATAGAATGCAAGCAATTAATCAAACTAAAAGATTATTGTTGTCAACAAACGAACATTAATATGTAATTAAATCAATTGTAATTAAATTAAATTAAATTTCCTGTTACGTGCACATGTTGCATTTGCAAGAGATATTTGGTATAGAGAGAGAAAAAGAAAGAAAGAAGAGAGAGAAATATGATAATTAAAGTTTCATAGTGGGAAATTATATAAAAAGTTTATCTTATTTTTTATCTGATAAATAATTAATAAAAAAATTATATTAAAATATTGTATGTAACACAATATTTTTGACAACTTTAAATGGGAAGAAATTACACATGCATTAATATATAAACAATTTAATTAAATTATTTCTAATTGATACCTATCTGTTTTGATAGCACAAATTGATTATAGAGAAAGTGATTGCATTTGTTTTATCAGGGAATTAATTTTATCAGCGAAATAATATATTGTATATTTTTTAATTAATATATTATACCATTTAACACCCGTAGGGATATATATTTTCCACAATAGATTTCAGATGAATATATTTTTTACTATCGTTATAAATGGAAACCATTGAGTGACATGATCCGGATTTATATGTCTCGTGCATATCCGGAAATCCGAGAGGTCAAAATACACGAAACGGACTCTAAGACGGTCTTAAGCTATGGAGAAATGGTGCCGGCGCGTACTCGGGATGCACAGTATGAGAAAGCGTAAGATTTCCTGCCGCCTTAAGCGGTTAATGTTTAATCCTAACGTAAATTGAAGTTCCGTTTACACGGCAGTTATGTCAACCGTTGCCACGTCTGCATTCGAAGCTCGGATTTACTCTATGCGCTCCGACGCTTGTTAGTCTACTAAAGAGTGTGATCCTATTTCCAAGAAACTTCTCCATTACGAACCATCGTTTTATTATTCTTCTAATAGACTTTTTAAACGTCTAAATTTGTTTACTTGTTTCTTAGCAAGAATATTAACGATTTTTAAATTAATATTTTCTTTATAACTTAATAAATAAATTAATCCTTAAATCATTTTGTCGTAATTAGTTTTAAATAAATTCTAGAAAAGAAAGATTCTTGCTTTCAAATAGATTAATTAGAAATTTTTTTTTTTTGATAGAACAAAATAATAATCGAGAATTATTTTTATGATTTTAATAAGCTGTTTTTACTTTTTTATATTTAAATAAATTATTTAAGACATGTGTCTATATATATATTATTTTTTAATATACATCACTTTGTTATTTTCAACTGGATGCTAATTTTTTTATGTATAATGTCTTGCGTCAAAGAATGATGTTGGTGACAGTTCAATTGCTGCTTACGCTAACAAGAAGTTGAAAGATTTCTTGAATAACTTCTTTATTATGGTAATTGCTCGTTTAGGAATTCTGATTTACTTAGTCTTTTCGCACTTCTTCGTAAGTTCGAGTGGATTTAATTTCACGATACCATTATCTCGGGGGTTTCTGAAAAGTTCCATGCGATTACGATTGTCATTATATACTTTAAAAGTGATTCTTAATTTCTTACTTATCATATATTAAGCGTTTATATAAGAACAAAAAATATGCAAAGTATTATGCTTTTAAAGTATATCATTCTATACTTTTTTCGATTGAATTTAATATAAATTTTCTAATAATTGATGGACTTTTCAATAATAGTTTAAATATTTGTAGAAGAGATTTAGGCAAGTATTTAGTTTTTAATCATGCATTTATAAAAATAAAAAAAAAAATATATATATATATATGTAATAATATAATTTTTCTCAAACTACTTAACGTCGTTAAATAATATATTAATCCATATTTTGCCATCCATTTATAGATTATTAAATTATTTCCGTAAGTAAATGATTATTTGTGTAATAGTATTTACATCACATATATAACATTATAATTTTAATACTATAATTATATAATTAAAATATAAATATAGGTACATGTAGTTGCATACACAAATATAAATCGTATAATTGAAATAACCTCCGACGTGTAATTTATGCGTTTTCCATTAAACTATTAGCAATAGGATTTTCAGAAAATAATATTCAATGAATGGGTTTTACGTAGTGATTAATTTACGTACGATTATATAATTGTAATAGAATAGTATCAGAGTTACAACAATTCCGATGAATGTCAGAAAACTCCAACCTTTCCATGCATAAAACGGCACACCAGCAATGCTGACAGCAGTTCTCTTGCAAACACCCATATTATTGCATATGTATATTATGTGCATCGATTATTTAACAATTTTAATCACAATAGGTCGTTTGACATTTTTTCGTTAAGGTAAACAGGAATTTTGTCACGTCGATGAAACACAATAATGCTGTGTTTGACGACCGTTGTTCGATAAGCAGAAAATTCATTACACAAATTTTATCGAAATAAAAAGTCGATTAGAAACAATATAAGCGAGACGAGATGAAAACATTGGATACATAAAAAAATCCGCCTAAAATGAATGGATGAGTTTTACAATTAATCTCTTTAATTGTTAGAATCTAGATTTTCTATGAGATTCAATAAAACTAAAAATTTAGCTTTTGCGCAAATATATTTTTATGCATTTTATAATTAAAATTTCCGAGTACTATTTTTTTTATATACACGATATGGTTAACGGAAAATCTTAATAATGGCAGAATATTATTTTTATGTCTCTTGCGTTTCTTAATACATATAGATATATGTTTGGTTTGACAAACCTAAAATACCGAGGACATTGTTTTCGCGTTCAAGCGGCTTTGATCTCGTCAAACGCCATCACGAGAACATTGCAACGGTCCGCAAATAATCTTTGTAGTCAGTTGGTTATGCTGTACCTTTGTCACATGCTCGCGGATAACAAAATGCACAAAAAAAAGCGAACGAGCTTGCGGCCCATATATTCACTGGGGCTGCATATCTCTGGAATGCGCGACGTAGCGAAAATATACCTGGGGGTTCGTGCAGGATTGAATGTTCATATTTTGATTGAGGAAACTGTGCTGCAATCGGACATACTAGATATTTTTGAATTTTTACTGTTTGAAAAATTTTATAGTACGGATAAATTTTTGAGCACAGAAAATTATTATCTAAAGAGAGAAGATTTGGCATATGTTCCTTTCTTCTAAACAAGAAAGATATATTAAAGACAATCTTAAACATGTTAAAAAGTTTTAATTTTTACGATAAATTATTCTTGAAGTAATGTGATTTATAAAGACTCAAATATATACATATTTTTAGCTAAATTGTGCAAATATGATTAATATTGTTTTAATTAAATATAATTAATTAAATATTCTGTTGTTTATGTCATTTATTTCATTATTACTCAGGAATCAGATTGTCCAATTGACGTTTATTTTATTAAAATAAATCTAAAAAAGACGTAAAAAAATAGAGCCTTTACATTTGTAGAATAAAGAGTTAGCTCTGTTGAATTCTGACTAGTCGAGTATTTATTTACATTGCTAATTGATGTGTGTTCATCGCGATTCGTCATGTATAAAACGTTGTAAAATAACGTAAATAAATATGTTGAAATGCTTAAAAAATTTTTGCAAGAATACCGCTTGAATAATTATTCATGTAATAAATAATAAAACATTATTATTCCTTTCATATCTATACTTTTTTTAAAATACTTGAAGTCTTAGAGATCGACGATGAACGAGTGTTTGAATTTCAGGCTTATTGTTGTTAGAAGTGATAAATGTTTACGAATTGCCCTTTTGCTTTTCGCTAACATCATTTATCACTTTAGTAAAAAAGGAATCACGGTCTTGACGTCGCTCGATCTCGCACTTAACGAATTATTAGCAAGATTTATATTGACATAGCGTAATTATTTATCCAGGCTTTTAAGATTTCTCGTATACGAAGATAAACCTTATCATATAACAAAAGAAATTCATTAATTTTATTCTAAAATCAGTTGCAAAGTGATTTATAAATTCGATCAAAATAAATAATTTTTAGTATGTCGAATTGGCTACATCAATTTTCAGATTGATTAATTTAAGGTTAATATCGTCGAGTTTCTGAAGCGGACGTTTGCGTGAGAGCGAGAGAGAAAAAGAACGAGAGAAGGATAACTTTTTTTGTTCACTTCACTATAAATTTAATTAGAACCCTAATTAATATTTACACTTACACTAATATTTACAGGCAGTCTTTTTAATTTCGGAGAACCTCCGGACAAGATAAAGTACGCAAGAAATAACGCGAAGCGCGATATTCTTCCGTCGCGTGAAACTTTAACGTCGATAAATCGATTGCTGTCTTAAAGGCGAACGAGAGATGCGTGCGAGACTTGCGTAAATGTGCAGAATTCTAGAAGGATGTCGGTAAAAAATCACAATTGTTATCTGACGAAGGTTTAAATTCTCCTAGATGGGCAAACAGTAATTTTTCCTCTCTATTTATTATTGAGAGAGCGAATAATTGTTTTGAAAATTAGCGAAAACACGCGCTCAAAAACACTTCGATCGCGCGATTTTATTCGATTTTGAACACTGATGTACAAATGTTTTTTTATATAATTTATTATCATATCGTATCTTTTATATAATTTCATGAAAAAGGGATGAAATTTTTGTACGCGACGATTATTGTTTCGAATTTTTGATAAAGATCATTATTCGTTCGTGTCAAGCTCGACGGTTCGAGTTACTGCTGATGTCAAAGTCGTGCATTAAAGCCGCACGCATACGCGTCCGTTTTACAATAGGGTTCACCGGTAGAAGGCAGTCCTATTTACGCGTCGGAAATTGATTTTGCGCGTTCCGGAAACGAAGTACCGACTGTTGTGACGTGTGCACAGTATAGTGGGACTCTATGTAAAACGATCTGATTTTGATCTATCGTCGGTAGTATATGCCGCGATATATTCACCGCCGAATTGCTTTTTACTTCAATAAGATTTATAAACGAAGAATTTTTTTCGAGAAGTCTGCGATTCTTTATGGTATTACCAAAAAAATTATGTATCCAACATTATGTCTGAGGATAAAAGCAATCGAATTTTTGTTATAATTTATCTCTGTTTTCATTTTTCATTTTTACAAATATATTTCTAACTTTCTGGATTAATTTTTTTTAATTAGCGCGGTCTTGACCGCAAAAATGGAGCATTTTTAAAATAAAATACAAGGTTAATTATTGATATAATTTGTAAAAGCTCTTTAAAAAATTAATCAACCATTAAAAGGCAATAAGAGCTAATTTAATTCGATCAATTAGTAATTTATTTGTAATTAGTAATTTATTTGTGAAAGAAAGTATAACATATTAAATAACAGACAAAAATTAAAATTAAAATAAATTCGTTTGAACGTTTCGGTTGTCTTTTCCAACCTTCTTCAGCGTATACAATTAAAAATAGAGGTTAATAAAATTTTACAATAAATTACATATAAATGTCATTATACTAAAAATATACAGAGTCAAGAAATTAATTATTTAATTATTGATTTTTAAGTTTACACGACATCTAAATTACACAGTTTAGTTTACAGTGCAAGTAAATCATATAAAAGAGGAGTAAAATCGAGTTTATATATCAAGAATCATTTATATGCATCTCGTTTAATGGACTAGATTTATAAACGGTTACAGTGGTGGGACTCGCAAGTGCACTCGCGTTTACAGCTGTCTCCGAGAACATCTTCCACAATTCATCGACCAACGTGGTTTTCCCTCTCGCAGTTTGCAGCATAACGATAAGAGCTTACAGTAGTAGGCCGCATACGCGATTAGAGTATCTTTGCGAAAAGAGAAGCTCTATCGCGGATTCGCGCGCGCACAAGCTTATTTATCGCGGCAAATAAATTCGCGTCGCGCGACTAGCGCGCTCGGAAACGTTATTCTATAAAGCTCGGGGATTTTTGCTCGCGGTGAATGATCAAGAGACACGGTAGTGTCTCGCGACCAGTTAAGGGCGTAGCCGAGACACCGTGTATCTTAACGCGAGTCGGACATTTGAGTCTATTATAAATTTCGAATCCTCAATAACGGCTGAAGCAATCGAGTTTATACTAGACTTAATCGATAGATTGAGTTCGAATTATATAATAAAAGTGTCTTTATTTCTGCTCTACGTGATTTGTAAGCAGAGATATATAAATGCAAAGTCGAAATATGAAAAATTTCTTTTAAGAAACGTCTCCGTCATCAACGACCACGCAAACATAGTAGTATCGTGCTATACGTATTCACACGTATACAACACATACGCACACGTACACAACACATGCAATGATGCATGTATTGGAAATGTCCATCTCGCACGTTTTACAACAGACGGCGATAGTATGTCGCTCCATGATCCATGATGTTAGGTATATGTGTCAGATCAGATGTCAGATTTGATGACATGTAACCTCTTTGCATGTAACATGTATGTAGGTTACATTCCCTACAATGTCATGTTACATATTAGTTGTAATTATATAGAATCCACGCGTATGGAAGAAATGGATATTCTACTAATCGACTCAAATTTTTGCCAAGATGTATATAAGCAAATAAAGCAAATGCAAAAGCTAAACAATAATGCTCTCGATTTTAATTCTATATTAAATAGATTAGAACTCGCGACAGTAGATATGTATAATAAACTTTATTCACTAAGTAATATCATCAGACAAGTCCAATTACATCAAGAGCCTTCTGCTGACATTAATTCAGTGGTATCTTTTTTTTATTGAACAATTATATTATTCAATTTATTATATTATATTCTTTAGTCTTGCTGCGTTTGCATGATTCTGCAATACATAATTAACTAATAGGAACTACATCTGTTTTATAACTAATATTTTTTCAGCGTGATCAGGTCACGTCATGCATTGCAAATAATCAACGATTGTTGAAAGAATATAATTTGTCTGCTGAGAAATTTGATCATATTTGCTTGATTGCTACAAAATATAAATACGCGGGAAAACTTACAGGTTTTACTAGTAAATATGTATACACTCTGCTATCACCGGACCATACTAGCATATATGTGGCAAATTTTTGGCTGCACTTAGAAATGAATTTCAGTAGGCCAACGAAAATCAGCATCAATTGTAAAGGAGTGAGAATTGAAAATTAATTATATTAAAATGACCACGATTGTAATTGACTTAATAATAACGAATATTTAATTACAACAGAATGTGACAAGATTATTAAATTAATCTCTATGATATTTTAAGGGAAACAGGATGTACAATATACAACTTTGTTTAATAAATATATATATTCTCTTAAGACGAAAAAGTATAAAATGTTGTAACAAACGTTTTTGAATAATTATGTATAATACATAATACATATCATTATACAAAATTTTTGCGTATTCCTTTATTCACTATAATATAGTTTCTATTGTTGAAAAAAGGTATTATTCAGGCTTATGTGTCGAGTTTTGAGAAAAGAGCTGTTACAAACAAAATTTGTGATCACTTTAATATTTATGAAAAATAGCAATACACATACATGCACACAAGTTCACATTTAATTTTTTTACGATTTATTATTCAACGTTATGTTCGTCTTTTTACATTGCAAAATTTTGATTCATAAAAGGGATGATTAAATTAAAAGTCAATATAATAACAAAAATGATTATATTAATATGATATAAAATAATTAAGATAATTACTAAAATCCACTAGACATGTGCAAAATGTAGTGATAGCTTAACGGAAAAAAATATTTATTTGTATTCCATTTTCTTTATATCTTCAGTTTTATATACTATAAAATTATAAATTTATTAATATCTATTAATATTTATTAATTAATATTTATTATCTTTATTAATATTTATTACTATATTATTTTAAAAAAATTGATCAAATTAATATAGATCATATCACAGAATTATATTCCGGCATAACTCTCTTAAACAGATGTTCGTGATAAATATTAGTAAATCAAATCAAGCTTTTAAGTCTAATTATATATATATATATATATTTAATAAGAAAAATATTTTTTATATTTTACTTGATCAATTAAAATTATATATGATCATACGGTACAATAAAATATCATTTACACAATTATATTATCATATAAAGCAATAATATGATTCAAAATAACGAGTACTCGAACGAGATACTTTATAAAGTAAACTGCATTAAAGTAATATATGCAGTAATAAAATATATTTTATATTTATCGTATATGATATTACGCATTTGTGCTAATATGATAATACGTGTTCTAATACATATCTTTTAAAGCTATGATATCAAATATTATTTGAAACATGTTTGCAAATAAGGAAAGAAATAATTTAAGATATTGAAAATACTTCTTAAATTATGTATAAACATATATATAGAATCAAGTATCTTTGATTAAAGCATCAAAACGTCTAAACAGTAAAACATACACAGAGTCATGGCATTGCGGTAATGTTATTATATCATATATTGTACAAAAATGAATGATATAATCTTTAAAAACTCACCTTTAAAAAAAGGTAAAAAAAGGCGACCAGTTAAGGGCACGCCATTAACAAAAATTATTTATTGCAAACCAATGTAGAATCCTATCCTATTGCAAACCCATATAGAATCCTATGAAAAATTAATCATTGCAAACCCCTGTAGAATCCTATGAAAAATTAACCATTGCAAACCCATGTAGAATTGTATTAAAAATTATCCATTGCAAACTTATGTAGAATCCTACATTGCAAACCCATGTACAATAGAATTGTATGAAAAATTATCGATTAAAAACCCATGTACAATCGTAACAAAAGTAATGAAATAAAAAAAAAATTGCGACAAGTGAAAGTAGAAACTTGTACCAGTGGAAAATTAAAGTTGCAGACATATATATAGTCGTATAATGAATCAGTAAAAATTTAAATTTGCAAATGTAGAATCGTACCATAAAAAAACTTATCTTTTAAAAAAAAAAGATAAACAAGATGTGCCAAGTCCATTAATATAAAATAAAAAGAAATAAAAAAATTGTAGTTAAAAAAACTGGGCGCGCTGCTAAGTTTCAAAATTACAATGCACCTTAAAGTAACATTAATTAATTTAAACACAAAACATATTTTAACTGCAATGAGTTTAAAAATAACAATTTAATTTTAATATCATTAGAATATTATTTAGCACCTTAAAGTAACATTAATTAATTTGAACACAAAACATATTTTAACTGCAATGAGTTTAAAAATAACAATTTAATTTTAATCTCATTAGAATATTATTTAGCAGCGCGCCCAGTTTTTTTAACTACAATTTTTTTATTTCTTTTTATTTTATATTAATGGACTTGGCACATCTTGTTTATCTTTTTTTTTAAAAGATAAGTTTTTTTATGGTATAATTCTACATTTGCAAATTTAAATTTTTACTGATTCATTATACGACTATATATATGTCTGCAACTTTAATTTTCCACTGGTACAAGTTTCTACTTTTACTTGTAGCAATTTTTTTTTTATTTCATTACTTTTGTTACGATTGTACATGGGTTTATAATCGATAATTTTTCATACAATTCTATTGTACATGGGTTTGCAATGTAGGATTCTACATAAGTTTGCAATGGATAATTTTTAATACAATTCTACATGGGTTTGCAATGGTTAATTTTTCATAGGATTCTACATGGGTTTGCAATGATTAATTTTTCATAGTATATATATACGGGGACACGCGGCACTGGAGAAAATACCGGATTTGTAGCGATCCGCAAATCCGCGGTCTCGCGCCGCAGAAAGCTTCGTCGCAGCGGGGATTTCGCGAGAACGCGCCGGAACGCTCTCTCGAATCTTAACAGCGGTGACGTACCGTTCGATATACATGTATTTTTTGCGATTGACAGTTGCAAAGAAGCGGCAAAAAATAAGAAAAAAAATAGGATCTCTCTTTTAATCTGCTGAATATTCCGATGTTCATATCCTGACGATCTCTTTCTTTCTTTGTCTTTACGACATAGGAGAAAAAGGAATAAACGTAATATATAAAAATAAAAATAATATATAAAATAAAATTAATATATAAAAATACAAAAAAAAAAATTAAAGTAACAGGCAATTGTTTTACCACGAAAGACGAGAATACGAGAAATGTTCTTTAATAAAACGCTTCGAGCCACGGATATACCGCCGCAAACGTATCTTCGCGGCGACATACGTTAAACCGCAACGACCATTTTGCGGAAATACAAGCTGACGCGTTTGCCGTTACACGGATAACTGAATTGGCGCCGTTGGACCACGAAGAAGCGTATTTGGTCAACCGGAGACAATCCCAAACGCGATACACGCTTTTGCGCCCGAGTACGGCGACGAGAGGCTTAAATAGCGCGCTTCCGCCGTTAATGCCGCACGGATTTCCCCTGTGAAATTGTAACACGAAGTGTAACCCTCGCCATCGCGCGATGTATGTATTGTATATATACAACTTTACGCCGTTATTCATGCGTTTTCCTCTTAACCCTCGGGATACTGCACGAATAAGATCGCACAGAAGCTTCTGATTAATGTAATATGCTGCATAAACATGCAGATCCAAATTTTATTTTTACTTTTTTTTATATTAAATCTCTTTCTATTATATACGCAATTGCTAAATATTAAATGATTGTTAAATGTATTCATTCATTTTTCTATATAATAATGGAAGTGTAGTTTTTGTTATTTTTTCATGCCGCAGTTTTATATCATAACTACTGTATATTGCCTCCTATTCAACGGGATATTTTCAATAAGCGAAAATTAAAATAAATAAGATAGAATTTTTTATTCATACGTGTATTGAATTATAGACTGTATTAGGTTTCAATATATATGCAGATTCTTTTATTAATACTTTCTATCAAAATGTATATACATATATCAAACCAATACTTTCTACTTTGAACGCACTTAGCGAGAATAATTTCTCGAGGCGCAATAATACTCCCGGCTTAATCCGCATAAAATCCATCGTCCGCAAATTGAATCTCAGGACTATCTAATGTATATTGCAAGTAATCCCTCTCCCTGTGCATCCCATGCAGGGGACAAATAAATAAGTCGGAGACTGTCTGACCTCATCGCGAGTCTCCCATCGCGAGGTTAATATGCAACTGCATCCAATCTCGCCCCGACTCGGTTTTCAACATCCCTTGCCCGTTCCTTTTATCTCCGGATTCTCATCCGCTCTGGCCTCGCTTTTCTCTCATCACTCTCTCGTCTGTACGTCGCACTCTCTTTCCCAACACCTTTCCCGGCGATCTCCGTAACACATCGACATCAAGAAGCTTTTCCCAGTGGCAACCTCGGTTGAATTCTTCGACGCGCACCTTACGCGAGAAATTGAAATCAGTGTTGAAATTGATGCACATGTGAAGGCAGACTTTTTTGCGATATTACTTTTGTCATAAACATAGAATAAAATTGAATACACTAAAGTTAGAGCTCTTTTTTATTTAATTTTTTTCTGAAAATGCTTTATTTAAAATTAGAGTTATGATTCTGTACAAAAAAATATATAAACGATTAGTGTTAATCATAATATCAGTAATTATATTTAATACAATTATTATTGATCTTCAATTTTTTGAAACGTTGGTTTCAATTTTTTTTTCTATTTTACTACTAATTAATATAATATTTAAAAAATCGAATATACCTAAAAGACATTTTTACATATAATCTTTTTTATATATAACAACTAAAAGTGATTTTATATAATAACTAAAAGTGATTTTTGAACGTTTTTTTATTAAATGGAACATATATTTATTCGATCGTGAAACTGTACAAGCTTGCTTGATATCGATTTATTTGGAGCACGTGCAAAATTGGCATTCGCGAGTAATACATATTGTATTCCAGCGCAGTTTTAGCAGAACACGCGTGCACTCGCAAATGCGTGTACATAATTAGCGCACAAAGCGTAATCAATGGATGTTACTTACGAGTGCGGCACAAGCATTAATCGAAGCTCGGAATCCTATTTCACCGAACGCGCTTCTTTCCACGATATTTCGCTTTTACATAGTTAGCGCGATGATTACACCGCTTGTATGAACGTACGATCCGATTTTCGACCGAAATACCCGCGCGGAATTGCATCATTTATTTGAATACGGGCGAAAGAATTGATATTACGGATGTTTCTCATCAATACACTTAGCAAGTTATTTCAATGTAACAATATCGGAATTTCTCTCAATATAAAATAAAATTGATTTTTTCCTTTATTTTTTGAATAATGTATTATTTTTAATAATATATAGTTTTGCCGCAGGCATTTATTGGCAGCAAAATACAATGTTGAAAAATTTTATTATATTATATTTTCATAACGTTTCGTGTATATTTGACGACTTTATTGCTGTCATTTCAAAAAAAGCTTTCAATCCTTTACAAGAGAAATTAGTTAAAAATGTAGTGATAGAAGCTTGCAAAGTCTTTCTTATCAATTGCATAAAAAAATGAAATATTTATTTAAGTACGCATGATGCGACTTGTTTGATTAAAATTCTTTTTACGATAAACCTATGTAATCGACACAAGCATCTGCTCGACTTTAGGGAAGTCCCCGAGAAATTCCGACCGCGCGCTGTTTTCCTCGGCGATGGTTCAAACCAATTATCCGCTCTTTCGAGCACGAAGTTTCCTTCGCGAAACAATCGCGGGCAAACGTGACGGCGAAATTGCATTCCCTTAAGCATGAAGGCGCGATTGTTTTTCGCGACTTTAAGAGTGGCTACAGTTATCTTTTACCTTTCCCAATCCGGTAAAGAAATATATATCTTTAACGCCGTCGTTGCACTTTGATGTATTCATTTGCATTCAACAATGATTTATGTTACATGTTTAAACAAGATTTGTAAGCAAAGGTTAATTTAATTTTTTTAATTATTTGATTCATTAACATAAAAAAAATTTGCAATATAATACATATTTTTCAATATTAATGCAGTGATAATACGTCTATAGATATCAATAATTAACTGTAATTTTGCATATATAAAGAAATTAGAAAGTAAATCATGATCAGTAATTAAATATCCATAAAATTTTTAGTTAATTAAATGAGTAAAATATTTTACATATCTTTTCGTTTTGTTACATATTTTCCATTTAATTTAAATAGCACGATAAAATATTATTCTTAAATATGTTACTTTTTGTTGCATTCTTCCTGCGAAAAAAAATGAATGAATTATGGCATGCAAAATATAATACCGACGTAAGCATCGCGGTTCTCGATTTACCATGGTTTTTAGAACAAATTTATGAGAAAGAATGCAATTAATTTCAATAGAGAAAATGAGAATTACTTTCAATGCTATACGTGTTTCGTACAATTATTAGAAACGAACACATTTAGTTGTCGAGTTGTTTTGGTCGTCTCGAATTACTGACGCGATGAAACGCAATTTCGAAAAACTGACAATTTTCCCTGGGATGACATATAGAGAAAGTCGATTGCAACAGGACCGTAAAAAAAATAAAAATGACAGCAAATCTGCAAAATTTTTTCAGCGTAGCAAAATAATAATGAAAAAAAAAAATTTTATTTAAAAACTCTTCTTGATTAATAAAGTCGATTACGAATATGCGTAATTAATGGTGTAAATCATGTTATGTTGCGCGATATATGCAAAACGTAGAAGGGGAGAAATAATCAGCGAGACAAATCGCGCGACTAATCGATACACAGTACTCGATTATACGATGAAGATGTAACATTAATGTAAATGGCACTTTTCTGGCCATTTGATCATAATGCAACTATTCACACGTGTATGTCCGCAAATTGAGGCTATCGAAATGCATCTGCGTTATATTATGTTTCATCTATCTTGATGATTTATCTCTCGTTATTTTCCAATCTATATATATAAGCACCGTCCGTCTGTCTGTCTGTACCCGAACTACTTCCGCATTTGTGGACCGATTGTCTCGAAATTGGTACCAAAATGTTGCAAATTTTTCGGGGTGGCTGCTGTGGGTTTTTATTTTAATTTTTTTATTTTTATTTTTTTTCCTTAGAGGAGGGTATGTTTTTGCAAAAAAAATTTTTTTTGCAATATTTTTGAACACATGGTATCAAAATGTTGCAAAATTTTTGGAGATAGCGACGAAGCGGTTTTTTTAAGTGTTACACTTCCACCCACTCACCCACCCACGCATTTACCCACATGCATGCGCATTTATGGACCAATTTTCACGAAATTAGTACCAAAATGTTGCAAATTTTTCTGAGGAAACTGCTGTGTGGGTTTTTTAAGTTTACGCTTCCACCCACGCACCCACCCGCGCAATCGCATACTTATGAACCGATTTTTTTTAAATCGGTACCAAATTGTTGCAAATTTTTTGGAGATGGCGACGATGCGGTTTTTTCAAGTGTTACACCTCCACCCACGCACCCACCCACGCGCATGCGCAATTATGGACCAATTTTCACGAAATTGGTACAAAAATGTTGCAAATTTTTCTGAGAAAGCTGCTGTGTGGGTTTTTTAAGTTTACGCCCTCACCCACGCATCCACCCACGCAATCGCATATTTATGAACGGATTTTTGTAAAAATTGGTACCAAAATGTTGCAAATTTTTTGGAGATGGCGACGATGTGGTTTTTTCAAGTGTTACACCTCCACCCACGCATTCACTCACACGCATGCGCATTTATGGACCAATTTTCACGAAATTGGTACAAAAATGTTGCAAATTTTTTGGAGATGGCGACGATGTGGTTTTTTCAAGTGTTACACCTCCACCCACGCATTCACTCACACGCATGCGCATTTATGGACCAATTTTCACGAAATTGGTACAAAAATGTTGCAAATTTTTCTGAGAAAGCTGCTGTGTGGTTCTTTTAAGTTTTATCCCACTAATGCATCTACCCACGCATTCAAACATTTATTCACAGACTTTTTCGAAATTTGTACTCAAATTTTGTCCGGGATGGCTACTATATGATTTTAACAAATTTTTATCACTTTATTTATCCACCCACGCACCCACCCAAAAAAAATTTAAACATTTATTTTGATATAAATTTCGTGAAAGTCGGACAACAAATGTGGAAGTAGTTCGCGGTAATACAAAAAAAGAATTAATTTTTTGTGTTAAAACGGATTTAATATAGGCTATATATGAGGACCGCGCGAAGCGCGGTCCGAAAAGCTAGTAGAGAGATAATTTCATAAATTTTATCTTATTAAACATTCACTATTGACATTTTTGAAATATTTGCTCGTGTTTTTCAGGTATATTCAGCTTTACACAGATCATTTTTATGTCATTTTTGAATATCAAGTTTGTGTGGTTATATTAAATATTACGTAATAAAATTTTGCACATAATTTATCGTTAAATATAAATTCTAGAGTTATCGAATACGATTAATCAAACAGTCATAGTCAAAATATGCAATGGAAATAAAATGTTTTAGTGTATAGTCTTGCAAAGAAATAGAAATAATTTTTATTTACTGCAAAATATCACACATTTTATCCGTATTAAAACGTCAAATTTCGACATACTTTTTTTTATTTCAAAGACAGTGTCAGTGTGTGACATTTGTAATTGATCAAAGGAATTGCTGCTGCAACGTATACGTCAATTCAAACGTTACTTTATAACATAGGTGCAAAATATTGAAATATCTGCCGAAAAAATTGCCTTTAAGTCTATTTTAAATTATTTATATTTTTGCTATAAAATTCGAAATATTTCATTTAGAATTTATAATTCTATATATCAGGTAATACAAATAATAAAGTAAATGTTCACAATTCTAAGTAGAATACTATCTTGAATTCTAGCTCACTTAAAGCAAGCTTTAAAAAATAATATTTCGGGAAATTAATTTATATAATAAAGAAATTACATATATCTGTGGTCTATTATTTATGATCAAGAATAGAGCAACATTTTCGTTAGCCGTTATGAAGACAAGGAAGCAACGTTAATCGCGCATTAACGAGAACGGTGAAGATGAGGCCTACAGTTTTAATTACTGTTTAGTCCAGATTAGCTCAGTCAATTAAACGCCTTGTCTGGTAGCGACAGGTCACAGTCATACGCCATTCTGAACGATATAGCTCGCATAGTATGGTAATCCGAAATAGCGCCCTTGGCGAGTGCCATATGTCAACGACATGGAATTAATTATCGTCATGAACACCCTTCTGTACTTCCCCATTTCTGCGATTACGACTAAACCGATAATTCGATTCTGCCGAGGATGTAATGACCAAGATCAGAAATTGATGTCGCGTGTTACCAAACACGTGCGAGTTTAGAGTTTCAAAATTCTAATCTCAAAACTTTTAATTATTCATTCTATCATTATGTTTCAGTTTTTAGATTTATTATATTTCTATAAATACACAATTTATACTATTTAAATCAATTATAATAATCGACATATTATCGATGTATGATTTGATTATCGAGAAACTAATTTTTTTTATTCATTAAACAAATTTGGTGAAAAAAACGAACGATTTTATATTATTTTAAATTAAAATAAAACTAAATTCTCTGTAACTAATTCTCTTAAATGAAATATATTTGTCAAAGACATTCAAGCAATATGCGTATATCAGTTTGTCATATATGTTTTGGCGATTCACATACGAAATTATATAATATATAAAATTTCACGAGATATAATCGAGCAGTTATTTGCAGTATACGCTAGCAGTGGACTGTAATGGCTGACCATGTACCACAGGTGCTTAATTTTCATTAATTAGACGCGTATATAAGTGATACTAATTCAACTCCGTTGCAATCCTTGGAGAAAGATACTACGGAGGAAATTTCGAGGCTTGTAAACGAGAAGTAAGTACTGACGTTATGTGGATAGACCAAAGGGCATAAAGCGTGATTGGTTGCCGAACATTTGCTAGAAATTGTAACTGGCGGGTATAGAGTTAGTCTGTAAACGTTGCCGTGAAGTTATTTGCGCCTGAAACTATGTATACGAAGTGTGTCCTGTTACTACCGGATGTCCTATCAGCTTTATCGAGAAGTGTACTATAAAACGTATCAAGAGACACGGTAGTGTCTCGCGACCAGTTAAGGGCGTAGCCGAGACACCGTGTATCTTAACGCGAGTCGGACATTTGAGTCTTTATAATATTTCGAATTCTCAATAACGGCTGAAGCAATCGAGTTTATTATATACTAGACTTAATCGATAGATTGAGTTTGAATTATATAATAAAAGTGTCTTTATTTCTGCTCTACGTGATTTATAAGCAGAGATATACAATTGCAAAGTCGAAATATGAAAAATTTCTTTTAAGAAACGTCCCCGTCATCATCATTATTATTATCATCATCGACCACGCAAACATGGTAGTATCGTGCTACACGTATTCACACGTATACAACACATGCGCACACATATATCACACGTACACAACACATGAATAGATGCATGTATTGGAAATGTCCATCTCGCACGTTTTACAACAGACGGCGATAGTTGCCCTCCGCTATATTGACAGCGTGCGGGGTTAGATAATTTCAATTTTCAATTTCAATTTTTACATTCAATTTTAATGTTATTATTCGCAAATTTATTGTCATAATAATTTATGTGCAAGTTTACAGTCTGTGATACAAAATCAGATATTTTGCTATTATTTCAATAATATTTCAATTATATAAATGCCTATGTATGAGTATGCATATATTTTTAATAATTTTCTTAATTAGCTTCTATATTTTTTTCAGTTGTACATCAAGCAGGTAGCATTATCAGCTCACTTGTGAGCATGGGTTGGGCAATGGCTAGTTATCATCGCAGCATTCGATTAGCTTAACAAGATAAATCTAATATCAGTGCTATAGGAACCATTTTACAATTTTTCTGGCATTTTCTTATTGCAGGTACATATATATCCAATAATTAATATACAAAATTAAATATTATTCATCACACACTTTGTATCAAAATAATATATTTTTTAAAATTTATTTAATCATTTTTATCATTGTGATTGTAGTGGCAAGGATCTTATTGCTCAGTGTCATTGCAAGCATCTGGCCTGTATATACCATAATATATTGCGTAATACATTGGCTAAGTATGACAATATGGATTTTGATAGATTCCCATGGAATATTGGAATTTTGTCGGACTTACAGTCATCCACCACATATGCAGCCTACAATTAAAGAACGCATTTATTCCATATGATTTGCTTCCGTTATTGGAATATTTAAAATAAAAATTTTATTAATAAATTTCGATGAAATAATTTATAAGAGGTTGAAGAAACTATGAAACAAATTCAGTCTCATAAAAGGGTAGTTGGAACAATAGTGGTGAATGCAGAAGGTATTACATGAGATCATTGACATGATTTACTTGTAGTTGTAAACAAAAATTTATAAAATTATATCTGTTTTAGGTATTCCTATAAAGTCAACATTTGATAATACGACAACAGTTCAATACGCAGGTTTGATAAGTCAATTGTCAGATAAAGCTCGTTCTGTCGTACGTGACTTGAATCCAACAAATGATTTAACTTTCTTGCGCATACGTAGCAAAAAACATAAAATTATGATGGCACCAGATAAAGAATTCATATTAATAGTAGTACAAAATCCAGTTGATTGATATTTAAAAGAAACAAAAATATATTTCAAAGTTAAGATTTATTTCTTTGGTTGTTAATTTAATCTGTATGCTACATTGTGGATGTTAATATCTATTCAATTAAATAAAGAAAAATAAAAGAATAAAGCTTAAAAATTATACAAAATGCAGTATTTAATTGCTAATCTAACAAATTATAAACTTTTAGAGTTTTTAAATAGTGCTTTTTTCTTTGGTAACAATATTATATTTTTAAGTTTGATAATTATAAAAATATGTATATATAGTAATTCATGGCGTGTTTATTTTTGTATTTAATACAATTATAAATGTACATTTCTCATCAATAAAATATCACAGTATCTTTTTTATAATTTAATTTTAATATTGAGATTGTTTTTTTTCAGTGGAAAAAAAAATGTGTAGTTGGTCCCTATTAATTATACATACATATAAGAGTGTCGCACAAATAATTCTATGCAGTCTTTTTAAGATAATATAAAAATACTTATAAATATAATCAATTAAAATACATATAATCAAAATTGTATGTATTAAAATTCAATAGCATATAAAAAAGATTTTTTGAAATTATATATATATAATAAAAATCCAACATTTTATATATATATATATATATATATAAATATAAATATATATTTATTTATTGTATATCATAAATATATATTTATTTATTTATATTTACCTATCTTTTTTTTATATATATGGTAGAAATACAATGTGAGTTATTTTATTTTGCAAAATTTTTGAAAGTTAAACTATACAATGAAATTATTTCATATAATACCGAGATTCTTTTCATAATAAAGATTAAGAGAGAGTTAGATTTTATCATAAGATTTATAAAAGTCATAAGATAAGGTTAATTGCATATTGTATAATTTATCTCTCATTTTTTAAAGTAAATAAATATCAAAGTTACATTGCTTGAACTGGTGCGTTTGAAGTATGTTGTCTTTTTGAGGGATGCAAGACAATATAGTACAAAAGCATTGCTGTAATTCCCAAGAAAAAGGAAATGATACAAATAATAAAGATTATATTAAAGTACTAAGCCTCTTTAACTGCAGGAGGACAAGCATATTGCCATAATAAATTTGCTGCAATATTTTCAAAAAAGCAGATAACATAGAAAGATAGATGTTTTCAAAATGTTTTGCTATCTACAGCATTGAGATATATAAAAATGTGCACTATGTCAATAACGGAAGCAAATAATATGGAATAAATGCGTTCTTTAATTGTAGGCTGCATATGTGGTGGATGACTGCAAGTCCGACAAAATTCCAATATTCCATGGGAATCTATCAAAATCCATATTGTCATACTTAGCCAATGTATTACACAATATATTATGGTATATACAGGCCAGATGCTTGCAATGACACTGAGCAATAAAATCCTTGCCACTACAATCACAATGATAAAAATGATTAAATAAATTTAAAATAAATTTTTAAAAATATATTATTTTGATACAAATTGTGTGATGAATAATATTTAATTTTGTATATTAATTATTGGATATATATGTACCTAAAATAAGAAAATGCCAGAAAAATTGAATTTGCTTATTTATTTAAAGATGCTTATCATATACAAAAATGAATGATATAATCTCTAAAAACTCACCTTTAAAAAAAGGTAAAAAAAGGCGACCAGTTAAGGGCACACCATTAACAAAAATTATCCATTGCAAACCCATGTACAATAGAATTGTATGAAAAATTATCGATTATAAACCAATGTACAATCGTAACAAAAGTAATGAAATAAAAAAAAAATTGCGCCAAGTGAAAGTAGAAACTTGTACCAGTGGAAAATTAAAGTTGCAGACATATATAGAGTCGTATAATGAATCAATAAAAATTTAAATTTGCAAATGTAGAATTGTACCATAAAAAAACTTATCTTTTAAAAAAAAAGATAAACAAGATGCCAAGTCCATGCGCCATGTGAAAAAGTGTTAAACAAAAAAGTATTTAAGTAAAAAAATCTATCAATTGACAAAAATTTATGTTCTAAAATTAATATCTCTACAAAAAGTAATGTCCAATTATTGCGCGAATAAATAAACATTTTTATAAAAAATTAAAATTTAAAAACTTATACAAATTTAAAATTAATATAAAATAAAAAAAAATAAAAAAATTTTAGTTAAAAAAACTGGGCGCGCTGTAATGAGTTTAAAAGTAACAATTTAATTTTAATATCATTAGAATATTATTTAGCAGCGCGCCCAGTTTTTTTAACTAAAATTTTTTTATTTCTTTTTATTTTATATTAATTTTAAATTTGCATAAGTTTTTAAATTTTAATTTTTTATAAAAATGTTTATTTATTCGCGCAATAATTGGACATTACTTTTTGTAGAGATATTAATTTTAGAACATAAATTTTTGTCAATTGATAGATTTTTTTACTTAAAAATACTTTTTTGTTTAACACTTTTTCACATGGCGCATGGACTTGGCATCTTGTTTATCTTTTTTTTTAAAAGATAAGTTTTTTTATGGTACAATTCTACATTTGCAAATTTAAATTTTTATTGATTTATTATACGACTCTATATATGTCTGCAACTTTAATTTTCCACTGGTACAAGTTTCTACTTTCACTTGGCGCAATTTTTTTTTTATTTCATTACTTTTGTTACGATTGTACATGGGTTTATAATCGATAATTTTTCATACAATTCTATTGTACATGGGTTTGCAATGGATAATTTTTGTTAATGGTGTGCCCTTAATCAAAATATACGTTATACACGCGCATATATTCATGAGTATCCAATTAATAATATTGACAATGACGGCACGGTTATTGCATTTACAATACTTTTCACGTCACATGCATGTAAATGTAATATGTCCATTGACAGGTTAATGTTTACAATCCGTTATGTATTATCACCCTCGTAATGGGATATGTTTCCGCAACGCGATCATTGGCCGAGCTTGCAAAGATCAGTTCTAGTTGCGTTGCTTCAACCCCTATTTATTGTCAGCTACAAACCCCTAAATTTGAACACGAGGGTAGATTTATCGACCATGGGGGACGGACACCATCGGACACATTAATGTAGGAAGCCCCTAACGGCGTGAGAACAAAACACGATTGACTATTCCCTGCACGATATTTTTAACGTCCTAGAACATTAATGGATTTGTGATATACTGCATATTGTAAATTGGATGTTGTTCATATATTAAGAATTATAATAAGCAAGCTTTTACTCACGAGCAGATTTTGAAACTGTAGCACTTTTTATTAGCAAGGCATCATACTCTGCAATAGTCCACAAGAAAACGCATTTTTTTTATTAAATATGCGGCGTTACAATAAAAAAAACAGAAATAGATTGATTTTTTAAAATCAAATTGATAATGTAATTGTGCATTCTTTCGCACTTGTTATCTTCGAATTAATTGTCATGGCGCAATATTTTATCACAAATATTTTTTATTTTTTAATTAATTTTTAACTGATTTTAACTGATTTTTAATTAATATATATTAATAGATTATAGTACTTAAAACAGAGCAAAAATATTTATACGTTCAATGTTTTTTTGTGTATAGTACTTAAAAAAATTTTTTTTTATACCTTCAACACATTATTAACGTATAATGTGTTTTATGATTTATATCTAAAAAAATTCAATTATTTTATATCTCCTGTTTATATACTCATTTAATATTTTATATTATTTTTATCAATAAGAATTTATTATATTTTATAAGAGTTTTAACAAGGCTCTGTAATATAAATATAAATTTAACGTATAAGACGGGCAACAAGAGCCAAATCGCGGATGACAATGCGTTATCCTAACGAAACTAAATAATTTTTCGTTAGAATTAAATACCGGTGCACAAGGCACCAAATTTTACTTGGACACGGCCAAGATTTTAAATATGAAATAATCTCATATTTTGAGATTTAATTTCAATACCCCTTTAACCCCCCTACGGAAAATAAATAAATGAATGCAAGAGAAAAATATAGATCCGAAAATCGCTGAATCGGGAATCGAACCCGAGACCTTTCGCTTGCCGGGCATCCGCGATTTGGCTCTTGTTGCCCGTCTTATACGTTAAATTTATATTTATATTACAGAGCCTTGTTAAAACTCTTATATTTGATACACGCTGGCTTAAAAAATGCGTTTGTTTACCAACATTAATATATATAACAGAGAAAAGTATAGAATCAAAAGGATCTGAATAGCTCAGCTGGAAGAGCAGTCGCCCGGCAAGCGAAAGGTCTCGGGTTCGATTCCCGATTCAGCGATTTTTGGATCTATATTTTTCTCTTGCATTCATTTATTTATTTTCCGTAGGGGGGTTAAAGGGGGTATTAAAATTAAATCTCAAATATGAGATTATTTCATATTTAAAATCTTGGCCGTGTCCAAGTAAAATTTGGTGCCTTGTGCACCGGTATTTAATTCTAACGAAAAATTATTTAGTTTCGTTAGAATAACGCATTGTCATCCGCGATTTGGCTCTTGTTGCCCGTCTTATACGTTAAATTTATTATATTTTGTTAGATATGTAGCCTATTTTTATTTTTTTTCTTGCTGCATTTAAATAAGAAGAATTATAAAATTTCTCGAGTAAGCAAAATAGATTTTACATATTTTATAAATTTTATATATATACATAATATTATAGCATAATTATAGCTATAAAGTTTATGGTCCTATTATGTTCTGAATACAGGAATTTGTAATGTGCGATGTAATAATCATCGATATTAGCGGTTGCAATTACATATGACAAAGCAACGTAGAATGGCATGCAGCGTCATTATTCAAGTCGAATTACAGAGGCTTTTGACGTGACACTGTTGCAGTGAATGTAGGCGTATACTCTGCTTGCCATTATCGAACCAGATAATTATCCTCGTTTCATCAGGTTAGGCTCGATAGAGTCTCGATTCATTGCCTCGCCGTATTTCTCCAATTAATGGAACACCTTCATCTCCCTTAAGTAATTAATTAACGATCCCAGCTTTAATAGTATATTTTTTACTGTCATTTCGTTGATAATACATAATAAAATTCCCCAAAGATTAAATAGTTAATCAATTGCAGTATAATGTGAATGAAAGTAAATTTATTATCGAAACTTTTCGTACATACATAATAATTAAAATATAGAACATTATTTTATTATTAATACTAGTTTATTATATATAATATTAATAACAATACTATGTAATATATGTAGGATCGGGACTCCTCCATAACGCGTAAGTGGGTGATGCGAGAAGGTTAGGCAGAGGGCCTAGGTAGCTTAATAGTTAGAGCAGTCGCCCGGCAAGCGGAAGGTTCCGGGTTCGAGTCCCGGTCTAGTCACCCGAAGGCCCGATTCTTTTTCGCGGATCCCACATTTGGGGGCTCGTCCGGGATGGAGGCAGGATTCGGTCTACACGAGGCAAAACGAGTTAAGAAACGATTGCGGGTGTTGGCTGGGGTGGGAAAGAGGCCCAAGAGCCCAGTGGCACTAGCGCGTGGCGACATTCGAGGGCGAATGTCAATGCAGGACGGCCGAGTGTAGGATCGGGACTCCTCCATAACGCGTAAGTGGGTGATGCGAGAAGGTTAGGCAGAGGGCCTAGGTAGCTTAATGGTTAGAGCAGTCGCCCGGCAAGCGGAAGGTTCCGGGTTCGAGTCCCGGTCTAGTCACCCGAAGGCCCGATTCTTTTTCGCGGATCCCACATATATGTATAATATTATACATATTACTGGTTATTATATAATATTATTATAATATAATATTATAAAGTCCCATATTTTTTTTTGATGAATTAACATAATGACTTTTTAAAAACAAATAACACAATTTCTAAGTTTAGTATAATTAATAAGATACATCGATTATAAGATGATACGATTAATAAAAGGTTCTCTGAAATAATTGACATTTATTATTTATAAATATCAGTTATCGCTAACAAGTATTTATGATATATAATTTACTAGCAAAATTATACAGAATTTCTTAAAGATAATGTATTAAAATTTTAATTAAAGATAAGCATTGAATTATATCATGTTTAGTATCACAAAATATAATGTTCTACATTTTAGTAGGTAATTATAAACGCAAATAGTTTCGACAAGTTAAGAAAGTAGATAACTTATTATATAATCTTGTTTCTCAAATGTTAAATTATCTTTAATTTAACATAATATTTCAATTAGAAGCTTAGTTACTAAGATACAATGTAAAGTCGCTGTAAATGAAGTCTGTTTCGTTTGTTTGAGAAATTAAATAATTCCTCTCGCGTGCGCTTAACATTTTGCAAGGGAAAGAAAGAAAAGTGCAATGTTCAAAAAATTGAATAATTCTTCTTATTTAACGACGCAACGTGAAAATGCTCGGCGACAAGCGTGACGAGAATCGCAAAGGGTGCGAGAGAATTGGTTATGCTAGTACATTTGCAATGAACCCTCGAGGGCATGCTTTTATACACTTCTACATGTGTATGCATGTCTCTTACCGCATGCACGCAAAAGAGTGTATACGTACATATATACATTTATGCGCGCATAGAAATCTCGTATTGTTACG
Source organism: Nylanderia fulva (assembly GCF_048542155.1). Classification (NCBI taxonomy): domain Eukaryota; kingdom Metazoa; phylum Arthropoda; class Insecta; order Hymenoptera; family Formicidae; genus Nylanderia; species Nylanderia fulva. Next base: position 2,245,608 of record NW_028190433.1, on the reverse strand, counting down.
TTTTATATGCAAGTTGCATATACTTCCATGCATTTATACGCGATATGTATGTGTATGTGCTTATACGTGTATATAGCTGCAGTCAGTGTCATTATAGTCTCTGACCTATATCATAGCTTCAATTACAAGAGGCAGATAAGGACCTAACCCGTGCTGATTCCATCATCGGGCTATTGAAAGATAATCTTCTACACACAAGAACAATTATCTATGAGAGCATCATTAGGAAGATAATTATTTCGATAAGTTGGCGAATGTATATGGATGTTTTTAATTTCAGACATTTCAGTGCAATTAGAAATATATCAAAGTATGAAGCTAAACATATATACAATAGTCACAATCTCCACTTGATTCCTCTCGACCAATAGAGCCAAACGCGATGTTATTGCGACAATTATGAAGGAAAGAACATTTTTGGAAAGGAATTTGAATCCTATGGTTGGGATCTCAGAAATTCCCCCTGTTCCTTCTCTTAACATCCCCTGTAAAGAAATAGGCGAGAAAAATATTGGTCCGAAAGTCGGCTGAATCGGGACGGGTCGGCAAGCGGAAGGTCTCGGGTTCGCGTCCCGATTCAGCCGACTTTCGGACCAATATTTTTCTCGCCTATTTCTTTACAGGGGATGTTAAGAGAAGGAACAGGGGGAATTTCTGAGATCTCAACCATAGGATTCAAATTCCTTTCCAAAAATGTTCTTTCCTTCATAATTGTCGCAATAACATCGCGTTTGGCTCTATTGGTCGAGAGGAATCAAGTGGAGATTGTGGCTTTAAAAATTAAAAGAGCTGACTAAATAAGTATTCGCATTATATATACAATAGTATTAGGATGTCCAAATGAAATATTATTAATATCATATGTTTATTATATTCTCAATATAATACATGTTGATATAATATTTCTACGAGCGCACAATGTATGTACACGTATATAATTTTTGAAAATTTTGTTCTATAAAAATAAAAAAATAAAAAATACTCAAAAAGTAGGTGGATGGATTATTGTAAAAATTAAATGTATTTATTTATTTCAATATCTCAATTATTTTTAGTATGTGCAATTGTATAACTAATAAATTTTGACGTAGAATTAATTCATTCGAAATATTTTTTTATTCTGCGAAATATTTATGGAATTTTATTTATCTCTTCTTATTTTGTTATAAATAATATAAAAATTCAATAAAACTCAATATAAAAAAATTAAATTGTCAATAAATATGGATCAAGAAGTTGAAAACTTTAATAAAAGTGGCATTTTTTGATTAAATAAATTGAAATGTATAACTTGAAATGTGTCTTCCTTTTATGTATGTTTCTGCATATAATTTAGATGTGTATAAAAATACATATAGGATATACATATATGTATATTCTAATGTAATAAAAAATTTCGTATATTTTATATTACATATTATAATACAAAACTATACACAAATTGTGCCATACAAATTATGCCATCGCGGAAATAAACAATTAATTTCATAAATATAACAAGTAATTAATAATAATAAATGATCTTATAAACGCATCATCGTCGCCCGATATTTCTCTTTTTTTTACTTCTCTGCTGTTTTTTTATAACATTTAAATAGACTTTCCCGAAAACACGTTAATTATTGTCGCGCGGCACTATTATTTGCACACACAGCACGCATTTTATTATATTGTAACAAAAGAATAATACGAAAGTGATTGCACGATCTATTCGATACACGCGAATGTCTGGCAAATTAGTGGAAAATGGACGAATCTCGAGTGGGAGGATGTTTGAAAATTGCACCAGCCAAATTCACACGTCACCGCCCGCGGCAAAGCTACACCTGTTGCTCCTAGATACACTTTCCGCATTTTGAATAATAATATATATTTGGCAAATAATATACGCTTGCGCGTTTAATTGAACAATTTACTCCATATTCAATAATATCTACAAATATAAAAATAAAAACCGTGTATATGAATTAGTTAGAAATAGAATAAGTTAAATATATGTCTTCAATGCGATGTTCGAAAATATAAGTAGTTATGCTTATATTTTTGCCAAACTGTCGCGCGCGATAAATCTTGACAGAATATTTTGCAAATTATGAATGACATTATAGAGATTGTGTCATATTTACATATATCGAGAAGTCGTAAGTATTCATTTGTACTAATTAAGTGCTTATCAAATATTTTTTTTGTATGCATTTTAAATTAATTTTGATTGGTTTTATAATTATCGTCTATGTTGTTTCCTCTTGACTCGGAATTCATTGTCTCATATCAACGACATTTCTGGTTGAAAAATTCGGAAAATGTATTAGCAATTTAATACCACACACAATATAATACGGGTAATTAGGTCGAGATAATTAATGATAGTTAATTAATACGTGATCGTCTGAAAATATACAATTGAAATCTAATATTTTTCTTACGAACAATATATCTGTTTTGAAATACATACATAAATTCTGTGAAATAGCACGTATTATTAATAAACGGATTTATTACGGCTTCCGTTACTTCAATTATTCGATTCATATATTGTTTTCTACTCTATATCCGGAAATATTGAGCAAATCATATTTAAATTTAAGGAATATATACGCAATTTTCACAATACTAGACATATAGATTAAAGCATTAAAAGAGTTTAGTAAATTAACTCAAGAAATAATTATGACTCTAAATATTATAATGAAATAATAATTTATAATTTCCATTATGTAATTTGGTTTTCCAAATGATTAAATTGCGCAAAATATCTATCTCATTATAAATTTAGCTTTGTTAAAAACATAAAATCTTTGTAGATCGACGTTAAAAGACTTATAGACTTCTTATTTAGATAAGTGAATTTTTACAAAGAGTTTGTAATACATATATTTTAATTGTTACATAAAAATGATTGAATTGCGTTACGCTTTAAACTGCACACTTATTTAATTGTAACTTTCTCATCATTTTTAAATTAAGAACACGGAGTAAATATTATCGGATCGAGATATTTTCGAAGTTAATTTTCTTACAAGTATTTACAAGATTATGAAAAATATGCAATTTAAATAGTTGATTGATTAATTATTACTTTTAAAAAATGGATCGATAATGGGTCCACATGCATGTCAGATGATGGATCGGATATATTATAAGCGTACCTAATTACAGGCTTGATATAAATAAATTTATCTAATATTTAAATGTCTTGAACATATATTTCAGTTTATGTCAAAGTTGCTTATTCGCAACGTTAAGTGTTATGAAAGTTGTACGGACTAACGAAGAGATATTACGAGAAGATAAATATTAATTAGTAACACGCGCCATGATGTTTGTTTTGTGCCTTTTCGTGTCGCATTTAAATCTCGAGGGAGCGTATAATAACAATGTGAAATTCGAAACGAAAGTTTCTACGAAATGCCTCAGATAAATTAAATTTTGAAGTATTCTTGTCAGCGATTCTTTCTGAGCTTTGTGCAATTGATTAACAAGCATACACATTTCAATAAAATTTTACATTTTAATATAAAATTCTTAATTACTATACTTACCTCAACACAGTAAAATGTTTTGCTTGTATGAACAAATGCCAATATGGATTTAAAATATTAAAATAACATGTAATTTAAAATATAAAGGTACACAAGTGTTATTTATTGTTATAAGTGTTAATTATATGATATATACATGATATCTAAAAAGCGCAGATTATTATTTAAATTATCGATAAAATTATTTATGTGTGAAAATTATGCCTGCCTAATTTATTGTACGATCTCGTTATATTCGAGCTCAATCACTAATTCTCTCATTCACCAACGAGCGATTAAGCTAATCTTCCACGTAATTAAGTTAATTCGCGATTCATAAAAGGCTTTGAATTAGTTGGCTCTACTACTCTCTTCCATACTCTTGATTTCAGAATTCAGAGAATTACTATTGTTGACTGAACCGTATGTTTTTATAAGACGAAGAAATGAGCTTTCAAATATAAGTATGTTGATTGTAGATTTGCTCTAGGAAGAGAATATTCCTAGCAATTATTATTAATAAAGTTTGTCTTGCAAATACAGTTCCTGGTAGCAGAAAATTCAGTGAATGTGTTGCAGAACACATTTGGAAAATATCAAATTTGAAGATAAGCGACGATACTCTGAGCAACTAACAACTTGGTCTAATCGACTCGAAGTTCATGACTCCAAGTTGAAGTTTCAAGCAAGCGAATTGTAACGCTAGCACCTACCTATTTACCCTGAAATTCGGAAATCTACAATTACAAACTTCTCTGGAATCCTCGTTAAATTTCAGTGACGTTCTTAGCACTCAATAAAGTTAGACGACGCTCATTCATTCAACATTAACAGCTCTCATCTTTTCTCTACCATTATTTTAACTAGGATATTTTAACTCTTTTTACTTAATTTAATCGTAATTGTTCTCAATAATATAGAAATATTTATAAATATGAGTGTAAATAAATTGCAATCAAGATAAATTGTCATAATTTTTAATAGAAAAGAATATGTAAAAATCTAAAAAAGCAGTAGAAAAATCTAAATTTCAGAATTGAACGTAATCTAACTTACAACATTTTTTATATTTTTTTTTATGTGTATCTATATTTCTTAAGCATCTTATTTATTTAACTTGTGTTTATTTAAATTTAAACTGAATTTTATTTTTAATCAACATTAATTAATTTTTTTATAAATTTATCTCATCTAGTTAAAGATATATCATTATATTTTTAACATATCTATATAAAACTGATTTTCAATAGTTTTTATCTGTGTTCTACATTTTTCCTACAATCTGAATCATATTTTTTTTGTAGGAATTAATTATTTATAAAGCAATAAATTTAAAATAATTATAAATAAAATATATAAAACAAATATAAACTGTTGATAATTTCTCCTTGATATTGCCAAAACTTTACAATATTGTGTATTTTTTTGTGCATAAAACACGAATCTGTAAATTAAATTATCGCTCTCAAGTATGAAAACAGGTACAGTTAATCTCTTTTCCCCCATAAAAGCGCCAGACTTTAATTTCCAGATTCATATTTCATGCAGAAAAATACACAATATTGTACTGTTGAGTTTATCCATATTTAGTCAATATTTAGGCTAAATAATGAAATAAATAATTCGACAAACATTTCAACTATTCTTCTGCGGTCGACTCTGGATTCTTCGCCGGTACCATTTTTCTTGCAGGAAATCAACCTTTGCATCGGGAACTGTCCTCCTAGAAGAAGCCCGGGTTTTCGCCATCACATTTTCGAGTGAAGAAAACGCGAGAATTGCGAGGGCTGATTTTCGCGCCCGAATAAGACTGACGTTCCGTTTTTTTAAGGCCCATTTATCGAGGAGTCTTATCGAACGATAACGACTTTCCCGCAACGCGATTCGATTTATATGATAATTAACGACATAAAAATACTAATTAATACTGACACTCGTACTTTATCGAAAATGTGATAATTAAAACCCGGGTGTCGCCGCGCGTCGCGAATAAAAGAATAGCGCAGTACAAGTGTGTCGAAGCTTTTTCTACGAGGACGACGTAGATGGTGGTTCGAGATCGGAGAAGATGAATAGTCGAAATGTGAGTCGATTTATTTATTTTATTATTTATTGATAAAACGATAAAAAATGTACGCCTAAGTATTGACTTGACATAAATGAATTCAATATAGCATGTTTGCAATGTTATGTATTTTTGTGCGTAAAAGGCGAATCTGCAAATTAAAATTCGACGCTTTTACGAAAGGGGAAACAGAGACGGAATCCATTGTAACTTTTTTCATATTTGAGGGCGACAATTTTAATTTACAGATTCGTGTTTTACGCATAAAAGTGAAAAATATTGTAAAGTTTCTGCAAAATCGGAGAAGATGGAGCTCTTTTTTAATATTATTATACTATTTTTGAATACATGCAGAATAATACAGTATCAATAAATTACAAAAATGTGTACATAATTTAGAAGTTAATTAAATTAATTAATAAAACTTTAAAAATTGCTCAAAGAGTCATAAAACTATGGATTAATATTGAAGCATTATTAGAATCTGATTAAAAACTTAAAAGTTTGTATAAAAAAAATTGTAAAAATTGATGGCATGTTTGCAGTCCTTTGTGTAAAATATTTTTACAAATTCTATTGTTTCAAATATAAATCATTATCGTGTATGATATTCGATCTCATGATCAGAATTGTCGTGAAATTTTACAGGCTTTTTATTTAATACGCTTCATGTTTAATCAAAGTGAATGCTACCACAATGATATTGCATTACTTACGCCTGAATACCGTACATTATTCTGCAAAGTTTCAACACGGTAGCAATGCAGTGAAAACAGATATTTTTGAAACCCATACTAACACATACTGGCATGTACTACAGTTCTATAGATGACGTAATAAATGAAATTTTTTAATATTTTTATTTTTAAATGAAAAAAGCTTAATATAATTTTCTTATTATTATATCTCAATTAAAGAATTTACTCATTTCCTATCTTACATTTTGAAGTTCTTTATTCTAATATATAAGCAATAAAAAACAGTTAAATGTATGTTGAAAATGCCAAATTAAAATAAAAATAGTAATGTAGGAACAATTATTATAAATGTAAATGACTTCTTCTTTTATCTCTTTTAAAAAAAATGTTATCATGATTTTATCATTATTGGAATATTTGTCAATTGTAGTAAAAAAGAGTTTATATGCAGATAGTTTAATATTCTTCCAGTTTTGCCATATAACCTCCGGTAAAATGTTAAAGTGGTTATGCGGTCGCTTAAGTTGAAATTATTGATTCGTTCTAATTGCGAGGCGGTGCAGTTATAGTTGGTTACACTAGAATCACAACACGCAACAAACTGATTTCTACTAGCTAGACATAACAACTTTATTAATGCATTGACGTGTTATATTCACATTGCTATCGGCAAACTGTTATAATTGCAGGTCTATAACATGTTGAGATTGTTGTTTGGTTATTCTATTGAAACAATGAAATATTGCATGAATAATTAATATGTTCGATTAAATTAATCTTATTAACAAATTATGTATTTGTGTGAGATATTTTGAAACTATCGGTAAGTATATATGTATATAAATTTATATATATACACATACACATAATGATACAAATATTTTAAAATTGCTCTTGAATTCTTCTTTTTTAGATTTTAGATAAAAATGTTAAATGTGTTCCCTTCTCCATAGTTTTTAAAATTTTATGCAAAATAATTTTATGATCGAAAAATAGAAAAATTCGCAAGGAATTAGTCACAAGATTTAATATGCCTATCTATCAGACTTCTTTCCTTCTTTTTCGCTTTTCTCTTCCCTTTTTCTCTCTTTCTTTTTCATTGCTGTGGTACATAAAATAACTATCTGATTTCTTGTATCGATCTTTTTGCAAGTAAATAGTTTGCTTGATTTTTAAATCCCTATGTACATCAATTACGTTTATGAATCGAGCTGACAACATTTCTTCAAAAGTATAAATAACGATGAGTGACTACATATCTAAATATGCACATTTAACTATCAAACCTGATCAGCTTGACAGGCGTTCTGATTTATGCTGGCAGATGGATGTGCACGAGGTTGTGTCAAACTGTTAACCACGTAGATAAGTGTAGATTTGCTAGATGGATTTATCCAATGTCAATTCGATTATGATAAGCCATGCTGTAGAATGGAAAGTCTTAAAATATATCGCGTAATTATTTTCTCGTTTGCTTGTCAAATCTTGATATCTTTTTATAGTAGTACACTATAATATTTGCAGAGATTTTATTTTTATTTTGCACAGCATATATAAGCAAGCAAAAAGAATAATTAAATAATAATAAATTCTGTTTTATAAATATAAACAAACAGTATATGAATTTGGGTATATTTTTATAGTTTTGCGTTTTTTCAATATACATTAGATATAATTTAGCTTGCTATATTTTCGAATATTTTATTGTGGCATCGTCTCGCTTCTCCTGCTGCAATCTTTGCCTTTTCCTCTTTTTTCTGTAGACAGTAAAGTAATTTCCGCGAGGCTCGGTCGACCGTCTCATTCATCCAGAATATCTCCTCTTGCGCCAACGCTTTGAGCTTCGCAGCTTGAGCTGAGCGATAATGTTTGTGCGCCGCTGATTGCCTTTCGAAAGATTTCTCGACTCGGTGAATTGAAAGGTTCAGACTTTTTCATTCGCAGCCGCGAGGTAAGTTCCTCTCAGATGTAAATCACTCGCTGGAAATCAATCGACCAATCTCCGGCACGATTCAAATAAATTGCTAGAGCTTTTCAACTTTCTCCTTGCTACAACAAAAGATAGGACTATTTCTTATTATATTAAAATGCGGCGGAATACGCTATCTGTTCTCGCTCACTTTTTTCAAGTAAAAGACATATTTCGGTGAGATCATATAAAATTTTGCACTAAATAAATCTTTCTATGTATAATTAAAATGTGATTTTGTAGTAAGATTTTTTTTTATCACTTAAATGTGTTTATTGCTAATTATTATTTATGTGCTCTTATCACATAGCAATTTCAGTATTAAAGAATCTAATTAATTTTTTCCATATACCACTAATAACATGGGAAATAAATAAATTTTTAGATATTTATGTTATTGTAATCCAGAAAATAAATTTTGTAAATTGTAAAATGTAAAAATTTGTCAAATATAAGTTTGCTTGATCAATAGTCTTAACTTTAATTATCGCTCATTTTGTTTTTTTTTTATTAATATTTCATCGATAAACTATTACAAAGAATAAATCGCTCGAATTTAAGCTGAATATAAGCAGTAAATCATGATGTGATTATAAAGGGGCGGATCGCTTCTGAATAAATGCAAATGCAAAGTTTGCAGGTATACTTATATTTTTCCGAAAGATTGAATAAATTTCTCTCGTAGATATATGCGCATAATGCATTTGTAAGAAAATGTAAAAAGAAGATCGAGCGCATTTACGGCGATTAAGCATTAAACGGCTCGTAATATCGTTTTGTTATCTTCACGATGAATGCGAGTATCGATTCACGAACGAATCTACGCCGTATTTTGTATTGGTTCGGTAAAGTATCGGCATAAATATTTTTCTCAAAACGAACGAAACGGATATTATCTCGGAATGGTAGAATTTAATGGAGTTTGAAAGCGGGGCCACTACACACGTATAGATGAAAGTAATAAAGTAACAGACACCAGGATCAGGCATGAATAAGAATCTCTCCAAGGTGTAGAATGCATACACACAACGCACATATACACACACACAAATACGCCGGAGCTTTTCTGACTTTATTCGCCAAGTAATCGCTTAAATCCAAACTACATTTCCATGGTGATAAGTTTTATTGCACGTGGCTGGTCGACTTTTAGTCTTTCCGCAATATTGCCGATGCACTATACGCAATGCAAAGCGACGTACGCGTGTATCGATGTCTTGTCGATATCGTTTACGAAAAGTAATTCCACGAAGAATCGTTCCATTTGTAAAGTTGAATATATAGGTACCTATCTTTGATCGCGTTCCTTCACTACGTTCGCGAGTTTTAGTATAAAAAATATTTTAACAATTAAAATTATTTGAAATTAACTATAAAGATAATTTGGATTAATTTACAAAATTCTTTAATTTGAAATGATAGATAATTTTAAGTAAGATTATTCGATCATTTTAATTTTAAGCGTTATAATAAAGTATTATAAGTATTATAATTATGTGTGTGAGATTAATATCACATTTACACTCTGTATTGTAAGAATAATTTCGTAATCGTCGCACAATCTTTAGCAAATTTGCATACTTATAGCCTCGTTTTATATATCACTTCTTACAAGAGCGATATAATAGACGTAATTTTGCATCCACGGCTAACTTTGTATTATACGAAGTGGATCGTGGTAATCAGCACTTTCGGGGTTATAAGCATACTGAGGGCAATGACTTTGCTTTAGTAAACTTGGTAATTAGTCAGTGGTTATATATAGTAGTCAGCTATTAACACCGAGATAATTGATAAAAGCGAATAATAGTGTTCGTTAGGAAAATTCCGTAGTTACAAAGTTAGTCTTGTAGTAAAGGAAATTTAAAATTTAAGCATACAGAATAGCCAAAGAAAGCGATCAATAAAATAGTTCAAATGCAAAATTCAGAAATAGATCGCCAGAGAAACTGTTAGATCCGGAGAATATCAAATGATGCGAATGAATAAATACATATTTGTATGCCTGTATAAGAATGATTCACGTTTGGAACGATAAAGTGTCGCTTAACTCCGAACTAAAAGCAATTTTACCCGCGAACAGACAAAATGCACTTGAGAGAAATGCAGTTGCATCCGTCAATGCAGTCGCGTGCTTTCTCTCGAATATTATCGCGAGCGATTCCAGTCACGCGTCTTGGCGGATTTTGTTTAGGAATTCTCGCGGAAGAAATTCCGGAGCAGATAACTTCGTAAAACACTCATAAACGTAACGGGTCGTGAGGAGAGATATTGGCTTATCGCGACTTCGTTTTATGCTTTATATTCCACTCAACTAAATTTTACAGCCGCAGATAACATTTATTTACGGGACGACGGTTAGTATATATAAAAGACACAATTTGATCTTATCAGGAATCTCTCTCAAAAAGCGAACCTAGAAGAGACTGACAGTAAGTCTGGCATACGACGTACATTGAAACCTCTTGACACACACGGCAATAAATTCTTTTGATGTCAAATATTTGATATTTTTCTTTCGAATATTAAATTTTGGAAATCTATATATTTTTCTCAGAAATAAATATTTTTATCGGCTCTCAATATAAATAATATAAGTATGCTGTCTTCTAAGCTGGGCATTCAGCGACTTTTCGGACCTATATTTTTCTCGCTTATTTCTCCATATGTAAGTTTCGAAATTAATTTATATGTGGAACTTTGGGATCTCAAATTGAGATACAGTTCCGTTTAATTAATTTTTCGTTTCGTTTCCTTGGCTCTATTGCCCAGCTTAGAAGACAGCATACTTATACTATATATTTTTGCTTTTAGGTAAATTAATAAATTATAATTTATACACATTATACACATGTAAAAATTTCTTGAATTTCTGCCATAATTATAATAAATGTTAAAAAATATGACAAAATATTTTAGAAATTTACTATATCTCTTTTTATAAATACATAATAATGATTGATTAATTCCAAGTATTATAATTTACTGAAAATATTTTCCGTCTTTTTTTCCAATTTGTAGATTCAATTTTGAACAAAATATTTTATTTTACAAAATTACGGTGCATGAGAAATTGAACTATCCGTGATATAAACGAAACGTCATCGGACATCAGACTGGTTGGCGACATGGTCTTTTTTGCGCAAAACTTCGGTGCGCGTTACTGCTATTACTGAAATTACTAATCGTCCAATCCCCGCTTTCTCTTTTTTTTAGGAGTCGCTTTAATATCCTCTGGAATTATTAAAATGCCTCTGCGATGCGCCGCCTAAATTCATTAATGCATATGACAACGCGACCATTGCCGCGCGCGCGAATCGTATTTCACGTCCGAGCAAGTAGAGAACGTAACTAACCCGTTACGTTAACTAACGAGGCAGAAAATTATCAAATGGCTCGTGCGACGATAGCCAAGTCCGCGCGAATTTCCACAAGAACTCGCGGATGATATTCTCGCACTGATAAACGAGCGAAACGTTCTTTATCTTTGTTACAGGTATTCGCGCGAAATATCGTGCGCGTATCATCAAATTGTTGGTAATGCTTGAACTTTGTTAGTCGAGGAACAGTTCGCCCTATTTACGGTATTGAGCATATTTGCAATACCGTATTTCTTCGAGGAATGCATCATAATTGTGCGAAAAGTGATAGTTGAATTTTGTGTAGAATATTTGATGATATACTATATTTAGTGATACATTATTTAAATTAATCGATTTCATTTCTTTTTAAATACTTTTGTAGCAATTAGCACAACAATTGAATTTGTGCTGTTGATATTTTTTATATATAATTACTATCTATGTGGACCTGGCATCCGACATTTTTAAAATTAATTTTTTACTACGGAAAATGCGATAACAAATAGCATTTGGTGTGTGATTGTTTGTAACATTAATTCCGTTTTTTTAATTTAAAATTTTTTTAATTTGTAAAATTAAAAAAATGACCAACACCCGATTTTAAGATATTTTAAATCCGCTTACGCAGTTTTTTTAGAATTATTTGTAGTTGTTTGTAATGATTTTCGTTTCGTTTGTAGCTGCATGGTTTAGAAATTGAAATGTTTAAATAAATGGCCGAGAGAGAAATTTTTCAATTTAAAAAATTTTTCAAATCTGCTTTTTCAGGTTATTCAGATTCGTTTGTAGTTGTTTTAGCAATAGCAATCGAAATTTATATTGATGGAAAAAAATAAATTTAAAAAATTTTTTAAACTGCCAAAAAAAAATCATTTTTGTTTAAACAAATGCAATTTCTAAACCACACAACTACAAAACAAAAATTATTACAAACAACTATTTACACACAATTCTAAAAAAGACTGCGCAAGCAAATTTACGATATTATGTCGAGTGGTCATTTTTTAAATATTTTTTATTTTTGAATTAATAAAACTACAAATAAAATTATTATTACTAAAAGCAACTACGAATCAAATGCTGTCATTTTCCAAATTAAAAAATTGTTTTCTTAAAAATCAGATGTCAGATTCACATAACTGTAATTACTCCGAATTGTTTTCTTCTAATTTTCTTTAACAGCAGTCATATAAAAACATGTGATAAAAGTCAATATTAAGTCCGACAACGTGAAGAACTATATATTTTTTCTCAGTAAAAAAATGTCTTCTACAATATTTTGCGATTAGTTGAACTGTTATGAAAGTTGAAACATTTATCACTAATTGCATTGAAAAAAATGTGAACCAGGGAAAAAAAATTATAAAATGCTGTTGGCTTACCTTCCACCTGCGACCTTTAAAGTCTTCGACCTTAGAAATATCGATGCAATTATGGGCCACTCTCCGGAACATCGTCTGCCGTTTACGTGCCATCAAAAGCTGCAAAAGCTGTCGCGATATCGTCTAGACTAATTACATCACGGATATTCCTTGGAAATAGTGACGTAAAAGTTTAAGCGCTATTAATTGTTGCCAGCCAGAAGACACTTTCAAATTGATTATCCGATTAAGAGAAGTCGCATCTTACGCACGCGTTTATTGTTCGCAACAATAATTTTCAATCTCATCACAGATAGGTACTCTTTTGTAATTCTTAGTGGAGAAGTGTCTTGTTACTAATAATTTTTTGAAGAGCTATTTCTTGAACTTATTTATATATAGCTTAACAAATGTTTCTATGTACCCAAGATAGTACATTTTAATTATTTAAAAGTTTCTTTTATTTTTTAACAAGAAAAAAGAAAAAGAGCGAAAAATAGAGAGAGATGCAAATGTGAAGTTTACTCAAAAAATTCACATGACTTGCATTTAATATTTTACATTTTTATCGAAATTTTGACGTAGAAAGAAAAACAGTGGATTTTGCCTCGGTTAATGTTTTTTTCCGTCGTTCTTCCGATAAAGTTATCTTTCAAGAGAAACGATCATTGAGCGAAAGGGAAATTTTGAAAATTCGCCGTCAGCGTTTACGTGAAATGGTTACTCGCTTTTGCAAAAGTTGAATCAAGGACCAAAAACGAAATGAGATGTAGTCAAAAAAGTCGTTCCACGCCAATCGATTTCGCGTATAAGTAAGAGATTTCTATCCTCAAATCGATACTGTCTACTAACATTAATTCTAAATTTTGCGGTGTTATCTACAAATTTTTAAGAATTTCAGAGCTTAGTTATAAAAGCAGAAGTGTCGAATTGTTGTACACTGAGCGATTTTCGTGGTGGCGTAAATTTTCTCATTCCTCGTTGGGGTTAGCCGAGAGTTAAGCGGTTGGTGAAGGAATTTTGCTCTTACAATGTAATGTGAAAATTTGAATGATTGATTGACGTTTTCTACCATAAGCCATTTGCATTAATCGATATTTCATACTGATACTGAAGGCCTTCGACCTTCATTAAACTCGATGTAATATAAGTTAATCACTTACTGTGCATAATGAATAGAATGTATCATTAAATTAGAGTAATTATCCTAATTTCGTCTGACAATATTTATTCCATTTTTCAAAACCCAAAATAAATATATATAAATAAATATATTTAAAATAAATATATATATGTATATATATATATATATATATATATATATATCTTTTAAAACTTTTAAAATATACGAAATATTGTACTTTTCAAAAAATTAACTCATACCTTGTTTAGAAAGAAAATTATTCATATTTTTATACTTTTAAAAATCCTCAAAAAATCCTCTGTAAAAAAACAAATCTCGGAAATTCAATTGAACGTAACATTTACAAGTTTTATGATTCAGGTATTTCGATATCTTTTTGTTATATTTTCTCTTTTTTTCGTGAACAAGAATTTTCATACAGACGAGAAAATGCGGGCCCTATTTTCCCCTTGAAAAGGTAACGACGGGGATCAACGACGGACTTTCGTCAAGTATACGTACATACGTATGAAATTCACGAAATACGTTCTAGGGTCACAATGGCATATAGCAGGCGTGCCCACGGGATCAAGATGAAACGATACGAGTCTCACGGGAATCGTCTCGAAACGGGCTACGGTCCTATTGAATAACTCAGCTTTACCATACGTCGATCTCCGTCCATCCCAACATCCCCCATGGTTCTCACTCCCTATTTCAAAAGTACCAGGGCCAGATCGATATGGAAAACCTTTACCATAGCCCGACAACAAGGACGGTATACTGACGACAAGGATAAAGTATTAGTTTCCACCTAGCTCCTGCTGGAATTCTATTCCTATATATACATATATGTACAGCGTATATGTATATACGGATATGTATTGTTACAGAATCTGTTAAACGAGACTGTGAACAAGATGCTGCTATTAATTTACGAGATATAGTTTGAATAATATTTTATAATAATACGAGTATAAGCCAAATATTGTTAGACAAAATAATAATGATATACTTCGATCAAACTCTAATAAATTTATTTATTCGACAATTAATCACAAGCCTATTATCTACAATATTTTTGTTAACAGCAGTAAAATTATTAATTCTTTTCGATACGTATAGAAGAAAATTAAGAACAACAAATAAGATATAAAAAATTCCGCGGTTGAATTTAATCGCTGATGAAGCCAATTCGAATTTGATTGGAGTTGTTATATTATAATATTTAAACGTCTCGCACCGCGATCAATATCTTCAAATTGTTTCGGGGGAAAATGTAGCAGTATTTTGACGAAAAGATTCCAGTCGAAGAGAAATGTGTTGAATGCTCTTTTACGTGGTCAAGCGCTCGATTTTATTCGATCATGTGTGTTCAACGTACATACAACAAATACCTGAAATGCAAATTACCGAACAGACCATTCTATGTCCATCTTCTATTGTTCCATTACTGTTTGTCCGTCCCATTCTCGTAACTCGATTTTATGGTCACGGTAATACCTAAATTCCTGACGACTACCGGAGAATCACCGCTCTATATCTGTAGAAAACTAATTTAAAATGATATGTGCGTCCTGTTTACTTATTATGGACGCTTTTCATCTGCCAACGAAGTCAACCGTGTCGAGATTAGTCGTAAATGTACGAGGTCTTTTAGCCTCTTTAGCCCTCGTAAAGCGACTATTTACACTTTACATTATTTCATATGATGCACAGCGAGATACGCAACAGACATGCGCTATTATGTTGGATAATAAATATACATAAAACAATTTTTTAAATTAAAAAATAAAATTTTAAAAAAGAGGAAGAGGGAGAGGGTAATTTCTATTTTATTACAGCATATGTTTGACTTTGCAGTTATATATTTATATAATTGCAATTATATTATTTATCATACAATTAGAATTTATTTAAGAAATATTATAATCACCTTTTTGGTATTCTTAATTATTTTGCGACGTCATTTTGCTTGTCGCATAATTGTGAAGTTTCAAAGGCGAATTTTAAATATCTATTAAATTTTGGAGTTTTTGACAAGCCCCATGTTTAACCACCGCATTATGGACACGCTTGTGCTCTTTGATCTCACACATGACATCAAATTGCTTTTTCACGTAACAGAATGTTGAACGAGCGCGGTTTGTTCGTTGCTTACGATCTCATTGAGTAAATATCAAAAGCGTCCTATTACTTTTTTAGCGTATTGAATACAGACGCAGATTTATTATTTTCATCTGAATGTTTTTGCCGCGAAGTTATAACATTAAAATCCGTATAATTACTAGTCTCTTCAAAAAGAATACAGCAACGATATTACTGACAATGAGAGCATGACAATTTATATAATTGATTTTAATTCCGAGTTTTAGTAAAGCTCTGTATAGATGTCCCAAGATATACCTGCTTGTAATTTTTGAAATTAGATGTCAAAATGACAATTAGTTTTTGTATGGATTTATGTGCGCACATGTGTATATCTTGTTAAACGAAACTCTTCCGGGCCTTGTTTATTAACAAATAAATTTTTTTCTGTCGTAAATAATCTAAAAATAAGTAACCATACTTATAATTTTTGGCACCAAACACAGGGACGACTGTAATAAATTGTTAAACGAGTATTTAGACGTCTACGCAGAAATTTGTGCGCATATATATAAACATCTCGTTAAACGGAACTCTTCCGGGCCTTGTTTATTAACAAATAAATTTTTTTCTGTCAGAAATAATCTAAGTGTATGCAACCCTACTTGTATTTTTTGGCACCAAACACAGGGACACCTGTAATAAATTGTTAAACGAGTATTTAGGCGTCGATGCAGAAATGTCCTGAAAAAATGATTTTTCCGGGTCTTGTTTCTGAATGAATAATTTTTTTTTCTATCATAAGAGGTCTCAAGACATGTAAGTTGTGTCTTCTTAGGCAAAAATTCTGCGAATACCAGCATCTAATATTTCTGACATTTGCTCTCTTTCAAAGCTTTTCGTTGGATTAATAAAAAGATTTATGATGTCGCGTGCATGTCAACTCATACATTAATGTTTTGCATTATAAATAAGTAAGTAATTTGCTTGCAAAGTTGTCCCACATGAGATACACTCGTGATATGGAATAATCAATATGGAAGAAGATTGTGAAGCATGATGAACGCAGTATATAGTGTGTTGTAAAAGTTTTTTCAAAGCATTTACCACGTATATAATAGATATTTAAAACATGTAAACCATCCCAAACAACAATGACAGGGCGTTAATACGAACCTTTAGGCAGTGTTTAATATTAGACTTGTTCAGAGCTAATGAGTTTAAAATTATTTTTTGTACCTTTTTTTAATGACATGAATATGTCTTAATATATATATATTAGCTCGTGATTTATATTGAACTGGGACAAACATAATCGCAATGTTAAAAAGGAATTAAAGTTTTACGATTTAATACAATAAAGATACTGTTTACGTATACGTATTATATATGATACGTAATATTATATGATTTATTATATAAATATTTATTGCTGGAAAAAATATTGCAATATAACGGTAAATAATATATAATTACAATAATCAATCATAATTTTGAACGATTATAAACAAAGCAACTTGTGTAAAGCGACACACAATTGTTATGTTGAGCGAGTTGATGGAATTAAACGGAAATGTAAAATAATTCATTTGCAAATAGATACAAACAGATGTGCATAACAATAACAGGACGAAACGTGCAATTAAACACTTATAAATTAATACATTCATTACTCGATGTGTTTCATGTATGATATATTACATTAGAAGGATTTCCGTGCTCTTTTATACGTTAAAGAATAAAATTACAATCAATATATTTTACAAATGTAAATCGAGACGAACGATGACGTTAAAAATGCACAAAGCAAAATCCAAATAATCGGGTTTTATAATAATAATAATGTTCGACATTCGTTCATACTTATTTGACGAGTTTGCATTATAAAAATATTTCCTACTGTAATTCGATCTGGAATTCCTATTGACAAGCGGCTGGATAAAATTCAGTTTCAACGTGAATAAGTCGTTTTACATTCGTGGTCAATGATACAAATCCTCAGAATAAAATTTAAATTTTGTAATGTGATTTTAATTGATTTGTTTTATAAATCTGCTTTTATTCGATATTGAAGAAATAATCTGAATACTGCGCGTGCAGGTTTCATCTTACTAATTATAAACATATTTACTTTTTAAACAACTAATGGCAGAAATAATTTTTGAATTTGCGGAAAGTATATAATTTTAAATAACTTTTTTGCATTAAATTTTTATCTCAATTTTTCATTTTTAATCTTACAATATATCACAAATACGTTAATTGAGTCAATTGTTTATACAAGCAATTTTAGTGCAAAGTATAATAAAATTTGCCCGCTCTTATTTTTTAAATTTTTTATTAATGCCAGCAAATAAAAACTCTGGTTAAAATGTGAAAATTTGCTTGATAAAAGAAAGAAATGAAATAGAGAAAGAATCAGATGATTTTATACCATTGCTATATATTATATTTAATTATAAGATTTATTATTTGTAGAGAAATTATTTCAAAAATTAAATCGTAAAACATTATCAAGATTAGACAGGATTTTAGAATGAATTTTATTATATTATCACTAATTAATTTGATGCAAAAGGAAAATGATTATTAATTTGTCAGTTGATAATAACAGATTTTGCAATAAATGAGCTTTCTCGTCTCTTAATCTTATTTATATTATTATTTATTGACATTTTTTTATAGTATCTTAATTCGGCTTGGTTTCATAGAGATCGGTTTGCCTTCAAATTTCCGCTTACGTGTCATAAATAATTCTGCAATTTATCGTGCGGTCCTTTGCACGAAACTGTCTGTGTTTGCATATATCAAGGATGAAATACGATGCTGTTAACCGTAACGGACAAGTTTTATGGACTAGACGGTATGAAAAGAAGGAAAGTAGATAAACGGAACGACATTTTTTATTACCGGTAGCGACATTTAAGAAATCTTATCAATGATTAATGTTCAATCGATGGTTGTTTCTCTTTGGATAGTTATTACAACCTACAACGTGCACGTATTCGTTACTTAGGAAATAAAAATGTTCGCGCATAAAATGAAGAAAAGTGGATTTATTTTGCTACAAGTATGATTCGCGAGAATTGAGCAGAAGACGCTGAACTGGTTAAATTGTTGAAAAACTTTTACAATTAATGGAGCATATTATAGCTAATTAATTATTGCTAAATATCTGCTATATATTTAGATGATTATATAAAATTAATAAATGTTTCTTTAATTGCACAATATCTAATTGTATTTATTTTTTATTAAATTTTTCACGTTTACTTTTCTTTTTGATATATGCATATAAGATGTGCCAATGAAAACTTGCATATATTTATTCCCACTTTTCTTCAGATCCATAAAATAGATCTAGTTTGCGTTGAAAAATAGAAGGAAGGAAAAAATTCAAGAGATTGCGCAGGATATCGCTGAATAGAGCTAAATCTTTTTTTACAACTAACGAATAGGAAGTGAAATACGGAACATTTTCGTTTCTTACGATTTCACCGAGAAGTATATACGCGCTGTCGCGTGCACGAGCACGTGTGCATGCTTCCTGGCGTCTCGGAACGACGGCGGGAATTTGGTCCCCTGCCAAGCGCCTGTGTATCCTTGGCGATTGCTTCTTTCACGTCTAGGATGGAATGAAAAGGAGTTATCGGCGGTGAATCTTTTCACGAAAAAGGGAAGGGAAAGAGAGAAAAGTAAGTTACATCACACCATTACGTGATGGTTGCAATTGCTTGAAAGCACTATGGTTCTATTTTTATTCAATAATCTCACGTCTGACATAAGATAGATTAGAATAAATCAGTTCAAAAAAAAAAAAATATATATATATATGTCGAAATACTCATCGTTGCGTTCATTTAAAAATTTAAATCATTAGTTACTTATTCATATTATCTGAGAAAGATCTGAAGAAATAAGGTTTCATGATGTAGCTTATCTTCATGTGATTTAAAAATATTCTTAATGTGTCTTAATGTTTTAAACTTTGTGGAGTTATAGAACATTTATATTATATCAATAAAACAAAATATTAGAAGAAATAAATTAGTAAATAACAGTAAAGAATTTTTAATTAAAGACAGATTTTATTTATAAACAATTATTTTGTTGCGCAAGAGTTGAAAATTTTTGCATCAATATTATAATATAAATTCTGTGATTTGCGTGTTTTTTAAATGTTAAGCAATAAAAAAGGGAGAGCTACAATATATTTAATCAATATAATCAATATAAACTTAAAGCAAGTAACTTGATCATAATTTAAATAATTTTATGCAATACCTGTAAATAACTGAGAGAAGAGTCGCTCTGGATCACTTTGGATTTTTCTTTGGATTCTGTATTGTATCAGTTAGCAGGAGCATCCGTGATGCAAGTAGGATCATCGAGGAAAGATGTTGCGGAGACTGGATATTCGCGCTTCCAAGATAATGCGAATTTTGACGCCGCGTCACATAAACCCGTTTGTTTTATGCCCTCATCTGGTAAGAACAGCGCTGTTCGTCTAGATGCAACAGCAGTTCGCTCTTTGCGTACTTTGCTCCACGGATGGAAAAGGTAGCGTAGCGAGAAATTTTATTAGCCGTGAGAGCAGCGGCTGCAATGTCGGTTCTCCCCCGCAAATGCGTCGTTTGAGTACACGCAAAATTATGATTCGTAAATTACGACGAGTCCGCGCTCGTATGAAAATAGCGAAATGGAATATCACAATACCGCGAAATGCCGTTTTTACGACAGCGCTCTAAGTTTTAATTATTGAATACAGCAATAAAGTAACGATCTACGCGAATAATTTCTGAATAATTTGCATGCGAATTAAATTGTTTAAAATATTAAAGAGCAACATTATGCGAAGCGTACTTTCCATAATAAAAAGAAATGATGAAATGTCTAAAATTTGAAGTGCGATGAGAGAGAAGGTGTGCGCATCGAAAGTATTAAAATTATCAAAAGAAAATTTTATTCTGTTGTGCATTTTATTACGTTCGCAATCTTAATACTACTGATTTTGAAGAATGGAGAAAATTGTAATATATTTCTTTCGAGTTTGCAACAATATGTGAAAAGGTTATTACATATAAAAATTCCATTTTTTTAATGTCAAGTTTGCAACGTCTAGGATTTGCTCGTGGTTGGTAATGTATAAAAATTCAAAGAGAACTAATTTTTTTTCAAACGTGAATAACAAGCAATTAAAGCCATAGTTGAATGAATTATGAAGCAACGCAGCGCTCTGTGAAATGTATATTTGATGTGTATTCTTTATCCGTAACATACATAAACTTTTGCACCCGTTTAAAGTCACGTACGTTTGACATATCGCTTTAACAAATCCAATACTGAAATTTATTATGTTATTAAATATTGATTAGGCAACTTTTTACAGGTAATGAATATACACAAATGTGTTATCTTGAAAATATATCATTACAATGTTCTCAACTGATTTTTATTACCAATATAGTCCATTTAATATATGATTTATCTATTGTTTAATATGCGGTATCATGCATAATAAAACATTTCAACATTACATTAAATCACAATTTTTGAAAAATATATATTCTTTTAAGTAGAGAATTATTAACAAATAGGGACGAGTGGAAACTATTTGATGATCCTTTTTATTCTATCTCGCTTTATATTGATACCGTTAGCATAAAATTTCCTTTTCTATTTGTACTCGTGCATAAATTCGTATATACTTACCCGACAACAAATCCCCATTTCACACAGTTCAATAGCAAGGATACAAGGCCCAAAGTGCGAACATTAATTGGCAACAATTAGCAAACTGTTTCTTCTGTAATATAGGAAGCCTGTCTGTCAATTGTACCAGATGAATCCACTGATTGGGATAAGCAGCCAGTCGCTGATTGCGACGAGAACGCTCGTTACCGGCGACTTTTAGTCGCACTGCGGATTAATTACTTTCGCAACTCAGTCCGCAATGATAATTCTGCTTTTGTGCTTCACGGTGCGTGTGATATGTAAATGTGTTTAAAGTTAAATTCCAAGAGAACAATTAAATTATTTAATTCGCTCGTTTATATTTTTAAATATTTTATATATTATATTTATATATATACACACACACACACATATATATATATATATATATATGCGTGTGTGTGTGTGTGTATACTGGACTTCTTGGATGTTCACGGCTCAATGTTAAATTATAAATTAGAATAAAAAAAGAAGCATCATTAACTCGTACATTTATTATTGATGATTATAGATACTTTAAATTAAAAATATAAATGTACTATATATATTAAATGAGATCACAGCCTTTCAAACGTAAAAGTAAAAAAAAAACACGACGAAAATATGAATTTTATAAATAAATTTTTACGAATTAATATTTCTTTTTTTAAATAAAAATTTTGATAATCTTTTCGGGGCTGAATATAATAAAGACAACATCAAGATGTATGTTTGATCATTATTTTTTATTACTTTATTAAGTTTTCAACATTAACAAGAACAATGTATATTGAGATTATTGGTAACAATTATGGATAATTACGGCAGATAATAATTATAATCTATTGTAAATCATATTAACACGTATCACATTACTGAGGTAAATTGCTTGTGAAAAAATACTCCTAGTTTATTTAAATAACAAAATCATTATGTTACATTGTTGCGGATTTTGATTAATAAATCTTTAATCAATGAACCTTATTGATTTTTTTCACCATTTCGGATTAATACATGACGTGTACTGCGTAATACGATGTGGTAACTTTGTTAATTAGATCGCGTTACTCTCATCAACTTGGGAACTTGACGATTTGCAAATTTATAGATAACAAATAAAATGTTATTATGTTTTTCTACATAGGAATGTTGTATGTATCTTCTTGTATTATTATATTTTTAACATGTAAATTTTCAATGTAAAATTAAAATTTTTATCGAGTTAATCTATTAATATGAAAGCTACTATATAATATATAATATCCGCGGTTAATTGAATGTCTAATAATAAAATTATTCGTGATCATAATGAATAGACTACGATCCAAAATAATCATCTCACTCTTAATCATACAATAGATGTCTGCACAGGTATTTAAGACTCTCTTACTAGATCGCATAAAATCACTCACTGGCTTCAAGGGACATTACTTCGTGTTAGTCAAATAGCGATCGATAAACGGTCCACCATCACAAACTATTGACTACAATACTGGCAACGAAGCGATTGCTTCAAAGGAAACTATCGGCACCATTAACGCTTTACGTTCCTGACATCTCACAAAGTGTTACTACAAAAGAGCATTCCTATACTTGCAAAAGTGTAATATAGCTTCCAAACTTGACGATAAGTTGAGTCTGAATTGGTGCATACAATTATGGAAAATACAAATATAATAGTATTTAATTCTTTTGCGAAAAATTTTTTAAATATTTCTTTTATCGTTGTAGAATTTTAGTTGAATTATAAAATCGAATTAAAACTCCATATTTTACTATATGGAAGTGACCTTATTTTAGCTATATATTTTCTAGAACTCATGTTTTGACAGTCTTACGAAATTATCAGACGTCTTTTCAAAGCATATTATAGAAAATATCTTCAAAATATTCCTGAAATATTTTAGTAGTAGATGGTATTTTTAAAAATTTGTAAAATATATATACATATACATATTTTCAATTATACTTCCAAAATATGACAAGAATATTTCCAAAATCTGTTCTCTCCATTTTAAATGTAAAACTATTTTCTTTCATAATACACATAAATATTTTCAAACAAAAAAATTATTTTATAAGATTCTTGATACATTTCTATAATATCTTCAAAATATTTTCTGACATATATATTGTAGCTTTCTTCCAAAAATGTTTTCCATTAATTAATGACAGATTTATTCACTGTCAGAGACACAAGTGTTTTCACTCTGTAATCGCTCTGTGTCCGTATGAATCTCGCCATTGTCAGAATAAGACACTTTGCTGTATTTATGTTTCGATTTGCGTCTACGGATGTACCAGACGACTAAGAGGTAAATGATGCTGACAATCATGAAGCCCAAGATGATCAGGAACACTATGGTCATCCTATAGAACCATTCCGTGGACTGCATCTTCCAGGTAAGGCCGCTCAGTGCACATAATGTTCTTCCGTTGCTCCACGTAAATACCGAATCCAAATGGCAACTAACGCAGTCAGCGTCGCTGGGCCCTTTGCATGACAGGCACGAATAATGGCACGCAATGCAGAATACACCAGATTTGTTGTTATCCCAGACCACGTAAGTCCCGGACGGACACTGTCGTAAACAGCTGCCATCGCTGTGGTACCAACCCGGTTTGCACACTGAAAAATTAGATATACCATTGACGCTCTTCATCTTTGTCCAGTCGTGCTTGTATTATGTTGTTGCTATTGGAGTGTGATGCATTATATTACTGTGTCGCGCTCTCGAGTTGATTACATGTCGTTATGACGAATGTAAATGTGAATATATTGTATAAGAAAAAATCGTATTGAAATTCAAACAATTGGAGGATCATAGAATTTTTCTCATAAAAAATTATTATTGCCTTTTTTGTTCATTGGAATTCGTCGTAATTAATTTTTTCGATAGTTAAATGCATAGTTTTGCGTTAATAAATTTAACTGCAATATGCTAATAAGCTAATGAATATATAACGTGACTAATTATATAACGCATAATTAAGTGTAGTGTAAATTTATAATAAAAAATATATATTATATATACAAATACATATATGTATATAAATAAAATATCTTAAAAGTAAGTGATACCTTCGAAATTTAAAATTATTCAGGTATGTGCGGATTAGGCTCTGGCGAATGCCGAAATTTACTAATTTTTAAAATTATTCCTGCAAGGTTTTGTCCAACTCATATTATATATTGACTATTAAAATAAATTAAATATTATTATTTTAATATAAATTTTTATAAATGTAAAAATTAAATTATTTGTTACAAAAATTGACCTGCTTTCTGTTTTTAATAGAATTTGTTTTACGCGTATATGCACACGTTCTATATGCACATAAAATATTCAATTAAATTACTGTTACATAAACAAATTTATCAATAATAATTGTCGAATATTTGTTTCTATAACTGATTAAT
Source organism: Nylanderia fulva (assembly GCF_048542155.1). Lineage (NCBI taxonomy): Eukaryota > Metazoa > Arthropoda > Insecta > Hymenoptera > Formicidae > Nylanderia > Nylanderia fulva. Next base: position 2,220,288 of record NW_028190433.1, on the reverse strand, counting down.
TGAATATAAAAGAACCATTAATTAAAATGATTTATTTGAAATAATCAATTTGTTTGATTCGCCCAGGCCTAAAATATGTTCGCACTTATAGCTTAGAAAAACATAATTTTTTAAAAATAATATTAATTTCTTTTACAATTAAAACAAAAATTTAAGAAAATAAATTAATCTTTAAATATAAATGCAGTAATAATTTAGCAAAGCCTGTATCATTTTTCAAAAACTTGCAAAGCATGCGGAAGCATATGTGTCATGCTATACTCCATTTACAAATCATACGTAAACATAACAAAATAATATTTAAAATCTTGGCCGTGTCCAAGTAAAAATTTGGTGCCTTGTGCACCGGTATTTAATTCTAACGAAAAATTATTTAGTTTCGTTAGGATAACGCATTGTCATCCGCGATTTGGCTCTTGTTGTCCGTCTTATACGTTAAATTTATATTTATATTACAGAGCCTTGTTAAAACTCTTATAAAATAATATTTATCTGAACGCGCAATATATCAAACAAATAAAATGCATACATAGATACTATTTTATTACATTTGCATGTGCAACTTTTATTCTATGCAACAATATAAACTTACGAAATTTATCAATTTTATGTACACACATGCACACACATACATACACAAATGTACACATCCGTAATAATTTTTATATTAATATAAATAAATTATATCGCTATTTATAATATTTATTTATGCATTATATATACAAAATCTTATTTATAATATTTATCCGTACAAATTAAAACACGACAAAAGGATAATGGAATATTGATTAAACACGCGCGTCATAATATTTTACATTAATTCGAATGTTTTTTTTACCGTCAGCATTCTTTATAATTTCATAGTTATTTCTGCACAATATTCATAATAAAGAATGAACTAAATAAAATAGGAAAACACCATTATCCAAATATTTTATTAAATTAAATGATATACATACATTAATTAATTGTTTGCTAATATAAAAAAAATATAATAAATATAAAAGAATATATTCTCTGGCAGTATCACTCTCTCTTGACACACAATATAATTATTTAAAAAAAATAAAATAGTGACATAAAAAACATATTCTTTAACATGCGAAAATATTTATAACATCGACGATTCAATCATGCTCTGTTACTTTATATTTTTAAAACGAAAATAAACCACCACGTGCGTATGAAAACATCCTCACACGATTAATATTATCGCATTCGATAACTATCGATCATATAGATTAATAATTAATGGAATAATATTGTTTATTATTTAGCAATAATAATTGTATCAACGCGATATTATAAGCATAATTTAGCTACCAATAATAACTTATAACAAAATAATAAGTGTGAGGATCTTTTAATACGGAAAATAAAAGCAAAGGAAAAACGCGCAGAAACATGAATAGAGAAAGCAGCATTAGCAAAGAAAAAAAGGAACTATCTCTCGTCAAAGTACATGAAACCTGAGGGATGTCTATTTCTTGGAAACCTTGCGGCGAATTCCAAATTATATGGACGCTTTCCCTAATAATCCGGATAATTAATTGTTAACACTAACAATAAGTAAAGTTTCAACTAATTAAATTCATCGGATATTAATATTGTGAAGTTATATTACGTATCGAGACGCTTATGATCGTAATGTAAAATGTGAAATATAGTGCAAAATTACCCAGATAATAACAATTCGTAAATAGCGGTATTTATTATCAATAATACATAAACTTTCTCAAAAGGAAATCAATCTAAATGTTAACTTATAGTTTTCCGTAATATTTTAACTCTTAAATTAAACTTGATATCTAATTATTAATTTTAACTTGCTTTCTTATCAGCGTTAACAATTCATTAATGATGCTTCGAATTAAATTCCTACTAAAACAAGAAATTATCATGTGAAGAAAAAATTCAGAAGAGCACAAATCTTCTTCGGGATACTCTACATGGAAATCACGGAGAAGTTAGAATGTACAATTTAAAAAAGATATTTCTCTATCGCTCACAATCAGATATCCTGTACTTTCGAGAGTAGTAAATAAATCGCAATAAATAGAGGATTAAAATAGAGGATGCAAATATAGAATGAAGAAGAAGTAAGACTCACCGTGCTGGTGAAGCAATCAGGGATAGGGCTGTTTGTTTTTGTGTTTGTGTGCAATTGTGGATGTGTGGATGTATGGTTGTGGTGATGGTTGATGGTGGTTGATGGCTGGTCTGAGAAAGTCCGGCACTCTTGCCCCCACGGAGAGCCGAAGTACCTAGATACGTTTTCTGAACCTGCTATGGGATAAAGGGGATGAAGCGACATACGCGTGACAAGTTTGAGACGATTTGTGTCTCTCTGTTCATATTTCACAAATAACTCAATTTCCGCGTGACGTCCTTGGATCAAGGAAACTTTTCTCTTTTTTTTTTTGGATTATGTTGTCCGCACAAGATATATTGCATTTTGGGAAGTGCGATTATAGGAACATCCTATTGACACGTCGACATGTAATTTTGTCTTTTACTGAAGAGAAAAAAAAATAAGGAATTTGTTTTGAGAAATTAGAGAAGAAATTAGTTATTTAAATAACTAAGTTTATTGTACTAAATTTTTTGATATTGAAAAAGTACAATTCTATTTCCTTATTCTTAATAGCCCTAGAGACGAAAGACTTATAAAAGAGAGATTGCGTACTCATATTTCGTATGAGACTAATAAAATTATAGATCGAAGTAGAATTGTTGGCTGCGCGTAAACAAGAATATTGAAATGGAGAGAGTAGGTCGGTGATATTCGACTTAATGCTTGAACAACCCGACCAAACTGATTCATGGCGTTGATGAGTTCTCGATAATACACTAGAAATCAGGACTGTCCGACTAGGAGATGTTTGCATTGGTTAATCATCAAATCCCTAACGGTTACTGCAGCGTGATTGATTAATTGTCGCTGTCCCAGTAAGAACACGACAATAGATAATTGTACCAGAATCACATTGTCGCAAATTTATATATGTAGTTTCAATCTCTATATTTGCTTTAATCAAAACGGATTAATGGATAATTCTAATAAAGGAAGAATTCCAAAAAAGAATAAAAAGTACAACTGTAAGAATAAATTGCGTTTTTGAATAATAATACTTTGATTAAAACAATAATTTAAATAATCGTGACTATATATAATAAAATATATATAACTCATAATAAGAATACATTTATTCTTTAAAACGTAAATAAATATGTATCCTAATCATTTTTGTGTTATATCTTTCCAACGTCAGAATGGAATAGTTTGTTAGACTGAAAAAAGTGTCACGGCGAGAAAATTAATTTTAGCAGATAAGCTGTGGATTAAAAACACAAAAGTCAGCAAATATGTCACACACATGCAAATACGTACATATATATTTGTATCATTTACCTCAAAAAGGATAGCAAAGAGTCGTCGAATTTCATGAAATTTTCGTCACGTGGTGCAAATATACTTAAACGTAGGACGGTCGAGAGTGAATTAGAAGACGCTTTGAGATTGCCAGTAAGTGCAATACAAACACATTTGCAGAGTGCATCGCATGCATACGCTGCACAAACAACAGCAATGTTTCGAATGAAACATCGTGACACAATATTTCGAAAGCAACCAATAGAAACCATGTACTTCAAGAATATTTAAATAAAATTAATTAAATTTTGCAATGCATTAATACTCGAATGTTAAAAAAATTTTCTGCGCGACTTTTAGTTCTACTTATTATTATTATTGCGTTTTATGTGATATTATTAGTAGCTTCCCAGATATATCTGTATATTTGATCTAAATTTAAAAAAAAATCAAAAATCTAATATTACTAGAATTTTATTATACGTGCTAAATGACATAAACTGAGATCGTATAGTAATTTTTGGAGTTTACTAGTTAAAGATTATTGAATTATTCATAAGAAGCGAGAAAACGATAGTAGTTTCTTATGCAGTAAAGTTAAATTAAACTTTATACTGGTGTTCGCACTTATTTAACATATTTAATATTTTTTCTTATTTAACATGACTCTCATTTATTTCTTTAAGTTCTCTTTTTCCTTTTTTATTTAAACCTTTTTTTCTTGCGAAAGAACATGCCAATTACTGGCTACATTGTATTATAATTGCATGCACTTCGAAAGAATAAAGTTGCATGCACATTTATAAGAGTTCATTTATCATGCATTGTTATTTTTAAGATATCAAATATTTGATCTCTCTCTTGAATATTCAGTAATCAATTAGTGCTTGGTTAAATAGACTTAATGAGAAATGTCTTTATAAATAATCAGCATCTTTGAATAACATTGATGTAATATATCTTTGACAGATGCAATTCAAAAGCATTAATAAAATGTCAACTTTAATCAAAACATTCATTAAATTTTTAATCTCGCGGTATCTTTAAAGGAAATTCGTCAAAGAGATATTAATATCCTACATCGCACTATAAAATGCGAGCTAAAATCGATAATTTTGGTATGTACGCGACTGATCACATAGACTTTGTTTAAATTTCTATTTAACTTGTTTAATAAAGAAAGTTATGTATTAAATAAAATAATGAAAGAATAATCCAATTATGTTTTCTTCGCATAATTACATTCGCAACAATAAAATTGCGTAAATATTTAATTTTTCACAATATATTATAATTGCAGAAAATTTAAAGCTATAGATCTTTAGTTGAATGTTATTGGAATTGTACTAAGTAAGCTATGCAATTGAACTTTAATTTGTTACATTACTTTATTTAAGAAGCAAAGCATGCTTTATGGCACATACCTGCGTCCTCGAATAATGGAGATTAGAGGATAATAACCATGTTAGAGCGTTAATTGGATTATGAATCGCAGATTAATTATTAAACTGATGGCGGATTGGCAGGATCAGAATATAAATCGTATTTAAAGTTAAAAGAATAAGCGGATAAAGGAGAGAGTTACGTTACATTCGTACATAAATTTATCAAATAAAATGATCACTTCTCATTACACGCCGTGAATAAAACAACACGACAGTGTTTAGCAGATTTATCAACATAATCGCCAATAATCATGTTTAAATTTATTATTATGATTAATTTTCGTATTTAAAAACTGTTGAATTCAAGTTTCTAATATGCAATTCATTTTCCGATTCATCCGCCTCTGTTATATCAGATCGTCGTAACGCAGATTAATAACGTCCACAAGATAATTATTCAGGAGCTTCTCCTCTTTTAATTCGTTCATGATATACAAATTTTAATGTCGCATATAATGACTCGTAGTAGTTTTGCCATTGCTTATACAATATATTATGTATATGTGTACATAAATGTATGTAGCAGAGGCACTCGCGCCCACACACGGATCGCGCCTCTTCCCGCAAGTTACGATGTTCCTTCGAGGCGAAGTCTGGGATTACATTTTTTTTGAACGTTAAATCATAGTAGCAAAGGAAAGAGCGAAGCCAAAGGAGAAAAGGGACGAGCGCGCGAGCGCGTGAACGTGGCGCGAGATGCGCAATCGCAACTCGCACTTTTATTTTTTCCTCTCCTCTTCTCGGGAACTCTATAACTTAAGATATGTCACCCCTCCAAGCAAGATACATTTTACAATACATACAAACATTTACAATAGATACATTAACAATATGGCAATTACGGCGAGACAGCGCCAGACGTCGCGCTTGAGTGAAGAAATTTCTGATTGAATGGATCTGGGATTTGCGAGTGATCATTTTAATAATTATAATTCGGGACGTGTATATACATTTATCAAATCATTATGCATGTTGTACATTGCGCATTGCATATCGCATATTGATTTTTCACATATGAATAATACTCATACAAATATGAGTATTAAAGAAAAATGCTAGTCCATAAAATTATTTTTCGATAAGTCATAGATATAACTTTTTTTTAGAGAAAGCGTTTTGTTTTCACTATTTATATAATTTTTATTTTTAAACATATATCATTTAGAAAATAATCTAATTTTTGCCTAAATTTATGCGAAGAAACGTAGCTGAAAAGGGCTTTAACATTTCGGATTAAAATTAAAAATGTAAGTAAAATTGTTACTGATTTATGAAACGTGATCGTCTTTAATCGGAAATTAGAAATTCGATCAACGTAATATGTGATGTGATTAAAAAGTAATTAAAAAATATAAAATATGAAACTAATTGCACAAAATTCACCAAAGGTTTCCTAAATTCTTTCAGTCGTGAAAATTCGATTTGGACATTTCCTTAGTCGACGTTCGCACAATGGTTCTGTGAGAAACGTACGTTGTGTAATGTGATGTGAATTATTGTCGCGATTGTACCACGTGAAAATCGGTGGCGCACAGCATCGAATGTTAAACGTCGACTCGCCCGTAATTGCTCATTTGAACGATTTAACCGAATTTAATTTGAAAAAATCGAATTTCTCGTAATAGGAGTTTCAGGCTTGCGCGATCACATTTCTGCGCCAACTAAATTAAATTAAGTACAAAATTCATGGAACGTCGACATGAAGAGAAAGCGCAGAGATATATAGCGATAGAAATAATTCTATTTTTTTTCAAATATTAAATTATAATTATATCAAAATTTACAAATAATAATAGAAAGCGAGAGAATCCTTTTGTGCTAATTTATTTGGTACGATTCATTAAAGTAAATGCTATAACGAATGTGCAAAAATAATGTCATTATCACTCGCGTCGTAAAATCCTGAAATAAAATTTTAGCGAAAATTCAACACTCTCGTTATCGGAAGTCCGGTGCTGTCCCGACGCGATGTCGCGGGTATTGTACATTTTGGAAGATACGTCACACCTGAACGAATCGAAATACATCCAAAGTTTCTTGTACTACTTGTAATATCGTTTATATCAATTTTTTTGTCTTCTCGAAAACCCTCATCCCTTCACATTGGTTAATATAATTGACTCTTATTCTTAAAACTGAAATTCGCTATACATATAGATAAATCGGTCTGTACTTTCGTTTTTCGTAATTTCATTTTTTTTCTCTCGTATTCTCGTATTCTCGTGTTCTCTTTTTCTCATTTTCTTTCACACACATACATTGCACACATACTATTCTCTCTTTCTCTCTTTCTCTCATTCTTATCTTGCACTCTAAATCTTTATATTTCTTTCTTATTCCCTTAAGGGATCTCATTCATAGAGCATATAATAAAATTATCTCTCTCTCTTTTTCTAGTTCTCTCTTGTAATCTAGAGTTCGCCGATTCTCGATACAACTTTCATCTTTACTTCCTAAATAATAGCGAAACGAGAAGGTTCGTCGTAAAAAGTCACCGGTCCTTTTAATCAACTCGCTTGAAAAGTTCTCTTTTTTTTATTATCTTATTTCCTGTATGGAAGAAACTTCATTACGCTATCCAAGTTTCTTTGACAGGTGTCACTTCATGAAATCGCGGATTAATGCATTCTGAAGTTGCGGTGCAAGTTCTGCGAGATAATATAATAAGAATCTGCGTTCAGTGATTCTTGTCGCTCGCGAAGAATCGCAAAGTTCTCGCGACGAGATCTTCGAAGAGTCAATGCATTAAAATCCATATTCTCAATCCTCTCTTTTTACTGCTGCATTTGACGCTAAATGTAATTTTAATTAATAAGTATAATAGAGTTAGCAAAGTATTATTTTTATAAAACGTAGATCGCATTTTTTCTAATCTTAACATAAAATAAAATTCACATTTAGCGTTAAATACGCAGTAAAACTGGAGCTAAAGAAAATTGATAAATTTTAAAACATACGACTGATTTTTCACTGGTTTTCATGACTGGTTTCTTTGTTAGATAATTTTTTATATTCGCAAATTTGTATACCTTCATTTTTTAATTTATGCACATTTATCATATTTTTTTTTTTCATGTCTATTTCTGTTAAAATTTTATTTTTACAGCTATCGTTTCTCGATTGATAGTATTGTGAACATTCTCATATTTTTTATATGAGAAAGGCAAGAAAGCGACGATGAAAAATGTCGCGAGTTAAGAATTAATGATTAATAATTAATCTGGATGAATTATGCAAATTATGCGAACGATGTAACTCATTTTAAGTACCAAATGGCAGATAATTAGATGCATATATATATATATATATATATATAGCGTGAAAAATGCATCTACAATATATCGAAGCATATTCGCTTTTAATTATAGATATTCGCGAAAATTTCATTTAATCTATCAGAATGCATAAGTACAATTTAACTGAAGATTACTGAAATTTTTTTACTAACTTTTAGATATCGATGAATGCTATATGCGAATCTTGCGCCGCATTAATTATACTACCACTACTTGAAAAAAGCCTAGGTGCTCTGCTCTTTGATAAAATCAACTTAAAATACCTCAAATTTCCTTGACTAATTACCGGCTAAAAAAATTATCACTTATTTTTTCTTGCATATTAAAACAGATTATCCATCTAAGTACATTTATAAGTCACGATACCTATAAATATATTTACTAATTTTATTTTTTGCACCTTAAATTCACTAATGAAAAAGATTATTGAATTTGAGATACCTCAATGATAATAACATTCCTTTTATCAACTCTTTTTCATTTATTTTCGATTATTTATTAGAACTACGGGTTGGTCCATGAAAAATTGTGTTCAGATTTTAAATTAAAATAATTATATAATTCTATATATATTAAAATAATTAATTTTATATACTTTATATATTGTGAAAACTATTTTATTATCTTTTCTCTCTGGTGCAGAATTATATATACATATTGTTACATCATTTTGTGTTTTTAAATGTTTTAAAAATATAATTTATTTACTTATATATGTAAATCAATGCTTAATAATTTTTTAATTGTTGTGCAAAAAATTGTGTGTTACTTTATCCAAAAATAAAAACTAATTTTCTCATAGACCATCCTGTATATAACATTTCGTAAATTAAATATCAAAATATGATAATTATGAGAAATAAAAGCGTACACTAATTTTACAGAACAGCACCCATTGCGATTAGATTGAAATGATATGTGCGTGAACAATTTGATATTTTATTCAAGAATGATAATAATTACGGTATCAGCAACAAATATGCACCATCCGGTTATAATGATATGAAATGTAATAATAGAATCACAACGTGTAACAAACTAATATAGCTGCTATACATATATCATCGATATGAACAAAACATATAAACATGTTATCGATAGTTATCAAATTTCGATAGCATATTCAATGTCTGTTTATATTTAAACTGAATGTTTATATATTCTCTAAAAATATACAATATACTAAACGATCGTGGCTAATAAAAGAATTAAGAATTGATTCTTATGATTATGGAGGAACCATTTTTGAACTAAAACCCACAGAGACATCAAGAAAATTAAAAATAACGCAAGTAATTAAAGAAAGATAATGCATAATAATACGTAAAAAATTAATAAAGAGGTGAAGAGAAAAAAAAAGGAGAGAAGGGAAAAGAGTGCGTGTTTATTATATATCATAATTGATTCACATTTTTAACAATGTTACTCACGAAATTAAAAATAAGAACAAAAATAGTATAAAGAAAAAATAGCAGAACGTATGAATGAACATATAGGGTGATGTGCATTGACTTACCGATTATTTGGAAATCGAATCACAATCTCACGTACATATACATGCGATTTAAAATACGAAAATCCTCTGTTGGCCTCAATCGAGAAATTTATTTGCTTATAGATCTTCTCTGATATCAAAAATATAAACGAATAGAACTCAAAATATTAAGATCTGTAAAAAAGATAAATTTATTTATCTTAAAATAAATGATAGAAATTCTAATTCCCCTTACTTTGAAAATTAAACATTTTTATCTGATATTCAATTCAAATTTAATTGTGTCTTGAATTTACATATATATGTTTGTATGTGTTGTAATTAAATTTTAATAATTAAAAATTTAACTGAGTATTTCATGTAAAAAATCAATTTAAAACTTAATGAAAAAATTAAAATTTGACGGATTCTTATTTATCGTTCAAAGCCGCGAAAATTAAATTCTAATAAATTATGAAGATTATTCCATAAAGTCAGCTAATGTTATAAATTTGTCAAACTATATTTCGCAGTCAGTTCACGACCATAAAATATAGATAAAAGAAATAAAAGAAATAGATATAGATAAAATAAATAGATATAAATAAAATATAAAAATATAGATTACCATGTAGATATTTCTTGCACATTTTATTTGTACGGTCATTAAAATTATTTTCTCACGAACAGGACACACTTTGTAAAAAATGCTGACCGACCCGTTCTTTTTATCAGAGAAAAAATTTAAGAAATCTTTGTCTGCAAATCAACTCGCCTTTGAGTTTTCATCCACCTTCCGCCGCTTCAAACGACTTGAGAGAAATACTTTCTCGATGTTTCTCGCGATACGACGTTTTTCCTCCATCTTTGCGAGAAACGAATCTTTGATTAAAGAGAACTTTCACGAATGCTGGAAATCTAGTTGGTAAAACTTTTTTCACAACATCGACCGCTTAAAAAAATAGCACGAAACAATATTTTTTGGCAAAAAAAAACCATCAATTTATATCAATTTGATAAAATTAAAATAATAAAATATAAAAATTGCATTTTAATTACAGAAAGTTCACTTACAAAGTAAAAATAGTCATATAAATTTTATCTCATTTAAACATAATAAATCTTTCATACTTTGAAGTACTATCACAGAGTTTAGATGTCAAATAAGAAGTATAAAACAGTATACCATAGAAAGAGCGCGGCATCGAGGAATAAAATATGTATATATCCGATTCTCTGTGCAAATTTTGGATCTTTCCTGTACCCGCGGGCATGCAAAGAATCGAAAGAGCTCGCATAAAGTATAAAAGGGGACTCCTGAAAATCGTATTGGCGGTAAACACGATTTTCCGTTCTCCCACTATAAAATTTGGATTCTCTTGCTCATATCGATCGCTCTCGCAGAGGGATTTTATTCATCCGCATAAAAAATGTACACTATACAATCTCTATAAAAAAAACTAAACTGGCTATAGTCGCAACTATTTTTTTCTCTCTCAATATCGACAGAAAAAGAGAACTGTGAAAAATATTAAATATCTTTTCTATATATATGTATTTCCATCCACTGAGAAATATTGCACTAGGATCGCACTTGGTGCGTTCCACTTTCTAAGGATTTAGCTGCCATCCTAATGTAACCTGAAAGTTGAAGCGATCCGATATTCCTTACTCATCCGTAGCTTTAAAATTGCAACATTCCTTTTGGCAGTGATTAGTTTTCGTCTTACCAAAATAGATAATAAAATTCGATCAAAAATTGTTAACGTAAAGATTTGGAGTTTTAAAGATAAGCTGAGTACTTTAATATAATATATACATATTTTCCAAACACATTTTAATAATGCATTAATTTTAATTATCAAATGTGCAAATTAAAAAGCGTGGAAAGTCGCGATAATTATTTCTGAAACACAGTATTATAAAACAAAGAAAAATAGCATACCTTTTTTTTAACTTGAAACAATGTTTTTTGATTTATTCAGGTGAAAGTTGAAGAGAATAAATATATGTTGTTAATTCTCTTAGTCGCCTAAAACGAAAGTTAATAAAATTTTTGTTTTACCTTCTATTTAGTATACAAATACTAATAAATCTGTGTAACGAACACTAATTTTCAAATTGAGTGTACACGATGCAAAAGCATTTGACCGACTTTTACATCTCTCGACCGAGATAATATTATCCGATCCTGGAATTAATACATTCGAGAGTTTTTTCTTTTTTTTTGTTCGCGATTTCATTCGAAAGCCATCCATTAGAGTACCAGCGCATCTCGAAAAATCACAAACGTTTCATTTGCAGAACGCCACTCCGAAAGAGACATTTAGTATTGCGACTGTAACGTCAATTTAATTTCGCAACCATTCGATATTCCCTTTTTCGGACGGTTGTTCAGTGCTTTTAGAATTTCGATGCGCCACGAAAGTTTCGTATGAACCGATATCGATCGAATCGTCATGTAGCTATGATATTTTGCGAAATGTTTGTCAAATTGATCGTACACGAACTTAAAAAATATAGAAAAATTTATCGAACAATTTAGTCCAATTGGTACATTTTACTGCAATTTCTCGATAAAGTAATAACAGTGTAAGAGAGAAAAGAGAACCTATATTAAACTATCTTATTGATCAATGTTTCTCTGGAAACTTTACGTCGATTAGAGTCAATGTGTGTTTCAATCGCGTTTATGTTTTTTTTATTATAGTCGTCTGATATCCAAGTGGAAGCAAGTTTGTATTGATTGTGATTCGATTTCCCTGTCATGCGCAGATTTTGCAGTTAACTTCTGATTTGTGGCCCGCAACTTTCGACGGAACATGATTGGATTCTGCGCCAGGATATAAATCGTAAATACTAGAAACGTATCGTCGCAGGAGCAGCGTATTCTCGCATTCTGGCGAAAACTTCTTTCCGACTCGATAACTCATTGACGATCGTCTCACGATAAAGAAAAATCGCTCCGTCAATTCGCCGCGAAGCTTCAGCTTTCTCATCGAGCTTCCTCGCTTATCTCCGCGCAATCGAAATTTCTACAAAAGCGCGCACAATCAGCTTTAAGCTTGAAATAGAACGTATCCGTGCCGGTGTCTATCAGCGTTCCTCTGAGCAAAACGATGGTATCTAAAAAGTGTTCAGAAAATATCAGGTCGTTTAACGTCGCGATACATTCTTATCTCGCCGTCGAGTCTTAGCTAAGCACTATGGGCGTATCGATTAATTACTTATACAAACGTTTGGGGATCGATATATGCGCGGTTTTTCATTATTTATAGGTAACAACGTTTTGAGCAAGTTTTGTGTCGCAAAATTTGATATAACTGTAATCTCCGAGGCCGAATGTGAATTACAAATGAGCAACACCGTGCCGACACAACTTTTTCTAAAAAAGAAGCATTTAAAGTTTGTATTTTTTCCGTATGTAGTATAATATTTATTTATATATATGTATATATATATATATATATATATATATATATATAAAATTTCACATGTTTCAACAGAGAAAAAGAGAGAAAGAGAGAGAGAAAGTGTAATAAATTAAAATATTTCATTAATTATTTTTTTCATCGTTTGTTTTACTGTCGGAATATTTACGTAAAATTTCGCACATTTTTATCATAATTTATATTTTATATTAAGAATGATATTTTATATTAAGAAAAACGAATTGCATATGCTGTCTGCCGTGTGCATGAATATTATTTCGTTAATAAGAAGGACCCGTATTATTCTTCAATGTAAAAATTTCTAAAAACACGAGCATCTATATAAAGCTCGGAATTTAACGTGTACTCAAAATCCACATCCGGCCTTACGTACTCCGTTCCCAACTGTTTACGTAGGCAGCTGGAGAACCTCCCTGTAGCTCCTAGTTTCGGCAGTGCTGATAGCTTACCGAATACTCCCTTAGAGGGACGTAGAGTGCTTATGAAGCGTAGAGGAAGGTTCAGAACAGAACGCAAATGAAAGCTAATAGTCAGATATTAAGGATGTTAAGAGACGTAGACTGACAGACGAGGAAATGAAGAAAAAACAGATCAAAATGAACCGAGAAGAAAAGAGAGAAGGAGGAAGATTGCGTATTATCATGCATATGAACGTGTAAAAGAGAGAAAGAGAGAGAAAGATAAAGATAAAGAAAAGGAGAAATGGAAGAAGGCGAGAGAAAAAGTGTCTCTCTCCGCCTCCCTGGAACACGTTAGAGCCACTTGGTCGATCAAACTCGATGATATGACCGAAGTGAATTGCAACTCTATATCGGGTGTACTATAAGTTACGCGAGGCGATTTTTCCAGGAGAGACAGAACGCGAGGTCGGTCTCGCTAATGGCAGTTGAGCGATGATTCCCTGTCACATTTTTGTCTCATACAAAAGTTTCATGCGGAGAGCCACATATATGCGAAACGGAAACGTTGCCACGTGGTCGATTTTGACCGAAACGCCGAGCAGAATTGGGCATAAAATATACCGTATTGCATTATGTAGATATTGTAATCGCTCGAGAATTTTTCCTTGATATTTTTTGAATTTGAAAAATTTAAGAAAACCTGATTCTCGTTCTCTAGGAAAGCTTCATCGATACAGCTGCGCATTATAAGACTAGATGAAATAGTGTTAATGGAAAGAACTCAGTTCTCATTTATCGTGCATCTCTTTAATATTAAAAACGATAATATCCCATTTCTCTGAACATGTCGAATAGAACCGCGAATACGGTTGATAGAATCAGATGTGAGGCTATTGTCAGATTATTATCGCGTAAAACTCAAGTAGTTTCGCAATGTATTTGTCAAAACATTTAGTCGTTTACCCATTTCTGCTCCGTTCAACATGGAGGAAAGGGATGCCACGGAAGCGCCATTACTCTCAAAACTTTTTGGAAGATCGCACGTAACTCCGCGAAGTATAATAAATACGTTTTGCATATATTTACAAGCACTTTCGTGGAGTTGCGGCAACTGCTGCGACTGTATGAAGAGAGATTTGAAAAAATGATGGACTCTCGATTTTCTCGCGTTATGTCAATGCATTTAAAATATTATTTATTTATTTTTTCGTATTCTTCTTGGAGAGTCTGCTGTATTCAATTTTTATCTTGCTTGTTTCGTTTATCAAAGAAATATCAAGTTACTTTAGCAGAAAGTTCTTTCATCACAAAAGATAGCGTTAGAAACGACGTTAACAAGTCGAACAACATGCAAAAAAGTCACATTACCTTGCGTCCATCGCGAGCAAACTTGTAACGCTGAATTTCCCGCGAGATTTCATATCAACAATTTTACCTTGCATACAACTTACCGTAGATTTCTCTTGTCCAATGCGTGGTTTCTGTTGAAATTTTTCCAAGACGCAACGTTATATTACGTACTCTTCTTTTTAAGTACACAATGAGGAAAAAAAATAAAATTCCTTTAATGGAGCCTAAATAAAAAAATACTCCACACGTCGGAAACAAATTTCTTCGACGGAAAATCGAGAGTTTACCATTGTACCTGGAAATAGAATCGCGCATTTCCTGTTTCATAGGGTTATTGAGAGTCCTATCCTCCCCGTGACAAATTTCGATCAATCGAAGCCGCTACATTGACGCTCCTCTCGAATGAAGTGTTATCACTGCGCAAGCGTCCGGGATGTATCGCGTCAACTATATCAAGAGACCCAAACACTTCCTCGCATGACACAAACGAATTCGGGAAGCCAAACCTAGCGACGTGCGTCAGCGAAGAAATATCACGTTGTCGACGAGAGGAACGCTGCAATGAAGTGTCAACGGGATCATCGGCTTCACGTCCGTCATCTAACCCATGCAATCCTTTTACGCGGGACGACAGAGGACGGACGACAGTCCAATATCGAGAAAGTCCCCCAGGATCCCTCCTCAAAATAATAGCACCGGCAGAGGAAGGACGAGAATTCTTCCGTTCGCCTCCTCTTGTCTTCCACCTTCACGCGACACGTATCACAAGTACAGTTAAAGTCTCACATAAGGATCACAAAGACGCATCAGGCACACGTCGTTGACAACCGCTTTCGCGGGTCTCCCGGTGAAATCGACCGAGTCATCACAAACCTGGCCCGTTATCATCATGAACATTCGCGCGCTTTCGACAAGCGATTTATCGCCGCGTCGTTGGTCCACGAGGCTGGCCAGCTGGTGATCAGCTCCCGCCAGTCGGGCAAGCCGGTCAGGTAGGCTAGAAGGAGTAGTATGAGGCACCCACCTAGGCACCTGGTGCCATCGCTCTCGAGGGCGGCGCAGCCACTCGTCTGGTTTTCCGTTGTAGGCTTCTGCACCTCCGGATGGGAGACCCGGTTCACCTGCTGGCTGCCCGTCCACGGATCGCCCTCGGCATCCACGGCGTTGTGCCGAACGTTGTCCGAGGCCGCGTTGCTCTGACTCACGTCCTGGTGTACCACCGGCGGCAACGGCTTGTCCTTGTCCAGCTCGTCGTCTATCTCCACCGACGTTTCCGTGCCGAAGAACACCAGCTTCCACTCCTCCAGTGTGTCTGAAACAACACACCGCCGGCTACATTGGCGAGATTGAAGGTAAAACGGTTAATAATGAGTACTACTTTACGTTCGAGAGATTGTGCAGGAATATTTCGCGTAACGTGATTCAGTCGCACAGCTCAAATCAGAGACAGAAGGAAAAATAATATGTGTATCTACTGGAAAAGAAAACTGAAGCGAATCTTATAACGTCTTGAAATTGTTACTTCATCTCTGTGCATTTTTAACATTCTTCTTTCTGTATAATAAAACATTGTCTTGTTCGTAGTACTCTACAAGCAATTATAGTGTTTAACAAAAAACGCAAGATATATATATATATATCTAGATATATATATATATATATATATATATATACATATTATATGTACAAATGATAAATCGACGGTAAGCAGAGAGACGATAAGATGGAAAAAAAGTGCAAGCTTGGAAGATACTGAACTAAAAGTTTTATCTTTGGCTGAGAATAATATTTATCGTATAGCAATCATGAAATAATAACTACCTACTGTTATTTTTACGTTAAATACACACATGCAGACACAATTGCAATCAACCGTAATGAATTTTACATCATACGTACTGCGGTTCCAGAGAATGGAAATGCAAGCTTTACGCATTTAAATCTCGCAGCCATTTCCATGGAGAAAGAGAGGTTCTGAAGGATGGAATTTAAACGTATTATTTTCATGCGATATAAAAAAAAATATTACAAAGATCACACGTGTGATTTTTCAAGCAACTGAGGGACATAAGTTGACGGAACATTCATTCTTAAATCATCACACGGAACGTAATTATTATTCGATCCGGCGGATGATTTTCATTTCATCAGATCTCTCTTTATATATTAAATAATGTGCTTTTCTCGGAAACTAGTTTACGACCTTGTCTGTAAATATAACGTAAGATTTCACACAAGTAAGGGCCATGTTAAATTAAAGGTTTTATGAGATAGACGAAATGCAAGCAAGGCAGTGGAAGAGATGGCGAGGACGTCGGCGACGCCGTCAAGAAATTAATAAAGCGTTACGATGCCGTGGGGAAAACTTTGTCTTAAGTTCACTCGCGGGAACAAAGACAGAGAGAGAATGAAAGAAAGAGAGAGAGAGAGAGAGAGAGAGAGAGAGAGAGAGAGAGAGAAAGAGAGAGAGAGAAAGAGAAAGAGAAGAGTTGCGAGTTTCTTGATTAAATAAGAGTTAAAAATAACCAAGTAATCAGGGATGACTCTCCGTGCATATTTATTCAAAGAAATGTATACGTCGAAATTAAAATGCAAAGAGCTTTGCAACGAGAAGACGGTAAGAACTCGTGGATGATTATCGTTTTTATGTCGAGTTAGATACACCTGTACGTTTCCACCGCGCATTACGGACAAGACAGAACTAAATGGAAGCTAATTCTGAATATTCCATTTGTCGAGCAGTCATTAACGGTTGATATAAAATTATTCAGTTAATTCGTTTGTAATACGTGGCAATTTGCATATCAATCGAAAACAATTCAAAGAATTTATTATTATAAAATAGGAATCTTGTATTTTATTCTAGATATGAAAAATGTGTTATTAATTTAAATTAATTAAAAATTTATTCAATATTTTTACATACGTCAAAATATTTTATTATTTATTATTTTATTCGACAAACTAAAAAATAAAATATAAATCCAAAGAAGTAGCTTAAATTTTGTGAACGGTATTATTATCTTATTCATCTTACTAACAGCTGGAGGGGAAAAATTAAAGCGCGCATATGGCTTCAAATAAAATCACTTCATGAGAGAAATTGAATTTCACAAGTGGAAATTGGCGACGGTTGCGTATGAGAGAGAAAAAATTAAAGCGGCGAATAAGCAAATTCAATTTTCCGTTACCTCGTGACGAGACTACTCTCGTGTGTGTTATTTTTTGTCGTCAGTCGGACGTAAACTATCGTCTATAATAAAATTGTCGTTAAAAGTTATTATACGAGACGCAAGACGGTTGTAAAGTGTCAAACGTCGCGACGACTGGATGGAAGGAGACTGGACGGTCGTTTTACGCGAAATATCGAGAAAAAAAATAACTCGCCGGCTGAGTAATCTAGCTGAGGAGAAAGGGTGCAAGGAGGGTGAAAATGTCAAAAGTCGGCTACCCGTAAGACAATAGGACGTAGGAGCATTGTGCTTGAAGGGTCGTTAACAGACGCGTATATAGAAGAGAAGGTCGAGCCTCCGTAATAATGTCTTAAGAATGGAAATCATTCCATCGGGTTAAGCGAACGAAAAAAGTTTCCAATCACGGCGGAAATTATTTAGCATCGATGATGAACGAGAGAGCTGCTCGAGCAGCTCTATGATGATGGACTTCGTCCAATCGCGTCGGCTTTTCCATTTCGCGGCGCGCATTAGCGGTTTTCACTACCGTTCGTCGCATTGCACTGAATTTTCAACGATTTGCGGTTACACGATAATCTAAAATTCGAGAATTTCCAAAAGGAGATAACGAGCGCGATGCGTAATGACGAACGTCATTGTGTAAGCAATTTTCGCTAAATTGCTCTGCGAAAAAGATAATTTGCAAATAAACTATTACTATTATCTACATTGATAAATATTTCTCGAAATAACATAACATGTGAATTATAAGCTAATCTAATAAAAAATATATATCAGTTGTACGATATGTATAATTTCTTTTGAATATTTTACTTTTTGATGACACAAAAACTAGACATATGACACGCGCCTACTAAATACAAAAAGTATTAATTATAAGTTGCGTGTTTAAAAAAATATGATAATTTTTTGTTTATAATTTGAAAATAAACATACATGTATGAAATACACAATATTTTCTGAAAAATAATGATCACGAAGGTAATAGATATGCAGCGGTATATATATACATACAATTCATTAGATAGTCGATGCACACGGATATGCTCAGAGCTGCATACGAAACTCATCGATAATCAAGTCACTGGAAGTTTTGATTGAAGGCTATAGCGCGTTACCAGCCTCGATAAGTTTTCCTATTATCGATCTATCGCTTTCGTAAAGGACTTCAATTATAGCAGGAAAAAACAACATGAAAAAGAAACAGGAGTTTAACATAAAAAATAGTAAAACTATGCAAAATTTCTCTTTACGTATATTCTGCTCACAAGAGAAGAGGCTCTCCAAACATTTAATGTCAATTTGATGATAAATAATTTACAATAAAAAAATATATCAAATAATTAATAATTCTTATAATAGACTACATAGAATTATATTAATACGATAATATAAAATACGTATGTAGTTAATGAGGTAATTTTTAATGAAAAAATATTGAGATGTTTTTTATATTCGTGCACATATCAAAATCATGCAAAGGTTTATAATGTACAGATTCGCTTCCATTTATAATAATTGAAAATAAAATGTGTCCAAATGCAATGTGCTTTTCAAAATCACAAAGCAGTACATCTTCTCGAAGGTTGCTGATCAAATCTTAAATAAACTATTTAATAATTTACACAGATTAAGCATAAATAATATTTTAAATTATTTAATACATAACAGAAATTAAACAACAATATTTTACTTACGATATTTTATCTATATATCTACAAGCTACAGGAAAATATTAAAATGCATACACAAAATATTCCGCGTAAAGTCATCCACGCGTATCATAAACAGTATCAAAGATAAAATGGAATATTGCAAAATACATCGAGAAATTCTTATTTTCAGGTAGAGAGGAACAAATTACATAACAAATAGAATTCTCGTCACACGTCATAAAACATGCAGAGACATCACTCCACGCGGAATATTCTGTATTCAAGATATAAAAAAATGTAAGTATGAACGTGAATAACGCGAAATAAGGTTGTCCAAAGTGCGACAATATTAATAACTATAGGTAATATGCTCGTGTAACAAACGAAAATAACGGTGATCACACGGGAGGGTCGCAATCAGCGAAACAGAACACGAACAAAAGGCAGAATACGAAAACCAAATTCCAGCGGATCCGTTTAATCTTCGGCTTTTGCACGATACTGCATCTCTACTTTTCGTACTTCGTATGGTAGCGCAAGCGGACACGTGGAAGCGAATGCGAAACGATCGGAAGCTGTGAAACGATTCTCTTTGTTGTCCTACAAAATATCGCCCTTGGGTAACAATAGCGTATATAAATTGCCATCATTACTCACTGCGCGCGTTTGCGATTATCTGTGTACACGACGTTATATTTTTTTCCGCAAAAAATCTTTCATCAATTCTGCAAATTATCACATTTCAATTTTGTGTAAGCGTTGACATCTAATTTTTTAATTCAAAATTTAGATTCCTTTAATATAAAATCTGCAAAATAATTACATATACCATATAAAAAATGCCTCTAATTAAATTTTATTAAAATATTGAGTTTAAATTAATATTAGTTCTAATTAAAATCGTTATATCGAAGCGATGAACTATATCTTTTATACACGAATATATTGTAAATCTGGCTTCCGATCGTTAAACACCCGTCGCGTCTCGCCGACTCTCCTTCGAAGGTATCTAAGTACCCTTGTCCAGCTGCAGATTCCTCGAATCGAACTGCTCGTCCTGCAGCAGATCGAGTCCTTTAGCCCTGGTAGCATGTTGCTGACAGATACCGCGAGCTCCGCCATAAACTGGATACAGCTGCTGAATCTTAGGATACTGCTGAAATACCGCCGGGACCTTGTTCGTGGCCGCTTTCGCCGGCGGTTCCAACAAGATCAGTCCCCTTTCGAGAGGCGAGGTGGTCACCAGATCGACGCTCTTGTGCCTGTTCGTCGTCGTGGTCTGCGTCTTCGTCGTCGCGATGGCTTGGGTCACCGTGCTGGTAATCGGACTCGGTGTACTTCTGCCACGCGGTCTCGAGGTGATCAAGCGCATGTCCCCGACCACGTTATTAGGCCCTCTGTTTAGCCCGGTGAGGCCTCGCAAGGTCGGCGCGGTGGGTTTGGGATTCGGTCGATTGGCCGACTTGCCATTCTTATGCTGGCCGCGAGCTTTGCCCTTCCTCTGAGACTGAATCTGCGCGTTCACCACGTAAGGCGGACTCAGACTGCCGGATTTATCAGACTTGTGCTGCGTCTGCTTGCCCTTCGTCAAGGCGTTCTGGTTCTTCGAGAAGGTCTCGCGCGGCTTCACCAACGGCCGTCTGGGCATGTTCATGCCTGCCGGATTGTAAAGAGCGTATTCCGTCCGATCGGGCAGCGTCGCAGTGCCGTAGAAGATCAGCGCCCATTCGTGCAGAGTAGCGCGTCCTGAATCCGGAATGCGTCCGAGAATGCAGCGGGAAAGAAAGCGGACGGTCACGATTAAAGGAAAGATAGTAATGCGATGATCACTGGCGATATTAGAAATAATTAAAAGCCGAAGTGAACCATTCTTCGGTGTCTTAGAGAGTTAATGAGAATGAATATCAGCGGGAATTCTGTGGAGATCTTAATTCTCGTTGCGTTTACAATGGTGGCAATGGCGGAACGCATCCATGGGATACTTGCGACAATATAAACAGCGGAATGGGGTTTTAGAGCGAAATATCCTCTAGCTTTCCGAAACGCAATCCACAATATTACACAATAATTGATGTACTTTATAGTTCTATGCTTTATAGTATAGCTTCAGGGGCGCGTAAGGAAATTTATGTAGCCCTCGGCCTTGATTAGCCTTACGAGGAAGCAGTTTGAAGTGGTTTTAACGCTTGTACCTTACTCGAGATCGGCTGCGGCAAAGCATCTCGCTGCTGTTTAGGGGTTAAAGCAGGAGTGCTTTTGCAGTAGGGCTCTGTTGTGTGTGCTCGAAACCGGCAATTATCTACCTTCGGGGATAATGCACCTTCTTAGGTAATCGCGCGCGCGCGCATAGAGCTTACGTAAGAGCCCTCCCCATGGCGTCCTAGACACGGACTACGAGAATACCGTGGATCCCGCCGACTGATTCGGCATCGCATTGCAGAATGTGCATGCAATGCTAGGTATGTAGAAGCTATTCCGCCCGGATTATCACGCGCATCAATGGACTAATCCTTTGTGACGCGAATTTATCCCTACTGCGAGCGCTTATCGTTCGATCGAGCGTTTAAAAAAAAATAGATTTCTTTCACGCACTTTATACGTTGGAATGTAGGTGAGAGTTACTAGATGTCAATATCAGCTGATTTCTTGTTCAGCACTTTCGACCGGCAGAGACTGCAACTGGCAGAGAACTTAGTAACCGTGACCTTATGACGGCACTGCTTGGACACTTGGAAACTATTGTTACAGCGAACAAGGTGGAATTCTATTTGAAATTTAGATCAGCGAACGGCATCTCCGGATGCTGAGTCTAATGTCGGCGTAATCTCCGAGATGCTTGTCTTTGACGTTCTAATCTAACATTATGCTTCGGAGCGTATAATATTTTTCGTATATAAATCTGACGATGACTATTTCAAATAACGATTGAAAGAGATTTTTAAAAGTAGATTTACTTTATAGCAAGAGAATCATTAAGAACATTAGAGAGTTAAAGTCTTTAAACGTAGTTCGATTTTTTTACGGCGGTGGTGCTAATTTAGCAGAAGTAAGTTTTGAAGTTTTAAAAGTATTCACGAGCCGATTATTGAGTTACAGCATTTATTTAGTGATTGCATTAAACATTTGCACTATTTGTTAATTAATTCTTACAACAGTGTCAAATCTGCTAGCACAGATATATGTTTCCTTCCTAATTAAATTAAATGAATTTTAATTTTTTGTGTAATAAAACAAACGCTTTTTAATCAGCTGATTTCTGTCAAAAAATATTAATAAAGTGTTAATTTGCAAATTAAATTTTAAAATAATATGTTATAAAAATTAAAATAGTAATATGTTGTCGGCTCGTGAATATTTTTAAAACTTCAAAGCTCATCTTTGTTAAGGTAGGACCTCCATAAAAAATTGAAATAATATATTAATTAATTTAATCTTATTTTCTATCATCTAATAATAC
Organism: Nylanderia fulva; assembly: GCF_048542155.1. NCBI lineage: Eukaryota > Metazoa > Arthropoda > Insecta > Hymenoptera > Formicidae > Nylanderia > Nylanderia fulva. The sequence goes on along the minus strand of NW_028190433.1, from coordinate 2,197,191 downwards.
TAATTAAAATTATTTAATAAAGGTAATTTTTCTATATATCTAGAAGAAATATAACCTGATATTTTGATGAATATCGTAAATGATTTTCGTGTATCAGACAATTGCATAAACCTAATTAATTAACAGTAATACATTTTCAAAACTTTCAAACAAATTAGAGAAATCGTGGATGAGATGTAAAGACTTGGACAGTAACGACCACAATTTATCTAATGTTAAAAAATAACTGTAATTATTTACTCGTTTTTTTTATTAGATTATTCAATCAGATAAATAATTTTTCGATGCAGATTTAGAGGCAGTATTAGTTCAAACAATAAATGTGTTAGATTAGTTAATCTTAATTATCAGCAATGAAAATCAATTAAAGACAGATAGATAATTTCGAATCAATATGATGTGATTAACTTACCGAGATATCGACCCTCATTGTGAATTTCTAATTTCCAGGTACCGTGCGGTCTCTCTCCCCATGTGTGCACTGACATGAATCGCCATTGGCTGAAGCCGGCCTTCGAAATGTCGTGCGGTCTCTTGGCGAGAAGAGTGCTCTTCGTACCCTGAGGAGATGTTAGCTGTATCTGAAGATCCCCTCGTCTCGTTGCCATCAGCGATACCTTCGCCTGCGACAAGCATATTGTTGCTTCGTTATCGCAAATGTTGTACATTCTTCGTAAGTATTACTGGCACTTGCAATTTGCACATCTTGATACACATAAGCCAAAATCAATAAATTCTCAAATTGATATTACGATATTTCATTAATATAATTATATTCTGTACAATTCTGCTAGTTAGTTCAAATAATAAAATGTAGTGTTTACGAGATAATTTTACGCCTAATAATTAATAATTTTATAACAGCAATTAACTCTTAATTGATTTAATTTCTTTAATACAATTTAAACACAGTTCAATAATTACGCTTCGTTGGGTAAATAAGTCATTAATATATCATAAGTTAGAAATGAAGTAATTATTTGATATATTACAGTTTATATTTTCTGTAGACAGTATAGAATAGTATATATCAGTGATAATAAATAAACTAATTTTTATTTGATGGAAAGATGAATAAAAATTTTATCAATTCAGCGTTAATTGGAAAAACATTATCTCAAAATTATTGGTCGAACATGTGCTTCATGGCCGACACGAAACCCACTAATTAGTGATGTCACTAGTATGAGTGACGTGCTCGACTTACCTGAACATGCTCGAGAAAATTAACGCCGCTGCACTCCTTGACATGTAAGTCGAGTACCAATTGGCTCTTTGGCGGTATTGTCCTAGAAAGTAGACGAAATTCGGGTCAAGTGTTAAGCTCGTGCACAAAATTCTTCGCAAGTACATTTTCACGTGGATACATTTTTATAAAATTACTGCATTGCCAATTTTAAATCATCGCTCGAACTCGGTCAATTATGTTACTCATACCTCCTCTCGAATGTGCTTTTAGCAGTAACGCGGATTTATTTTAGTAACGCTAAAATTAAATGGAAAGAAAATCATTTCTGTTCGTGAAAATACATCAAAGTTGAATTTACGTTAAAATTATATATCATTTCTGTTATTTTATAGAAATAAAAGTACCTCTACATCAATTAAATAATTAATAAATTTTTAAACAAAAGTCGGCTTTTATTTTAACGTTATTTGAGAAATGAATATTAGATTATGTAATTAATTGATTTAAAAATTATTGTACATAAAATTATTTTACATAGAATTAAGTACAGAGATTTTTATACTTAATTATATATTAGGAAAAATTTAGTTCCAAAGTCCTAAATTATGTAAATTGTACTCATTTAATGCAAATGTTATCTGTCCTCATTCATTACAACCCTCGACAGTGTAAGTGGCGTATTACACGTGGTTCCCATGCAATTTCAAGCGGATAAAGCCCGTTTCCCGGTAGCCGACATGCTCGAACGAATCTAATCTACGAGAAGCGTGTTTGCTCCTTTAAGGACAAATAGTGATCTATACAGTCGAATCTCGATTCTCCACAGTTTCTAATATTTTTCCTAAGATCGATGATTTTCCGCATAATTGTCATATCATTCGTTTTTCTATTCATCAAAAAATGGCGTTAAGAGGATTTTCTTAATTTAAGATGATTATTCTTGATTTGAGATGATTATTCTTATTTTCAGTAGAAAAAATGCTTACATTAAGAGGAATTCTTGGCGCCGTTTAAAAATAAAAATACAATTTTTTTGGTGTTAACTTATCGATACTTGAAATAAGACACACTGATTTTGAAATTGCTGTCATTTATTTAACAATGCAATTTACGAGCACTTACCTGCCTGTGTGTGGCGCCGATACTTCACATTTGTGTTGCTCCGGAACGGTTCTCCATCTTCTTGCTAAGCGTACCATGGCAGTGGCGTCCATCAACCCGTAACCGAAGCTATGGCTCACTGTCAGAACATAAAATGCGATCCCGACATTGTGAAACAATTTTTATATCAATTAATTTCACACAGTTTATTAAATAGCTTGATGATAGATAGATCAAAATTGCATCCTCCTGAATTTTCTTTCTTCAAAAAATTGAGACGATGATTTAATTTATGTATATTACGACGTAATTTTACCAATAATTTTGACAATTTCTTTTCATTTTTTTCATGAACATTTTTTAGGAAAAATTTTTATCTCCGAGAAATTAATAAATACACACCGTTTCTACCGACACCGTTCACGACCCAATCAGGTGCCTGCAGGTTCGCAGGTTTGGCAGTTCTGACCACGATGTGCTGCATGTCCCTCCAGGTGAGTGCTCTGTTCGCCTCTAGGGCGAGGGCGCAAATACCAGCGGCCAAAGGCGCCGACGCGGACGTGCCCGTGTGGCTGCTTGTACAGTGATGATGCAAATCCGTAGTGACGACCTGCTTCTCGCCGTTAGCGCCCGAGCTGTAAGTGGTAGCGAGAGTGGACGAGCACGCCTCGCTGTACCAGGGCACAAGGCCGTTCTCGGTCGCGCTGCTGATGGACAGAGTCCAAATGCTGTTGGTGTAGCCGTCACAGTTGCAATTGTCGAAATCTCGACCACCGTTTCCGGACGCCCAGACAAAGATTGAGCCCTTACCGTTGCGACCCTGAAGATTCAAGGCTCGATTACAGGCTTTTTGAAGCAGGCGAAATACATTATAGGTACATGCATATCAGATTTAACAGCTCGATTTTTTTTTTAATATTTAGATCCTTATAAAAATCTTAAAAAGAACGCTTGAGTAATTTCAGACCGCCGAACAGCGGGATTTAACGGGCGTATTTAATGCTACGAGCTAAAATGAATCTGAGTTTACCACTTTGAGTACTTTAGATGTGGTCGAATTTTTTTTTTTTTTTTACTAGTACTTGGGTTTAAGATGCTCGGGAGCGCTTAAGGCGCTTTAGAAGTTTAAGACACTTTGCATGCTAAAGGCGCTTTCTCTGCGCCCGAAGACACACAGTGGATGATTCGGAACGAAACTGTTATTAGGAAGTCGGTGAGATTGAATGTTTAGAGTTAATAGTCTCCGTAAGGTCAGGACAAAATTGCCTCGAGTTTGTGACGCGAAACTTTCTAGCACTACATGTATGTATTATCTTCTTCGAAAATTAAAAGGAAAATTGAATTTGTATTTTCGTTAAGATGAAAATATTAAAAACCATAAAATTTTGAAAACAATTTTTTTGAAAAAAAAATTAACCATTAAATTAATCACTGATACAAAGACAATAATTATATAATATATATAAGGCATTTTAATAAAAAATAATAGATGAACTCTCTTAACCAATATTTTTTAATTAAAAAAAAGTTAATTAACGTCACCTTGTATGTAGATTTTATTATAAACTGCAAATTTTCCTTTACAAATATTTTGGTACATATTTGTGCACACTAGCCTGTTTTACTCTAAGATTGCAGGTGCTCTCTAATATTGAGAGGTCCGGCTATCTCGTGATAAGACCAGACACCGTGTGCTTAGGTATCGTGTAGGCGTGACCACGAACTCTGAACTCTCTTTGAGACCTGACGTTAACTAATTCAGTAATATAGTGCTTGAGCCTTTGATCAGAAAGTTATTTAAACGTAAAGTGATAAAGTATAGACTTGGCTACATCAATATTTCAGATATCATTTGTATAATCATTGTTAATTAGGTGTAATTACGTTATGTCTTATATTTTACAATAAATTTATGTTTTTAAAGATATTTTTTTCTCAAAAAATCTCATTTACAAATGCTTAATAATTATATAATACATACACACAAAGTTATATAATATAAAAAATAATACAATTTAAAAATTAGACCGATAAATAAACATCGCTCAACTTTGTCTATTTAGAAATTACAAGTTATTATTTTAATTGATTTGAGAATCAATTAAATCTAACAATAAAATTATTGTACAAACAACGAAGAAGAAGATAGAAAAAATCAAGATGTTCATAAATTAATTTAGCTTGATGAAAACTATATAACATGGTTCAAGTAATTCTATCGGTTAACACATGAAACCTATAGTTACGCTTCCATTGGCCCAAGGGTGAAGTTATCGAATCTGTTAACAGGCCCCAGAGAGAACGTATTCATCCGTGTGTCGAACATAAGATAATATATAATCTAATACAGTTACAAAGGGAATTGTCGCTAGATACCTCCTGTGCAACTGTGCGCGAAACCAAGCTGCTGCCGGGATAATGTAGTAGCTCGACATAATCAGTACCATTTGCATTCTAGTTGCTTGAATGATATAACACGTTGAATGATATAATGTAAACTTATCACCTACTTTGAAACAAAGAGACGAAGTATTGTTGCGAATAAAGTATTTATTAAATATTTATATTTATTGTAAAAGAAGCAGTTTAATTTATATTTAAAAAACTATATTAGTACTTTTCGTGAAGTTCTTTAATTGTGCTAACAATTTTAATTTTGATCTCTTTAGAAACCAAAATTCTGTTTAAGAAAATATTTAATAAATCAATAATACATTTATTAATATAAGTTATATTGCATATAATATTATTATTTAATTAATTAAGACTTTTGGATAAAAAGATGTGAAGAAAAACATACACGCATATTTAAAGATCGAAGCAAGGCGATCAGTGCAAAGGCAATCTTTTGTATTGATCTCGGTTCTGACTTCGAAAAGTTTAATCCATGCATAATAAAAATCGTAAATAATACAAATGAGAATACAGATATCGACAATCATATCTTATTGCGGGAATATCTGAAAAGAGACCAAGAAAGCAATCTTGACGGAATGACAGCTATTTAATATTGCTGCCGGGAAAATATCTGAAGCATTGCTCATTTCATTATTAATCGTTGATCTTATTTATGAATGTATGCTGAATATAATTCCTATAATATGCAGAAACGTTTACGTTCTTGTAATATAAGGAAAAGCTACAATTGTAATCGATGCGTTTTAAAATTTTAATTCTACTTAAGTTCCTTTTATATCGATTAAAATACATTTTTTAAAATTATTTTTAATTAATGTAATTTTATATAACTTTTCATATAATTTTATATAATCTTTTAATATAATTTCTTCTTTGTATTTTTATATATCTTTTCTGTATTGCTTTTTCCGTCACAATTTTCGTAATTTGTTTTACAGCTTTATGCAAACGCAAATCTATGCATTAGCAATTCGTCGCCTTGGAGACTATTACGCTCTTTCATGCGTCCCGACGAAAGCACCTGTGTGTGACCATTTCCTCGATATGTTTCGCCGGTTGCCATATATTTCAACTATAGTTTTGCATCGAGCATATTGACATTTGCATATATTTCACGGCTACGTTCGCTGGCAGTCGCTAAGTTTAAAATGGTAATACGTTCTAACGCGGCTCGAGAGTCGGCCAGTCGCTTAAAAGCACCCAATTAGAAACTTTCTGAAGGCTGACCTCTCTCGCCGAGAGCGAGTCTATTAAACCGGGTCTAGCTGGATGAGTTCTTCGTCGTCGTCGTTGCTAATTGAATTACGTTTGTCATCGTTCCGTCGACGCCTTCGTCGGAAGAAGTCAATCGTTTGTGTTAAGATGCGATCAATCAGATGCGGAAAACATTATTAACGTAACATTATATTATTTATGTCTTTTCTATATATTAATCTTTCCGTTTATTGCACAAGTACGTACGTAAATTATCAAAAACTCTAATGAGTCAGCACTGACTTCATGTGATTTGTGAATAAGTTAATCAACGATATTTTAAATCAATTACCATTCAAAATTATATTAATAATAAGTTTCGCAAAATGTAAAATAGCTTTTAATTTTAAAAAAGCTAATTAATACCCTTAGTATTATCACGCTATCGTAAAATAGGACACAGGGTCACACAGTTCACGCGGATACCAGAAACAGTTCAGTAGCAAGGATTTTCAGTACCGAAGTTTCTCAACAGTTCTTGATGGCTCGTCTTTAATGCTAGATGTCTGCACTTTAATGATAGTTACTTGAAATAGAGTCTCTCTCTCTCTCTCTCTCTCTCTCTCTCTCTCTCTCTCTCTCTCTCTCTCTCTCTCTTGATGCTAAAATTCATCTTCGTTTTGGGATCGCGATGTGTCGAAAACGCGATCGAAGAATCGCTATCTCTGCACGAGATGCATACATCGAGATGACAATATGGCTATTGTTGCCATAGATGAAATTTGAAAGATCTCGGAGAATGCTTTTGCGTGATACATTTGTGCGAATTTCGTTTTGTTCTGCAATTCGGACACGAGCGTATGATTCGCGTTAATAACGAACGGATGAATTTTTTTCTTCTTGTGACAAACGAGAGAGGAGCAATGAAATATTTTCGTCTATATGCAATAATATTTTCTGCACTTTTATGATGCTATGACGAACGATATTAAAATTGAGAATTGGACGAGAATTCCTACTTTTATAAAAATATGCTATATTTTTAAGTCGAAAGATAGATAAAAAATATAAATATTATTTTATAGTGCAATTATTTATAAAATGTCAATTATTTAGTAATTATTAAAAAAATTCTATCGATAAAATATTTCTTTAAGAGAAAATGTATTAGATAAAAAATATGTAATATAATATATAAAAAATATATAAATGTATATAAATTTATATATCGAAGAAATATAACAAAGTTATATGGATAATGCTTATAATTATCTTGTAACAAACGCAAAACTCGAATATTCGCGCTCACTGAATGAGTTTTGAAGGAATAATAGCGAAGCTCGCGATACTTAAAGCAACTTCTTTTCCAGCTTGTTTGATTCTACAAGAGAAACCATTAACAAGTTAAACGTATTCCTTTGGCGCGAGATATAAGAAATTAGAAGGACGATAATTGAACTCAGGAGTTGGTTAACTCCAATCATGAGAGCCGTTAAATTTCTTTTTTTTTTACTCTGGAACAAAGATTTCAACCGATGAGAGTAATTCTCGGGGAATTTCAGTTCGTAGAAAAATCATGGAAGATCGGAACGTAATGATCTCCAATTACGTGCGAACAATTTCTCGCTTCGGTATTTCAGTACTGTAACGTCATATTAGATAGTTCATCGATCGGCGTTTGTTACTTTCGCACATGTACTAATCTTCCGAGAATTTTCGAATAATCTTCAATTAAAATTTGCGATAAAAAATCTTCGATTAAATATCTTTATCTCAATCGACAGAAGATAATTTACGATAGTTCGAGTATTTGACTTGAATTTCATAATCAATGTTTCTCTATGTAACGTATTAAGAACATAAGCGTTGTAATACCAAGCTTGAAAATTTCCTGCAGTTTGACGTTTGAGAGTCAAGGAAGCGTCTTGAAGCAACCTAGAAGCTTCCGTTTCGTACAGGGATACCTTGCGGCTAATTGCATTTACCTTGTCATAACGCGGGAAATTATAGCGAAGAAAATTGCAGTCCTAAGTGGATTACGCTACTACATCGAAGTTTGAAGCTTCGAGAGAGAGAGAGAGAGAGAGAGAGAGAGAGAGAGAGGCATGCAACATATTTTAAGGTCGTAAAAAAACGTAATAATGAAAAAGATATGGCAATTAAGATTATTATTAGAAGTATTCTTGATTTTTGTCAAATAGTGTTTAAATAATGTTGAAACAATTTGCGAGATACGTCAACATATTTTGAGTAATTTTTCCGTGAATGAAACTATTTTTCTTACAAGAAGTATCGTTGGTTATTTTTATTTATATTATATAGTTGTATTAAAAAAAATTAATTTAGAAAAATCCTCAATTAATTTAAACGTAGCAAAATAAATGTAAAAAAATAGAAGTAGTAGAATTTTCAGTGATAAACACTCACTTTAGTAATTCCCTCGATGAAAGCTCTAGTGGCAAGTTCACCGGGACCATCCACAGTTTTGCCGTCGTCATCCGGTCCCCATGACGCACTATAAATATCGATGTGTTGGGGATTTAGACTCAAGGATCTTGCTTCAACGGCATCTGTCACATCGCCGTCTAACATTCGAACACCTGTACATAAAAACAAATCATATATATATATGATCAATTTATATGAAAATTTCAACGCTAATTTTTAAGAATTCCATATGCATATCAAGAGTTAAATAATTAAGTTGCAGGTATTTCATGTTTGTGTTAATTAACTCGCACAATTCCCGCGGTACGTAGAACGGAGGATCCAATTTACAAGATCGAAATTGGGCATCGCGCACTGATTTAGATCCGTGAATGTAACATATGTAACAGACTATTGCCAATCCCGATTCTAATTTGAAAATGATGCTGCCGTCTCGCAATATCAATTTTGAATATTACAGGCACATGTCGCTCGCAATAATAGCGCGAATTCCAACATCAACTTCGCTATTACTATTGCTAGTTGCTAAATAGAGGAATTTGAGATTTTAATAATATTGCTGTGTTAAAATAAAACTATTATTTCTCTGTCGACTCAGTATTGAACTATTTTTTCTTCTTATCTTTCTCTTTCTCTGTACTTCTATAAATTTATTGCTATCTTATTCTGTTATCTTATTTCAAAATTATATTTAATTAAATTTTTATAAAATATATAAAAAATTCGACATACTGTACAAAAAATCCTTTCAATTCCCAGTACACGTGATTATAAATATTAAATAATGTTTTTTTGGATACTCACCACCCACGCCAGCTCCGAAAGCAACACCTACGGCACAAAGAGAATTGTTGGCAGTGGCTGCGACCTCTCCGGCACATCTGGTGCCGTGTCGATTGCTATCTACCATGTCGTACCTTGGCATTGGGTCCTCGTCGTGACTGTTGACGTCATAACTCGCTTGTGGATCCTGCAACAGAAATCATCAGCGCAACGGCGTTAATTAAAATTTATGCATTTCATGATAAATCTCACATTATTCCATTTCTGCTTCATTATACAAATCAAGATGCGCATAGATTAGATTTGCTTGAAATAAAATTGTGAACGAGAATAAATAATAATAAAAATACACATGCGATATGCAGTTTATATTTTTGAAGTATATTTCTGAAAAATACTCGTCGAGATAAATTCAACAGTATATACCATTGCTGTTCCAATTGAAATCAAATGTTAAAAAGTGAGGTGTCAAGTTTTTACCAACTCAATATTTTTTTGCATGCGTTAAATAAAAAAAAAATTTTATTTGTAAATTCTGTCCAATCAATTGATATCCAGCTTCCAAAAATTCAAAAATTGAACGTCAAAATTTGACTAAAAAATTTGGCCTCTTGATTTTTGATATTTGATTTCAATTGAGCTATGATATATACCGTTGAATTTGTCTTGACAAATACTTTTCAAAAACATGTATATTTCTCTAAAATCGTTCTAGCACTTCGTGAGAATTTTTTATAAAGAAATTAAGTATACAGTAAGAAAAATATAATAAAAATTAGAAAAGCGAAATTTTGCAAACAAAATAATAGGTATAATTTTTATTCTTTTTATATGTATAACAAAATTATTTAAGTTATATTTAATTGCAAATGTTTTCAAAAATTTTTTTCTTAATACGAACACATTTGCGCGTACATCTACATAATAAGAAATACAAATGCAAATGAATATACATAAACTCGCGTAATCAGAGCAGTGCACTAAGGTGTAGCATCGCAGTGTATATGTTTACTGGTTGATTAATGCGATTCACTTTCTATCATGTATGCAGATATCTCTCATTCGGTGTAACCATCCGCGAATCAATAGTTACTCATTATATGCATGCATATCTCATCTAATATTTGTATTCAACAACCAACGTTCGCAATGCATCCATGATACCTTCATCTACCGCACTTTACTGTATATTTCGTCGGAATTTTTTTTTTAATTTTTTCTCTTGCCTCGGCGAATGTAAAATGCATTGGACTGGCGTACATCCCGTTATATTAAGCGCTTGCGTTTTTGCTTATTCGCATAAATTTAATCGGAGAGAAAGCTACTTTATATAAAATTACTATAGCTGTGAAAAATTACAAAATGCAATTTACTCGAACATAAACAAAAATTATTTTCAGTTCGCAAAATTTTAGAAATAGCAGCTAAATTGAAAAATGCAACCAAAATATTTTAATACTAAAAAATGTGCTTGTTAACTATTTTGTGTTAATAATCACAGTTTTATTAAAATCGAAAAAGTTGATTAAAAAGTTGATTTCAATTTTTCATTAAAAAATATATAAGAGATCCGCTAAAATACTTACATAATTTTTATAAAGATCTGGATGATCTTTCTCTAATCCGTCGTCGAGAATTGTGACCACGACGCCATTCCCAGTAATTCCGTCGGCCCAAGCACCCTGCACGTTCATATCCAATCCCTTTCCCCTATTCTGAAAAAAATTATCCAATACTTCTGACTTCCCACTTTCAGGCGGTAGCGTTTTCGTTTATAATACAAATGTCGATGCGTTTTCAGAATCGATATTAATCGAGTTTATTAATTTTGTATTATTGATCGCATTAAATAATTTTTATTTTTAATTTTAAAATTACTTTTTTTTATTTTAATGTATAATTTTTTCAAAGTTACATTATAAAATGCAGCTAAATATAGATCCTCTTATATTTATCGATAAATACCAAGAGAATATCATTATGTCTACATAAGTCTTTCAATTTGGAAATACCGTTTATACAAAATATCTTTTTCCACACATACAATTATAAAATTAGATATTAAAAAAATTATACAGTGCACTTACTAAATTTTTCATATTATAATTTTAAAAATTGAAGTATGTAAAATTGTATCTATGCAACAACGAAACAATAATATATAATCATGAAGAATAAAGAGTTTTTGAGATTATAAAATGACTTACCAGATACCACATTTGAGGCCACCTTTCGTCATTTAGCATGGTTAATATATTGGACGGACGTTTGATTATAAGATCTCTCTTGGTACGCGATTTTGCCCGCTGCTGCTCCGCACGACGTACTCTGTAGTCTTTCGTTAGCCTCTGATGCACTTCGAAATGCGGCTCCGTCGATCTCTTCGCCACGGATCGATGCTCCATGTGGAACCAATCATCATTTATCTGTAACAATGCGAATTGTTCCGTATGAATATCGTGAAAACATCGCCGCGATTTTCATTTCGAGCCCGTTAGACAGAGAACGGTCGGCCAGGAGCCGGTTGTTCATCGGCGTTCAATTAGGAGTTAACGATCGTGAAAATTACCGGTAGCGATCGTCCGTCCGCTATTTTTCCGTGCTGCTTAATTGTGCGCAATTTCAATGAAGAGGGAAAAAACAAATGCGGGTTAATGTACGCAGTAGATAGGTAGCAATTTTGGTGTCATTGTATCGACTTGCCTGTGCGGAATTACAAGCTCGTTGGATAAAGATAAAAAAGGAAAGACTGTTACTTATGCAATGCATGTCTAATATTTTTTACTATAATAACTTGTTCAATATCTTATAATAGCCACTTTAATTTTTCAACATAAATTTTCAGTTTCACATACAATGATATTATGCAAAACCGGATTTTATTATATTTATCTTCGGATATAATATAAAATCCTACCCCTAGCATTCTGCATTAATTATCGAAATTGGATTCCGATGCGAATTTGCGCTTTTCATTTTTCCCCATTATACTTCCGTGCGATGTAAACAAGATAAATGTATGCAAAATTCCGAGTCGCGTTTATTAGGGCTGCGAGATATATCATCCTCCGACAGAAATGAAAATGTATACCGGCCATAAAATAACGGCGTTTGATGCGCAAGTTTGTTCCTACCGGGTACAAAAATAAGGGTGTACGACGAGAGGGGTGAAAATAATGATAAACGTGAAAAGTTGGAGCCAGCTGCTACGAGCGGACTTCTTTCGCAGCCGTCTCGGGCTACCCGAGTTACATTTTTTCATTTCCGCGCCTCCCTTCCTGTGCTTTTACGCTTCAGATATCGCGTATATATATATATATGTATTTTACTTATAAAGAAGCTGTTATGCTATGCTTCTTGTTAATATAAATAAGGTGAGATAAATTGAACGGGTACTCTGCAAATTCTGTTGCAGAGAATCTTAACATTCTCGTCCTTTTAGCGAAATTAAATGCTTGTCCAGAGAAAATTATAACATAGATATTAGTCGACGTGTAATTTTCATCGATATTAAACTTATCGGAAATTGTATATAAATTTGAAAAAAAATATATTTATTAAAATAATTTTTCAGATTCTTTGCAGATATTTACCATATTAAAGTCTTTACTTGTATCTGAAGTACAAAATATGTGTAAATAACGTATATCGTCTACATCCATCGATGCTAATTCCCGAAAGTAATCTTCTGGAGATGCTTAGCGACGCTTTTTGCAAGGATTCTTTTCCAAGTTTTTCTCGCGCACCACTTTGCTTTCGTTCATCTTCGTCGGGTAACTTTTCGTCTCGACAATCGGCCTCCTCGGTGGACAATAACCGGGTGGACGACACGAGTTCTTCAATCGCGGAGAAAGTTTGCCTGCGCCGTCAGCAATCCCGGACAGTTTCGACAGGATCGATCGCACTTTCTCACCGCGCGGTTGTCGCAGCTCGATGATCCGCGGAAGACAGGGATCGAGGCATCCATTTCCCTTCTGGAATATTTTCAGGCGAATTTTGTATCTCTGCCGAGTCCATCCGCCAGATGTCTCGAATCTCTTCCCTCTTACTCTCTCCTCTTCCTTCGGCGGTCGCGAAGACTCCTGTTTCTTGATTTTCTCGCAGATGGACAGGAAAGCTTCTTGTTTCGATCGCGCGTCAGCGTCGGTGTCGGACGATTTGCGATTGGCGTTGATACTCCACATCTCCTTCATGCAAGGACACTTGCTCAATCGATGCTTGAAGCTCGTCATGCAATCGCTGACGTCTGACGTAGCAAAATCTTTTGTTGGTTTTTCAACGCGACACTCACCCTTTCTCGTCAACCTTGGAAATTGTTGGACGATTCTCGGCTTCGTTTTGTTAACAACTGTAGGAAACGTCAAAGAAGCAGCGCATTTATTTTCAAAGGAGATCGCACGATCCGGTATGCACTTTTCCGATGCACTCTTCGGCAAGTCCGATGTTATTTTCGTCTTAGTGTCTGTTTTGTTGCATTTATTTTTACTCGTATTCTTTTCACGATCCTCATGAATATCTTGAAGAGATGATGCGACACCTTTACCTCTCGTTCGAGATATCCACGACTCCTTTCGAGGGATAAAAATCATCGGTGAAGGCTTAACAGGGGATGTACGAGCTGTCTTGTTTGAGCAAGCATCGCAATAAAATGGTGGATTCTCGCTCCAGTGTTGGTATCTCGGTGGCGGAGGGTCGGGTTTTATCTGCTCGTTAGCATCTGACGCGGAAGATGGTTTTGACATTTGACGTTTCGCGAGAGAAGTTTTTTTCTCACATTTTGATTCCGAATATGAAGCTTGAAAATGTTGTCGCGCGGAATGAGCAGTCTCGACTCTTTTTGGCTCGTATTTTTTCTCTTCTTCTGATTTTCTTTCACGAATATTTGGAGTACACGGCTTTGGCTTGCATTTGTGATAAATCTTTCTTTCCATTGCTGATTTTCCGCAAGTCCAGTTCTCACACGTTATTAAAACTGATTTACGGGTCTCGTGCTCGATCGAGTCGCATGCTCGCCGATCGTTGTACTGTACAGGTTTGTCGGAATGGATCGGGGAACTGGATTCAATCGACCGACAGTGCTCCCGACGATTCAATAAGTCGCCGCAAGACTTTCGGCGACTCTCCGATATCTCGGATACTCGTTGACAATCGTCGTTAGATTTCTCGCGCGTGCTTTCCGCGCAAGATTCCGCGGATTGTCGATGATCCTCGATGCATCCTCGAGGTTTTTTCGGAGCGCCGTCTTGCTCGCAGCTGGACTGTGTACACTTCCATCGTTTGACACGTGTAATTATTTCTCGATCAATATTACCACGTTGCGGAAGCTTGCTTATCCCTCCGATACTGAAATTTTCTTTATGCAAAATCGTGGGATCTGGAGCGATACGTAACGTTAATAATCTTCTCGGAATCCTCAGAGGTTGATTTAATACGCGAATTATTCGTGATTTTTTATTTGATAAAAATGTCGGCAGTCCAGGGAAGATATTCATCTCGCAAATCTCGCTCCATTGAGACGAACGAGATTTCCCTTTGATAAAATTCTTGGTCTCTTCCGGCAGTACTTCCGATTTCTTAAATAAACGCGGCGCCGAGATCGTCTTTGTGGATACCTGGATGGAGAAGATCCACCGTATTATTTACGGGAGAGGTATCAAATTTCCAGCGTATTTGCAATATTTAAATTTGCTTCTGCCGAAAGTTTGCACTCGCCGGTAAACTTATTAGATTTCTTAATAAATATAACGATATCGGGAAAGAAAGAGGGAACCCTATTCTCTGTCTTATATAAACTAAACTTCCACGCTCTCTTTTAATAGTTTACGAGTTTAATAGTAATTTTACGAGTACTTTTCTCAGTGTAAGTTAACACCACCGAATGCGACTTTACCTTGCGCCAGAAAGCTGCCAACATTTCTTGCTGAAAATTTCAAGGAGTTAAGTTTGCAGAAACTGTATTTCTTGTTATTTTTGCCAATATGCTTTTTCAATCATCAATTTTCAATTTCTCTCGTTTAAGCTCGAGGTTACGTTCCAGAGGTGTTATTAAAATGTTATCGAATAATACGACACGGATATTGATGCATCGAGCCATCGGAGAAATTGACAAAAAATCGCAAGAATAATTTATTCGCGATCCGAAAAAAATTCATTTGGATTTATTAAAATTTTGACGTTGTTATAATTATCCTGGAAATTTAGATGCAAATGCGTGCAATTTTCATCTGAAGTGCGCAGCGGAAAGAGCTTTATCGATATTACATATGCAATTTTAACGCGCGTATTAACGTTATACGTTCCTGCTTGAAATGTATGCAATTTATGCGGAATTGCCGCGCATTATAACGCAAATGTCACAATACATCGTTCCTATCATCTCTCCGGCCGAACTAATTTTCCATCCCTCTCGCAACTTCTCTCTCTTCGCCGTCTAGGGATCGTTCATTGAACATTGGTCTTAATTGCCGCCAAAATTCCGAGGACTGTGAGAGGTCCTGCGAATTCCATTCCAAACTTTCCATTCGCGACGCTCTGCCATGCGGTTTGGAATCCGCGGCTAAATTGCTTCAGCGGCGCGTTTCGGGTTCATCTTCGATATGTGTCCTCGTATGCGAATGTGTCCCTCCATCCCTCCTTTTCTCCCTCTGCCTCCCGATACGATCGATCAGATTCATTACGAGTGGCTCAGTCTCCGGGATTATCCGATTTGAGAACTCATACGAGAGCATTGATTGGCGAATTCCGTTCGATAACTCACGAGTGAATAATATTGTCATTAGTTCGCGTTTGCGAGCAAACTGCCGCGGTTGCGCCAATCTCGTGAATCTTGAATTTGTATTCAGGATTCCTGAATCATAGCGATATATTGTTAGATGTTTGACAATATATTATTACGTAGTGCTTTTAATTAGGTCGCTTGTGAGAAGCGCTGAATGGGTTTTGTGTACAGAGAAAGGAAAATGTCAATTTAATGTGTTTTGATTAGAATATCTTTTCTGTGAATTTTACCTCTAAAATATTTATAAGTAATAAATTAATAAATGTTTATCTAGATGATAAAAAATGAGCAGATTATCCTCTGCTCTCTTTATACAAGATATGCTGTAAATTGTGATTGGAAAAGAGAATTATTTTCGCAGCAGAAACAAAAATGACGCAAAATTAATCCTGTTAATAAATTAACTTATTAATAAAATACATTAAAAATTCACTTTAAAGTATCGTCATTGTTTTCCGCGATCCATGCTGTACAGCCATTAAATTCGCGCTGGATTCGACGCTAATAGCCGAACGTGCCATTTCGATGTACATCGAACGCACGCAGCTCCAATTTCTTAAAACTTCGACGAACCGAATCCGTTCGGCCATTAGCGATTCGCAAATTGAATCCGGCATTGCGATATCGTGCGCCAAGTTCCAGATCCGTGTCGCCGCGGGATAATCGATCTGCGCAATGCCGCTGGCTCGATCTACATCGAATCTGATTCATTAGATGCTGCGCGCCCGGCCCATCCGATTTATTAAGTGGCGCGAAAGCGTTGATTGGCGAACACATCGGATTGCGGACCGCAGAAATTGTGAGCGCCCTCGGCAAAAGGATAATGCCATCTCCCGATAGTTCGACGTGTGTGTGGCTCGCGATACGAGAGCGGTTCCATCTAACAATTCCATAGAGTGCATCCAGCGCGGCGAATTGACGCGCAATCGAATATCCGGTGCGTACAGTGGAAATGCATCATGGAAACGGGACGTTCTGCGAGAAATTACGCCAACTTTTTTCTTCGATTTTTATTGCATTCTTGTATGTAAAGTATGAACTCTTTTCGTGTGATTCTTATAAAAAGTGTACATTAATTTGCATAAAAAATAAAGTCATAAAATTATTTGAATTTAATTTAGACGGTTCTATCTTTGCTGTGTTTAACAGTTGTAATTTGACATACACTTACTCCAAAAAAGCGGTACCACTTGAAATTTGGAAAAGAATCATCAAATTTCAAATAACGATAATTTGGTAAATAATAAAGATAGAAAGGTTTTTAGAAAATAAAAATAAAGCTTGGAACTTCTACTTTAAGAATCTATTTATTTCAATCTTGCGAGATAAATTTATTAAAAATAGCGGATGACAAAACGAAAGTATGCAAAAATAAAAAAGAACCGTCCGAGTTTACTAAGGTATATGAAGTGAGATAAATGTCACAATGCAATAGGATAAAAAACATATAATAGTACAGAATCTCCCCTTTAAAATGTTTTTTTATTTATCTAAATAAGATGATTTTTCGCAGAATTATTCGCCTTTAAAATAAAAAGCAGCTTTATTATTCAAATCCGAATATCTCGGCGAAAAATCATCGTATCGAGATGAATAAAAAAATATTTTAAAGGGAAGACTCTATATTATCATATGCTTTTTACTCCAATGAGTTATGACATTTGACTCACGCCATGTATCTTGGCAAACTCGAACCATTATTTTCTAATTTTGCATACACTCGTTTTGTTATCCGCCATTCTTAATCAATTTATCTCGCAACATTGAAATAAATAGATTCTTAAAGTAGAGATTCCAAGCTTCATTTTCATTTTTTAGAAATCTTTCTATTTTTATTATTTACCAAATTATCGTCATTTAAAGTTTGGCGATTTTTCCAAATTTTAAGTGTACCGCTTCTTTTTGAAATAAATGTATTAAAGATATTTGTTGCGAAATATTTTCTTCCAAATTTAATGGAAAAACGAACATCGATCATCCTTATCAAGTTGCAGTATAATAGATGCAATCGCGATCGCTTGATATGATTATTAAGCTGTTACATCCGGTATTCTTGTATCACGCCATGGTTCGTTCGCGTGTTTCGCAAGCTGAACATTGCCTTAATAGCCCTTCATGCTATATCGAGCGTATCGCGTATCTCGATCGATGTCAGGCGCTCGTGCGTGAAAAGTATCAGCGGTTAGGCGAGACGTGCACGTGCCCCGATTTCTTTCGCCCATCCCCTAAATAATTTGAAATGCCTCTCGCTTGCCATCATTTCGTTTTGCATCGCCGTTTTACACAACCCAGAGAACGGTTTCCGATAATGCTGATCCAGTACGCATATATCAAGCCAAGGTCGCACTTCGGTAAGCAATGCTTCTTCGAGGAGATGTGGAGGAGACCGACCCTATCATGCAGAATATCCTGCTCTGGATCCGAAATTCACGTAAGACTACATTCACCTAAACCGTTGTTACTGTGTGACGTATAAGTCGATGCATCTTACTTTATAAGAAAATGCAGCTTCAGATTTAATAAATCTAATTTCTTTTTTAATAAACGTCAAAATAATTTGCACCAAAAATAATTAAAAAGTATATTTTTTACAGAAGAAAGAAATATTAAAATATTGTGATCAAAATATTAGAGAATATTAAAAAATTTTAATAAATAAAAATGATAGAATTCTTTCGTGAATATATAATAATTCTATTTACTAATATTTTTAAGTTGTTATAATATAATAATACTACTAAGTTTATATAATCGAGTATTAAAGGATTTGAGAAAAAAATTGAAATTGTAGAAATAATTGTGTCAAGTTACCACCATCGAATTAATTCTGAAGTAATTGCAACGTTTAATAAGAATTAACAGGCGTATAATAAAAATGTGGTGTAAGCCACATTTAATCTTTTCCAGTATCTCTTTTATATTTTAGAAAATCTATTTAAAATAAATATTGCATATAAGCAAAAAATAAGCAAAATTTACGATGAAAATTCGTATTTTTACAAATATGCAAAATAGCGGAAAGTTTAATTCGAACATAATATTGTTCCGCGATGCATCTCGTATCAGTTTAAAACACGAAGCCACGTGCTTTGTGCAATGAAAAAATATTAAATCTAACAAATTTAATCTCGCGTAAATATAGCAGATCGATATTTATGAATGCGCTTTTGACGACACGTGTCGCGACATAAACCCGAGTTTATGTTGAAACACGTAAATTGTTTATGAGATCAACTCTGTAACAAATAGGGATTTACACAGTTTGCAGAACAGGTAAGCCTCGATGAAAATATGGCTTAACAATGCAAAGTGCAACGCGTCTCTTCTTCAAGTTAAATCGCTTTAACGTCGCGCCGCGATTCTTAAGGGTCTCTTTCGAAGAATGCGTCGAGCGTGACGTTAGATTTTACATTCATGATAAAAAGACAATTACATTCATAATAAAAAAGACGCTTGAGAAAAGGATAGGCAGATATAAATGTTCGTTTTTATAACTTCATCATTGTGCGCACCGTTCATAATACAGTTTTTTTTATCTCTCTCTCTCTCCACGTCAGATGCAAACCACCAGCGAAGTAAAAAAAAGAAGAGGGATGTTACATTTGGCCTATAAGAAGATAAACGTGAGGGATGAGGAAGCCGTGCTCAGATTTTGCCGGCGTGTTGAAGAGGACGAGAATTGGAAACGTTGAGGATGAAGAAATTCACCGACGTGAGCCGCTTTGAAATATATTTATTATGAAATTTATCTAATTTTAATCTCATTCAAAGTGCATCTTAGCGTGTAGAGTATTAACATTGTTTATTCGTAATATAAGAGGATTTCCTAATCTTGCATCCCCCCATAGAAATTTCCAAGAATATATAATTAATTATATATTATTAAATATATATTTCTGTAATATATTATACTATATAACACACATAAGATAAGTCTTATACTTAAGATGGCACATTGGAACTCTAATTTACTAAAAGCCAGACATAGTAAGATAAGAAGATTAGCAACTTTGTCAATTCATTAACTTATTCACTTAATTTATAATGCGTCATAAACTACAGAGTAACACGATCAAAATATACGAAAATTATTTTAACGACATAATACCGACCTCACTCGTTTCTCTTTATAATATACGTTGCATTTAATTCTATTGCTGTAAAAAAAAAAAACAATAATTTTTCCAATTTCATATCCAACATGGTTACAAAAAAAATATAACGTGTCGCAATTTTAAAGCTGTAGTTCTCTGCGCTGGAGTTAAGTATAGGTATATATTTTTGACGAGAATAATACTAAGGATTTTTCAGCGCTTTCGGCTCCTTTTATTTAAAGCTCGTTTTTCTAACAGGCCGGCGCGCATTAAACTGCAAATCTTGATATCGCCGATATCTCAGGAATATTCAGAGTCTCGCTTCAACGTGCCCGACGCGCGCTTCCTCGGACGAGTTAAATCTCTCTCGGTAAATCGCGGTCATGTACGGAATTATCATAGAACGCGTATCTCTTGGCTAAAACGGATGCTGCACGTTCTTGTACAGACTGATAAAGGATAGATCTCTCGCATAAATCCGCGTGATTCTCTCCGTCTCGTTCTCTTCCCCAAAATACGAAAAAAAAAAAAAATATCCCGGTAATCTTTCATAAGTAAAAAAGCTTCTGCGACGACAAATTTATCTGGAAATTTTTTTCATACTTAGAATCCACTTAAGTTAGCTTTGCCGCCTCAGTATTTCCTATTGCCGCGTATTTTGCATGAGACCCCGGTTTACCTTATTTACGAGACGGCGCATCCATAAATCGATGCGTTGTCTCGCTAGACGACGACACTGTCGAGAAAACTCACGGGAAAGCTCTCTTATCTCGTCGGCTTTTCGTCTTTCGATGCTTGTTTAACGCGAGTTTTCTCCGCCTTTTTCTTCAAGCGTGTTCAAACACGTGTTGCGCGCCTTGCAGGTGCCTGGCGCTTATATATAGTAAGGCTTATACATATCGATTCTCGCGAGAATTGATCCGCTTTACTTCTCTATGTGTATACATACTGTTAAGTTTCTAAATGTTCCCATGACTTTAACATTCGAATCTATAGGGGCGTAAGATAGAAGTCCCGGTTGATTTTTTAGCTTAAACGTGAATGCACATAAATAAAAATATTAAAGATTTGTCAAAACAAAACTCTCGTCCTCTAATTTGAAATTTGTTGGAACGAAAGATCCGTGAAGTAAAAGAATAAGAGAAATGAAAAAAGGAATTGGAGATAAAAATCGAAAACTTGCTTCTAATAGTTTATGCAGCAAAACAGAAAGTTTCTCAGCTTGCTTTACTGTACTTTGCTTATTGTGCATTGTTATGTTGGGATATTATCTTGCTTTCCTATAAAATCTGTGAAACAAAGGGAACCATTTTGGACCCGCAAGAGATTGTTGTTGCATCGCTTCAAGCACTAACAATATCCTTTCGTGTATCTTAATGAAGAATGAACAGATCGTTACAATTAATCGCTTGCGGGGAATATTGAAGTAAAAAAAGATATCAAAACGTGATGTCTATAAAATAAAGACAGCGTTATCGTGTTTTCGAGCGAATGACTTTTATTTCTGAGGATAAATAAAAAAAGAAAGAATAAGAGGAAGGTATAAATTTTCACAGATTTTATTTTTTTCTTTTTCTTTCTTTTAGAACCTCGAACAAGTACGCCGACCCGCAGCTCATCGTAAGACCAGTTAATCGAGTATGTGAAGTTAGTTCCCATTTTTAAAATTTTGAAAAATTATTAGAGTTCTGGCCTCCTTAATAATTCTAGAGTTCTCCGCCGATTATCGAAAAAAATTTTAACCATGCGTTCTATCGATTAGCCTTATTGTTTAATGCGCTAAAATAAATAGAAAAAAAGTTATACCACCTCAAAAATTTAGAAAAAAAAATGTGAAGCTAGCCCTCCCCGTAATTTCAAGTGCTATTTTCGATGCTTTAAACGGCGGAACTATTTTTAAAGTCAATAGAAAATTCTATAACTATTAAGGGAACAACCAGAACTCTAATAATTTTTTCAAAATTTAAAAAATAGGGGGCTAACTTTACATACTCCAGTTAAACAATCTGTTATGCGGTCGTCCGATGCACAGAATCGATTGACCACTTGCTACTGTTTCATGGAGTTTGAGACAAAATTCTATCGATACGAAACTCTATAATAGAAGCAATGCGTGCTTTACTATCAGTAAAATATCGTTGGGTAATATATGTATAAATGTCGTTGGATAATATATGTATAAATTTTTAACGATCCTGATATAGAGATATTTTATGTAACAATTTAATTTCTTTTATTTTACAGAAATATAACAAAGCACTTCTATATGATTTAATATTTTTCGATATGTGCAAATTTAACAGTATACAAGAGAAATGGAGAAATCCGCTTTATAATTCAAGAGGGAAAAAGTGTTATTTTCAATTATAGGTTTCCTGTATTATTTTAATTGTCGAATTACTTTTTGTTCCTCCTTCTTTTACTGTATATTCGCGCAATATTCTTTTATCTTGTATTTCTGAATTTTATTGAATTTTTTATGCACTAATGCAATATCTCGCGCGAAAAGAATTTTTTTTTAGGATGTCGAGTGTGACACGTTTTACAACGTATCGGAAGCATGTTTCATCGTGTCGTCGTCAAACGCGACCTGTCACTCGCCCGTCCTGGCTCTGATCGCGGAAATCGATTGGTCGTTTCAAAGTCCTTCATAATATTTGAAATGTGTCTCACTGACATGAATCTTTACATCGACACCAGACGTCGGTTCGCACACGTGATGTTTATGCCGGGCATTTGTTATTGACAGAAACATATCACATGACAAAAACAACCGCCCATAAAGCCGAACGCATTTCTGGTAACGTGATTTCGGGTAGCGTAATATGGCGAAACGTAAAATTTTTCATAGCGAAATTCTCAAATATATTGAGAAAAAAAGAAATATGAAAAGCCATACAAAATTAATACAAAATAAATGAATAATATGTTTGAGAATTATAT
This sequence comes from Nylanderia fulva, assembly GCF_048542155.1. Classification (NCBI taxonomy): domain Eukaryota; kingdom Metazoa; phylum Arthropoda; class Insecta; order Hymenoptera; family Formicidae; genus Nylanderia; species Nylanderia fulva. Next base: position 2,174,243 of record NW_028190433.1, on the reverse strand, counting down.
ATTTCAAGCATGACATTATTTTAATGTAAATTCTTTCATGATGCACAATTTATTCAGATAAAAATTTAGCATCATTAAAAAATTTAACAGTAAAAAAAAAGAAACACACTTAACGTGCTAGTAAATTTTTAATAACTCATAATTTTAGTGACTATATCATAAAAAGAAGAAAAAAAAGTGTAAAACAAAAGTTTAATTTCTCTACATTTTTAAACAGATTTAAAAAGTTCTAAACAAACTTGTATAAAAAAAAATTGACTTGACCAGAATTATTATATCACGTGCGTCATGTTTTCAGGAAGATGTACGCAATCATAATCTTGTCTCGTCGCAGGGAATTCGATTTACCTATATATCGAGTTTCCGCCTACGAGAGAGCAACGTCATCTTTAATGATTCTGAATCAAATTTAATCCGCACGATCCGCCGATGCTGATTAGCGGCCTGATATCTGGCTAAGCGTGCAACTGGGACATCCGGATTGGGAATAGGCCAGTGCAAATGTCCCATCGTCGGTTTAGCCACAGGTATCTATCTATCTCCGAATGGGAAGTTCCGCGGGACTTGCACCTATCCGCCGAGATTATTGACCAGAACTTGGACATGCTTGACTTTGATGTATGGCTTCCGGACTCGCAAATATCCCCGGAGAGAAACGCCGCAAAGCCGCGCAAACGGTAGTTTCTAATACCCGGATTAATACAGTCTGCGGTGTATATGACGCATCGACGAGAACGTGTTAATACCGATTAGCGACACCCGAACACTTCTACGTGAAATATAAACTAAAAGCTCTTGCGCGTACTTTTCTCTCGCTCAATAAATTTACCGTAATTTAAAGCCATTTCAAGCTCAAATAATTACACACGTTCGAATAATTTTAATAATTTTCCTTCTCTTACTTTTGCTTTAAATCGCGTCGCGTAACATTAGTATGACAATTCGTGACAACATAATTTGACATTTTATTAAATCAGTAATCATAATTATTTCATAATAATTATATCACCCTTAAGTTCACCACACACGTCGGAAATTATTTCGCGCGACCGCTAACTGTCCCATTCATCTCTCTATTTGTTTTATCACGACCGAGATAATACAATAAGAACGGGCAAAACAGCTGCACGGCTTTATTTAAATCGAGAAGCCGCGAATCGTATTGACTCTTCACCGCCGCATTAATTATCCGGCCCAAGTACGCCAATTAAAAGGACGCAGATTCCCCGTATGGAGAATTGATGCGGTAATGTGAGGATTACAGAAACATTTCGCAAAGTCGTGGTCGCAATTTCTGCTATCGTCGTCGCGGGAAAACGTTTCCCAAAGAGCCTGCCGTTTCGCTGCCAAAATGTAATCTCCGTCACACTAGCGCTTCTTTTTCCCATTTCCTCCGACGACGCGCAAAAAAAATCCAGACGAACCAGGCGTTCTGGATAACGTCCAAGACCAATACGGAGTTCCTCCCGGCGTCTGTGCGGACAACGCGATCAAGTGATGGGTTATCAGGAAGCTGAGGCAACCGACCGAAGAGTTAGTGATGGATGTGAACGATCCGCTGTGGGTGAACAGTCGGCAGTTTGAGCCGGTCATAGGGCTACAAATTTTCAGCGGACATGGATAATGGCCTGGTGAAACAGAAATTGTCGATAGTAGGGATGTGGCTTGGTAGCCGTGCGGTTAGGTTCGTTAAAATGAGTCGAATTAAATCGATTAGTTTCACGGGATAATCAATCTTTCTAAAGCCATTCGGATCGGACAATTGTAGAATTTCTTATTCTTCGATTTTCATCTGCAAGAGAATATAGATGGATAAAAAATAGATCAGAAAATAGATCTCATATATAGATCAAGAAATTTATGAATATATTAGAATGAATTTTTCTTACTTTTTATTACAAGTATTTGAGATGAGAACAAATGATTGAATTTTCCGCGATGTCATCCCTTTTTCGAATCCGACTGTGTATTTCAATTTTGATCTTACGTTTCTTTACGCTGATTAAAGATAAAAGACAACTTCGTCTTTTGCTGTAGTACTTCAATCGGTTTAAGAAGACTATCGACACACGATTGAAGAAAATACACCTGATGCAAGCGAGTGGAAAATTTTGCAGCGGACACGTCCGTGTCAAAGAACAGATATAAGAAGAGGGACAATAGAAAGAAAAACAAAGATAAAACACAAGTTAAGGAAAAGAGAGAGCAGAAAATATCTCGGAGAAAAGACGATTCTTCGAGGATCCTGACGAAATTAGAAACAGCCTTTTCTCTTTCAAGTAGAAAAGAGGGTAGAAAAAAATTCAAGTATTCGAATAAAGGAAAGGAAAGAAGCACTTTCCAACATGTAGATCCTTTCTTGTGCCGTTTAAAAACGCGTATTTTCGTGTCGTTGAAATATTAATGATCACTGTTATAGCACTTCCGTTTGAGTGGAATAATAAAGTGTTACGCGTTTTGCTTCATATTTTATTTCAATACTTGCATCAAAACATAAGTTTTAAGTAAAACTTATTGTTTATTTCATTTATAAATAGTCTCTTTTAAAAAATATTGATATAATAATTATATGAAAAAAAAACAATTATTTGCAAAATTATTATGAGAAATTGGCGCTTGATATATTTTTTTAAATGCGAGTTACAAAAAAAACAAATCTGAAAAATCTCGGAATCGCACTAGTGATCAGTCTCATTTATGAAATGTCGTATAAGGGAAAAGAGTGAATTGCCGAAGACAGAGGAAGAAGTCGCGCAAGAATAGATCCATCGGAAGAAAAAGATCGAGAGATGAAGCTCAAATCTCCGACGAGACTCTCGATGGCAGAAATGGAAATTGACAAGGATGAGAAAGCAGTTACAAAAGTGGAAGTGGCATTTGCGAAATCGAAGAGAGAGAAGACGGCTACGAAAAAAAAAAAAAAACATCGTATATAGCAAATAGATTTCAAGTTGATAAAGGTCTGCGTCGTCTGCAATCCGAAAATTTGTTGCGCGGAAAAAGGTAGAAGGTAAACTTTCGTTTCCGACGACAAAGCGAAAAATGTTTCGTGAGGTCCGTAAAACGATACACCATAGTATATATTTTTCCGTCTTCAGCGCGACACTCGGAACGTCAGGTAGCGAAGCGAAAGATGTTCGCTCGAAATCGAGCGTGATTTGATAGTACCTACCATACTTCTAGGTCGGATCTTTATTCGAACTGCAACGACAGCATTATACAATAGTAATTTTTTTTTTGTTCACGTTGAAACGTCCCGACAATGTTGGCGCAAGAGATATCGTAATCGCGCAGATTGATAGTGTCGCGAGACGAAAAAACGAAACGGCGGAAAGAACGAAGATAATTTCGCAAAAAACATTTCGGCGCGGAAAACCGCGATCGTGTCGCGTGAAAGCGTCACGTCAGCTGGAAACATTGATAAACGTTCATTGTTCTGACTCGTCCGCGTTCTCGCTTGTCTCCCATCGACATCGTCGCGTCTCGCTTTCCTGTAACCGGTGACACAGGAGTTTCCATGACGCAGATACAATCGGACAGCTTAATTAAGAACGTCGCCGTCGCGATCGCGGTCGGCTTCAAAGCGCGTTGCATACGTCTACCTAAGCTACGCCCGCGTTAAATTAATGTACTGAATTCTCTCTCTCTCTCTCTCTCTCTCTCTCTCTCTCTCTCTCTCTCTCTCTCTCTCTCTCTCTCTCTCTGTACCGTCGTCCCTTTTAATCGTTTTCGAACGCGTTTAATTGGAGACGTACCGCGGTTTCGTGCGACAATTTCTTAGTGAAACGTGAACAAAAAGGAGCTCGAGTATAAATCGATCACGTGAGAAATTCACAAGCTGTCTCACGTTTCGCTTTATGTGTTGGTGGAAAGATTGCAGGAAAAGCGTGTGACAGAAATGACAAGACAAATAAACTGCTCGTTTTCATATTTTCCCCTCAAGTTCTTGCGAATCCCTTTTTCCATTGCGAGAATCTCAAAAGATTTTATCAAACAACAACTCGTGCATCTGTCATCATACTCCTGCGCCACTATATAATTCAGAGATCTTTTAAATCGGATGTTGTGCAACCACGGGACCAGACTTGCCCCATTAAACTATCATTTGTTATGTACTATTAAAGATGCATTATGATTCTGTTGTTTTGCACCTATGGCACGCAATATTTCGCTGAATCTTGCAGAAGAAATGTTTTTTCATTATTCTTGAAAGATCACATTTGCGTCGTCAGCGACATTAAACAAATATATTTCGTAATTTTTTTTAGACAATATGTGACGTATGACACAAAAGAATTTTTATCTAGTTAATTTATCTAACAAATTTTCAAATTAATGTTTTTTTAATTTACTTCCTTGAATATATTCTTATTTTTTTAATTCATTTAAATTCAGCACAAATATTTATAGGTCCAAATTCGTCTTTCTTTGTCAAATAATAATAATATGAAATAAATTAATTGAATAATATATAAATTGATACAATCTTTTTTGACAAAAAATATTATATTAAAATTTTATTTTAATTAAAATAAAAATAGTTTCAATTGCAAATTGAATGCGACTGTTTCTTTCTCGAGAGAGGGTTAAAAGAATTAAGTTTGGATCAAATATCTAAATGAACTAAGGGTAAGATCAACGACGGTGATAAAACAAAATTGCACGTGATGAGATCACCCGGGTGTTAGATTAGAGTATTAAAGCGGGGACCATTCGTTGTCGTCCCACCGGACGTTTTAGATTCATCGAGGATGCATTGAAGTATGTAACGTAAATTGGTCTCACGGGGAATAATGTAGCGTTTCATCCAGCAGAATAAAATAAAACTGCCTGTCACTGCCTCGGCTGTGTTGTTGTTTCGTAAATTAAAACAATTTCATATATTTTGTTGAAAATGGTGAAAGAGATGTCATTGCTTCTTCCTATAATATCTTTGTTCGCAAATATTTTCGTAATACATATTACCATATTAATTTACAATATATAATGCAATTTTTAAAACCGTATACACAATTGAGCGCAAAATTAATGCCACGTTTATTAATTTATACATCAATTCAATTTTTAAATTTATATAGATATAAATGGATTAAAATTTGTATGAAATATAAAGATTATGAAATTGATATTTTAATTAAAATAAAATTTTAATATAATATTTTTATTACACTAATGTACTAATGTACAATATGAATAATATATATATAGTAATTTATCTGTGAATTTTGTGAAAAGCATATTTTTTAAAACAAGATTCCCTCATGTACGTATTTTTTTCGTTTTCAATTATTATCGTACACATTGATATCATTGATTGTATTTAACATCTATAACGCTCTCTACATTTCAGAAATGCGAAATTATTGGAGAAAGAATCTTTGCAGAGTACATCATCTCACGGTGGCGCACGTTACTTGATTTTGAATAGAAGTTACCAGAACATTCGGTAATCTGGAAGAGAATAATCCTGCCAAAGAAGGACGAATTGCCGGCGGACGTACTCGTGGAGGAAGTAGAGGAAACTGGAGGGAAAGTGCATGCTTGGCAGGAGAGAATCGCGTCTGGGAAACGTGACTTCTGGCAGCCCAGAAGTGACCGAGGTCGTACACGCGAAAACCAGAAGGGAAAAAGGAGAAATTCGGGAACAGCAACGTCGAGTCGCCTCTGCGAAAAGCGTGAGAGGAAAGATCGGATTTTCGGCAGCTCGCTGAAACGAGCACGAAATGGAAGCCCGGAAGCGAGAGTGAGGACAAGATTTCGCAAGCGCGAGGGAAAAGAGAGACGAGAAAGCTCGAATCCCCATCTCGAAAAGTGCACCCAAGAGAAAGAAACCATATTTCACGATACCCGATGTATCCTCGTAAATCAAGGAAGAACGACATTGTTGTAACGCGATAGTGGAGGCAGTAATTAATAATTTGATATTCGTGCCGTTCTTATATCGATTACCAATCAAATATATCAAAACCTATCGATAAAGAAAAGAAAATATTAAATAAACGTGATTCTGGACGAATTAAAAATAACAAGCAAAAGATTGATTAATTAATCAATTAATTGCTGAGTTCTAACAAATGTATGCGTGTCTTAAAAATGGAGAAAATTGTACTAAATATTTCCTTGTGAAGCAATATAATTTAGTTTAAGTGTTCCTTGAGAGATATCTCAAGATCCTGAGTAAGAGAAATTATAAAGTTGTTCATTTTGTTGGAGCTCGACGGAAAAAAACGGAGAACAATCTTTAAGAAGTTCCTGTAAAAAAGGCACTTCGCATTTAAATAGAATTGCAAGACCTTCGATGCGGCGCTTCGCATTTAAAAGGAACGGAATTAAACAAACTGGATATTGTCGACTGAAACAAAGCGTACTTCGCGCATACATATATACGATTGTTAAAGAAGATCGTAAGATCAAAGTAAAAGTCCGGGAGTTAAAAGCTTTTAACAGATATACGCCAATGAGAGTGGCGCGGAATATCTCTAATGATCAAGCGAAGAATATTATGCGAAGAAGATTGCTCCTTTTCGTTCGAAATTCTCTGCTCGGGTTCGATAGGACTCTGATTGTAGGAAGCGCTCGCGACACAGAGAAGAGGCACAGAGGGATCGAAACTTAAGACTGTAAATTGCCGAAATTACCGCGAGGATCAAAGGGGCATGCCATTAAAGTTCCCGTCCGATTAATCGATCGTCAGCGTGGAACGTCATCAGAACGATGAGAGAGCGCAGATGTGCAAAATAGGGATCGCGGCCTCGAGCGTGCAATTCGTGCATCCTGGAGACTTGGAGATGAATCTCGTGGAATTGGAAATAAGACCCGACACGCATTTCTCTCTCTCTCGCGAAAAAAAGTTTGCCGGAACAAACAGGAACGCAGAGTTTAAAAATTCAAACTCCGCGCGCTTAATCCGCCGTTTAATCCGCGAGAAGCGTCTCGGATAAAGTTTGCGGCGCATCTGAAACGCCTGGCGGATTAAGTCGATATAAATTAAACTATGGAAATCGTTCCCGACGTACCGGCCTGGTTTTTAAAAGATCTCGCATTCTCGCTTTACGATACGTGAGTAGAAAACATTAACGGGTGGCAAGAAATAAAGGAGTCGTCTTATAATTAATCTCCATTTCTTCGGCCGTTTGTGAATTATTAAATCTTCATCGATCGCACGTTTTTATACACCGAGATGTGTAAGTATAGTTTAATCCTCTTCATGTATTTAACTTAAAATAAATCGATTCGCTCGACAGCCTTGACTCCTCTAATTAATTTTCAAGCAATCAAGGGAGTTTTAATCAAGATCAAAAAGAATGTCACCCTGAAATAAAATAAAATTCCATTATGTGATGATAAAAGTTAACGAACGTTCACACTCAGGTGCATCGCAGAGAGAAGCGCAGATCGAGAAGTATTTTCGAGAAACGTTTCGAAGAGAAAGGAACCTGGAGGGATATTAATCAATGCCGGGATCGCGGAAAAGCACGTGGCGTTTAAGCGCGAGAAAGAAAACGGACGAAATCTCGAATATGCATTCCGCGCGAAATCGGCGGAATAGTAGGATTCGATTCTCCGGATTCGACAGCAGCCGGGGAAAGAAAGTTCGGAGTGAAGAGCCAAGGATGGAAAGTTGTGAGCGGAGCAAATGGATAGCGTGCCATGCTCATGGAAGAGTCATGAGAGACGAATTCCCCCTATACTTTTCTCGCCACTCATGTATTACGTAGAAAACTTGCATTCGTATGGAAAATCAGCGCGACCTGATTGAAAGGATTCGCAAGCTCCGAGCTCGCGAATTCTCGCAAAAGAGCATCTCAACCGGAAAACATCCACGACGACTGCGAAAGTACCCCTTTCGCAAAGGGAGAATCCAATAAGTGAATTTATCGCAGTTTCAATTGTAGCTTTGTTGAAAAACTTGTTAGACATTTGCGCGAAATTATTTCTCCAACTAAGAGAAATGTTTCGACTTCTCCCGCGTATCAAATACGATATGTATATATTTCAGTTTATTCGCCGGCGCTAAAAGTCCTTCTTTCCCTTCTTCGGCGATCGAGAAGAAAATGACTTTCTGGCGATAAACCAAGTCTCATGTCTCATTATATATGTGCAGGCTTTAAGAGATTAAAAACGTCGACGCGACAAAGAATTCTGCGACTGGCCTAGTTTCGCGATCGGTTAGCCGGGTCTTGTTTGGATTCTTTATTTGCTCGGTAAATCCCGCTGAAAAACTACAGGTGTAGTGCGGATTAGCAAATCGATAGAACATCCCAGAAATGTACCGTAACTATCGAGTCTTTCGTATTGCAATTTATCGATTTATTTCGGAACAATCCTTGTTGAAACTATACATTTTGAATTAATCAGAGTTCGTAACGATCGAGTCGTTAAAATGAAATGGTTATATCAGCATTCCCGATAAACCAAGTATTAATAAAGAAAGTAGAAATCTTGAAACTATATATTTTTATAGTGTTTTATAATATATATATAAATTGCGAAGAAAAATATTTGTGTAGAAAAACGCTTAAGCGCTCTCTATATGATGTGATGTCAATATTATTTCATAATATTCGAGAAAGCTACGCCGGAGAATGTGCAATTTTTAAGCAATCGACTAGATTTACGTGTGCTGGTTCATAGATTGTATCGATGTCAGTGATGCGGTGCATGAAACCGAAAACAATACGAATCTTCGCTGATGATTGTTGGCCGAACGTGGTCTGCGGAATCTAACAAATCGAGGCCGCAGCCATTAGCTGATGAGGGCACCGTAGTTCATCGAGCTCTTCAAACCGGGAGATCGGAGATTACAATGTGCAGGGAGAAAATATTGGAATGAAAAGAAATGCCAAGAAACGCTGGAGGAAACAACAGGCCCTTTTAAATTCTAAATGATATCGTGACTATGACGTCTAATAGGATGCTTACGTAGTCGATATTGGAGAATCGATCGAGAATTTATTTTCACCCTGGATAACCGCGAGATAAATTTTTCTGCTGATTAACCTTATAATTATCTCGATTTATTTCAATTTATTTTATTTCACTTATTTTTTAATAAAAGAATTTTTAGTTTGTTAATTTTTTTACTCAGTATCGTTCATTATTATAAATACTAAATGTAAAATAAAAAAATATGTAGAAATGTATATTACATAATTATATCCTTATAAATCACACATATAATATTTTTGTTATAATAAAGAAATTATAGCACACACTTTGTAGCATCGCGCGGCGAAAACATTTTTTTTTAAATTTTCTAGTTTGGTTTCGAAATTCTTTTTCAGCGAACCGATCAACGTTCAATTTCGCGAGCTCATATTTTTTTCCTGTGATAGTTTCATGTTTGAAAACCGATATATAAAATAGATAGATCAATTTTTCAGAGTACTCTAGGGAAAAAAGAAACTAAAAAGAGAAGATAGAAATCTCTTTCATTCAGGCAAAATTTGCAAGAAAAATAATTGAATAAAATAGCTAGAATAGAAAAGCTCCCAGAGATATAATCCTAAGATAATTATTTTTACGTAAAATTGTTAAATTTTTTTTTCCTTTCACAAATAATAAAAAAACGAGACGAGTATAACGTTGGATGCATGAATTAATCAGAGTTCGTAACGATCGAGTCGTTAAAATGAAATGGTTATATCAGCATTCCCGATAAACCAAGTATTAATAAAGAAAGTAGAAATCTTGATTGCGATCTTCGTTTCAATCTTGTCGAAACGAGAGATTCATATAAATCAAATTAAGTAAGTTTTTTTACAGCCGAAAAAAAGCACAATGAATAAAAATGTAAAAATTCCAATGTTTCTTTCGCTTTTCCAGATTGCTTCGTGTTTTATTTAAGAAATGATTTTTTTTCTAACCTTGTTTAATAAAGATAATTGAAATATTGAGTTTTATAATTTAGAAAAAAATATTATTGCGTTTTACAAAAAAAAAAGAGTATTATAATTTAAAAAGATGATTCTTGAAAAATAAAATTTCAAAATTTACTAAAATTTATGAAATTACAATTAAGGAGTAAAATGCCGATTTATATAATATAAATTTAAGTTATCAAAATTAAATAGAACTTAGATTTTACATAGATTTTAATTTTTAACAGAATGCTATTTTCTTTATATATTATAATCCCTTTAACAAATTGTAGCATTCTGTTTCCCAAGATGCAATATGCAAAGTTTGCAATTTAATGTTATATAATGTATAAGAAAGGAAACAATAAATAGCAATTGTATCGCGATCAGAAGAAAAAGCGATCGTGTGCAACTTCACGTGTAAAATACATGTAAGAGTAGAATGCACGTGAGACTTTCGGAAGATCCGTCGAGCTTTCATATTTTATATACATATTGAAAAAAAATATACACAATAAGGTTGATTTACTCTTTTCGAAAGCTTTCAAGCACGAGTGAAAATCGCCGATTCAGTTCGTTGCAGCGTTGAATGCAATATAATGGAGATCAAGCAAGTTTTCCTGAAAACGCGCGTCGAGTTTGGCAAGCAGTGCATCTTCGATGTGTGCGGCCCGAACGTGGACATGGAGATCATGCCAGATCCAGAAGCTATGGCCAATTACATTAGGAGAACTCACTGCAACGTCGGCGTGCAGCACACAAGACAGTTTGCGCTGCACGAGGTTAAAATCATGAGATATGCTAGTGGTACAGATAACACAAAAAATGCAATCTATTTAATAAATCATAATTAATGCATAAATGCGTAAAAAGTATAATCCAAATAGATCAAATATGTAAAAAAAAAAAAAGGAGAAGAGCTACGGTTTGCTTCTCCCGACAAGATTATAAATGTAAGTTACAAGTTACGGTTCTAGCGTTACAGCGTCAGATTCGACGTAAAGAGGGAACAAACTACGGCCCTTGCTGCAGCCCGCAGTTCGAGAACTCTACTAATGTATTCAAAAATCAACTGCGTTTTACTTTAACGGAACTAGACGCAACTTGCGGTAAAACTGGCGTCAGGCTGACGCGCCGAACGGCGCAGCATCTGCGCGTCTCACAGAGTTCGCTGTCTGATGCCGCAAGCGTGCAACTTTCTACGAAACTGCAACGTAGAAAGACGAGCGACCTCACGTGAATTTCACGGGTGTAGCTTCTTCTTCTGCTTGTTTTACAACGAGGCAACATATGTCGAGGGCAGACATCACTAGTAGCGCAATAGCACACAATTTTGTTATCCTGTATTTCATATTTATCATGTATATCAAAACATTCGTGATAAATTTTAATTTCGTTTTGATTAATATAAATTTTCTAACAGTAAAATAAAAATTATTTAATAAATTCTATAATATAAAATAAGAGAGATATAAATTGATAATTATATAAAAATCGTTAAGACCATATTAATTCAAGTTAATATTTAGATTTATCTGATCGCGGAAGTTGCATCTATTCATTTAATATTTTCTGGTATCGAATAAATCAGTATTTATTTTTTTTATACAGCACAATCGCCTATTGTCTTTCAATAGTGATTTACAAATTAAAATTTACGTTTTTATATTTTTATTAAATTTTAAAAGCAATGATAAATTATTAAATTAAGGCCATGTGTAACGAGCAATACGATATTATTTTATTATTGAGAAGAAAATTCTTAATTTGAAATAATAATTATACAAACGTTTTGAGCTCTATTTTTTATTAGAATTTTATGTATTTATTTATTATCGGTATTTATTATCACTATTTTTTTGCGCACTGAAGAGGAGCAAGTAGAGCTCGAAACGTTTGTATAATTATTATTTCAAATTAAGAATTTTCTTCTCAATAATAAAATAATATCGTATTGCTCGTTACACATGGCCTTAATTTAATAATTTATCATTGTTTTTATTGTTATACGAGCTTGAGCATTGGTATGTGATGTTTTGATTAGGTATTAATTTTGCATTGTTTATTAAATTTTATTTTTATCGCCAAATAAATACGCATAGAAACAATGAAAATGTAATCACTACCAACGAATGATTGCATTCAACAGATATTCGAATTTACTTTATTGTTGGTATTATATTGTTTTATGATATTATATACAATTGTGCATATACAATGTAGAGCAAATTGAGATAAAGCTAAACCTAAACTCTAAGTTTAGGATCAACGCCGTGGAATTCTATGCTATCATTTTGGAGCAATCATTCCTCTGGAATTCCAGGCTCAAACTGTCGGAACCCAGACAAAGAGCAGCGGAATGTTTCACTTCGAGGGTGGTTGGCCGAAGGAAATCAATCCGAAAGACGAGGAAGCTACTGCGAGATTCCGCAGACGAGTCGAGAAGGACGAGGATTGGGCACCGAAATTGCGCAACTTATTCCAAGTATATTATTATAGTGAATTATCATGAATTGGTTACTTCTTCACAAATAGAAATATTTTGGAAGACCAATTTAATCAGAATCTTGGATAGAACAATAATGTTTAATATTCGATTAATAAAATATTATTGTATCTTTTAAAAAGTACAATAATTATGTTGTTTTTTTCTCCCATAGCATATGGAATATAATGTCCTTCAGAACGGCGCACTTAACATATACGAACACTATTTCGACGATATGGTTCCTACAGAATTAGTGAAACCTCGTAGTCTTAGGTAAAAAATCCACTATTTCGTCATCTATAGCTCATTTAAAAGTGAGCTTTATATACAGTTCATCTATATGTATGTATATTCTGCCAAGACGAATTAGAACTGTTAATACGAGAGTGAATAATGCAGTGAGAAGTTTGAAATATTCATGTCGAAAAATTTTTGGCGAAATATCGTAGTCGTGAAACGATGAATAGCAGAGAATTCAATCGCCTTTAGTTAAAGGAGAGAGAATCGTTTTTATTATCATATGATATCGGAAGCATGCTTGCAACCTCGTGATCCCAGATGGACAATTTTAAAATGTATATATTCGTGGAGGACAAGAACGACTACGTTGGTTCGGCCATCAAAAGATTTAAAATTTAAACCTGGCCTGAGCCCGAAGGTATCCGAACATATGTCCGGATTCCGGAATTGTAGTGGACGTGAATTATGCATCCTGCTGCTAAATTTGCTTTCCTCCCTTTTTAAACTAACCATTTTCCGCGCGTAAAAATTGCAAAATGGTTCTGAACTATTTAGTTACTTATGCGAAGAGAAGCAGCGAGTAAAATTCTAGTTCTTTTTTCAAGGAAAGTTCATTTAAATATATACACATATGTAAAACAATATAATACTCTTAAATTTAATGCAAAATTTAATAGGGACTGAAAATTTGGCCACACGTTAAAAACAGAGAAGTATGTAATACAGAAAATTTAATTTACAATATAAATTGAAAATTATTATGTAATAATACATTTATTAAATACTATATTAATATTAATAAGAGAATTTATATTATACAACGTTGATTATCAGACAACATACAGATGATTCGTATTATTTTCGAAAGATTAAACATTTTTTTTCACATTATTTCATGTCATTTTAACGATATTATTCGAGACGTTGACATTTTAAAATTATGTTTAAAAAAATTATATTAAAGGTAAATGTGACAGCTCAGAATTTTATTTCAGAACAGTGAATGTTTACGAGGATCCGCAAACGCCGATGCGACCAGTAAATAACATTTCTTGGTCGCCTGACTCTGGTAGTAAAATGGTAGTCTCGTATTGCTCCTTTGGAATTAAGCCAGATCACAGAAACATTGCGTATATCTGGCAGATTGGTAAGTGGAAAAAGCGCGGAAAAGCCTTGATTACATTTAAACGTTGCACTTGATCATGGTTGTACAACGTCCGCGATAAGTTTCCGCGCTGAATCTGTATTAACGTTTTTAGTCATTGTTATTTGTTATAGTGTTCAAAAAAATTTCTTCGCGGTAATAACTCTCGTCTCGAAAAAACAAATGTAATTTTTCCAATTTAAAGAACCTTTTTTGTCTAATTACTCGTAATGTAATTTATATAATTTTGAGAAATATTTTATAAAAAATTGATATAAGTTTTTCAACAGAAAAAATATATTTTACAGATAAAAAAATATAAAATAAATTAAAATACGATATAATAATATTACTCAGCAGAATTAAGTTGTTGGATAAATCTTTTGTATCTTTTATACGAGAAACAGATGCTGCTTATCCCGGACGAATGTAAGGTTTTAGATTGGAAAATCCTATGCGAAATTCAATTTCATTCAATCGAACATGCGACGCCTTCATAGTCAATTCTTTCTATATAGTCTCCTTTCAGCACTTGATAGAACGTTGATCGATCAAATAGCAACACGTTGTTATTGTTATTGATCCATTAAAGTATATAACAAAAATGCAATGTTTCCTTCATACGTTAGAAAGGAATTATCTTATTATTATAACGAATAAAATACTAATCGAAGAGTGCATAACATAAAATAAAACAAACATCGCGAATCCAACAATATTGTATATTCCTATATTTATATTAAAAATATATTACATAATATAGTATAATAATAGAAAGAGAGAGGAGATATTTAAAAATGGAATATGATATTTTATTTAATATATCTATCTTTCAACGATGCGTCTCTAATGCTTTAAAATTACATTTTGCAAGTTTAATTTAATAATATTTCTAAAATGACGATGTGTTTTTCATACACGTATTTATACGATCAATCGACCGACGACAGACAATCCTAATAAGCCCTGGATGGCACTGGAGGCTCCGTCTAACACCGTGGTCAACGAGTTTAATCCTCGGGATCCTTCTGTACTTGCCAGCGGCCTGATGTCAGGGCAAGTTTGTAGCTGGGACATCAGAACTGGTACTTCTCCGGTCCAAATGTCTCATCGCCAATTCAGTCATAGGTAATCTCGACACGGACATGCCTGGTCGTGCGCGACATCGGAACTTTGAATTTCATAATTCAGTACTCATTGTCAGTCAGAGTTCCCTGTTCTTGGTCGGTCGAAAATGCATTTCCAGTTTGCGGCCGCGCACGACAAGATGATGAATGAATAAAACGTTGTCGCGCTTCCGACCTCAATTAAGTTTCATTTCGTTTTTGCGCGACGTTCTCATCTTCTCGTCGCGCGTGATTTTTCTTTTAACGTTGAAATGTAGGATAATTGAGTTGCTCGCAAACGCGACGAAGTCTAATTAAAACATTTTTCTGCTCGTACAATTCTACAATTAATTTATGAAATATATGCTCAATGTAATAATCATTCCCTTTCAAAGGGATTTCACGACAGTAGTAAAGTGGATCACCACGAAGAGCAATACGGAGTTCTTCTCGGGCTCTTCGGACGGCCGTGCCATGTGGTGGGACACCAGAAACTTACGAAAACCAACCGAAATTCTCGTGTTCGATCTCGAAATGCCCAACGAACCGAGCATGGATCGGGCGATCGGTGTCGCATCAGCTGACTATGAACCCAGTGTTGGTACGAAGTTTATGTTTGGATTGGAGAACGGCGTCGTGATCAGCGGCTCGAAAAAGGCGAGAACTCCGGCGGAGAAACTGGCTCTCAGATTCAACGCTCATTATGGTCCAGTTCTTTCCGTCGATCGCAGTAGTTTCAATCCGAAGATCTTTTTGACAGTCGGCAATTGCACGGCTCGTGTCTGGGCGGAAGATGCCAAAGACGGCAATCTTGTGTCGACGAGGTACTTTTTCGTCAGTTTTTTTAAGTAAAAAAATCGGAAAAAATAATGTGATTGAATTTTTTTTTATCATAAGAGCTTGTAATTTTTGGAACTAGATGTCAAAATGACCACAATAAGTTTTTGTATGGATTTTTATGCGCATATATGTAAATATCTTGTTAAACGGAACTCTTTCGGAGATTATTTTTGGACAAATTATTTTTTTTCTGTCGTAGGGGGTTCCAAGGAATGCCAACATGCTAATAATTTGTGGTACCAAACATAGAAACGACCGTACTTAATTTTTATGTACTCATATATGATGATAATTTCGATGTTTCTTAATTGTTTTATCATATTTGTACATCAGTAATGCTTTTTTGCGTAAATTTATTGTTTTTGATATAATTAGAAGCATTTTTTATAATCCTGGTTGTTATTAACAAATTTTTAATTTTTGCCTCAAGAACGCTCTAAACTTCAATCACATAAAAAATATCAGTATCTAATTTATCGTCGTGAAATAGTGTTTTGAAAACTTCTAAAATTTCTCTGTCTTAATCGAAAGTATTAATATTCCTGTGAAAGTACAAATAAATCAAATCAATGTCAGCATTAGAATCGTACGTAAATGTACATCACACAATTATTAATTTTAATCATATACAATTATTGATCTTTAGATTCCTGGTGGAAGATCCCGTCTGCGGTTGCTGGAACAAAACAAGACATTCCATATTTTACGTGGCGACACGAATTGGTGTGCTAACTGTATGGGATCTTTTGGTAGGTCTGCGCGATCCAATCTTGACGATGAAACTTTGCGAGCAAAAATTAACTGCAGTCACATCGCACGAAATGGGAGCTTTACTTGCCGTCGGAAATTCCGCCGGCAATGTTTACCTCGTCGAGTCGTCGGAAGCATTATATACGTTCGACAAAAATGAAAAGAACGATCTCACGTCGGTGAGTGATGGACGGTTTGCTTTCTTGTAAATATGTAACATAATATCAATTTGCGAAAAGTGAAACAAGCAGCTGAATAGACATTAAAAAATCAATAGTAATATTATGAGATATATAATATTATCATTGACAATATTAATTATTTGCAAGACAAAAATATAATAAGATTAATATTTGTACATATAATTATTAAATTTTATATTATAATCAAAAATTCTATAAAATACATTATAAACGAGGCATAAAATAAATACAATATTAATCAAAACTTTTCGAATTTGATGACAGTATCTGGAGAAGTGTTCTCATTTCGTGAAAGCAATAGACACACGATTGAAAGAAATCAAATTCGCGAAAACTGCCATGGAAGAACTATCAGAAGTCATGTTGCTGGATTTGAAAGATAGAAAGAAGGATAAACGATCGACAATAGATCGTAATAAACGAAGAACACAGGAGAAATTAAAGGAACCTCGAGAGAAGAGCAAAATTATATCCAAGAGGAAACTTAAGGATGAATTTCCCGAACTTCAAGAAGTTGAAGACAAATTCTTCGAGATTGTCAAGAAGGTAATATCAAAATAATCTAAAATCTTGCAAAATTGTTTCATATACTTTGTATAAAAATTAATAGAAATGTTATATAAAAATTTATATATCTTTTGAACTTATTTAATTTTATACTTTTCTTCTTTGTTTTTTTTTTTCATAATTTAATAAAATTTCTAATATATCTTTCTTTCAACATTAGCTAGTCGCCATATAACAAACTGTCATAATATTTCATCATTCTCTTATTTGATATGACTTTTTGCTATTATTTTAGTTGTCACGCGAAACACTGCTAAATAATAATTATATTCGACACAATTTAACTCCGCAAAATTTGCTACACTATGTGAACTTCATAATATAATAATCATGTTATACCAAGTAATTCATTTAATCATATTTATTCAATCAATTATTATTTGTAAACAATTTATTTATTGCCATAAATTTAAAAAATTAAACAAATAATGAAACGTTATTTATTGCTTTATTATTTTATCTATCTATATCATATCTTCATAATTCGCAGGAAAAACAAAAATATATCGAAGATGAAGATCCAGAGTTTTCAGCCATAAAAACGCGATCAATAAAAAAAGTCATCAGTCGAAAAATCGAAAAAGATTCGCATGTAACGATACAAGAAGCAAAAGAGACCGTGAAAAAAATGCCTAAAAAAATATCTAAGGAAGACCGAGAAAAATATCCAAAGAAAATCGAGGTTCCCGAGATTTCTGTGATGGAAGTCCAAGATGTTGAACAAGAGAAAACAATAATGGAGGAACCTTTGCCTGCGTTAGCGATCGTGGAACCTCCCGTCAAGTTAATTAGCAAGCGAAAACATAGAAAGAAGCTACGAAAGAAACGACCGAAGCATGCCGCCTTCAAATTGCCAAGACCGTGTAAAATTGGCATTTGCAAACCTAAGATTTGCTGCCGTAAAACGTTCGAAAAATTAAGAATTAGGTATGGGTGTTTTTTTTAAATGTTAAATATCGAAGAAAAATTTTGACAATATTTATATATTCCCTATATGAGTATCACAATGAAAATTATTTGCTTTAATCTAGAATTGAATCGCGTTTAATGATGTCAAAATATCAATAACTTTCTGACAAGTATTGTACAGGTTCTTTATTAATTTAAAAGTAATGTCAAAAAATATTTAATTGCGTTACACATTTTCTTCACATTTTTATTCTTTGACAAAAAATAAGCGTTTCATACATTTGATGTTCAAAAAATTCAATATCGTTAAAATCGAGATGGAACGTAGAGTAGTTTTTGAGATTTCCTGACATCGCCTTCGACTGACGCTCCAACTTAAAATTTCGATCCAACTATCGATTCTTTTTCAACTCTGAAATTCACGAGAAAAGTATACATTGAATCGTCAATGTTAGGTCCACAGATCGAGCAGTTAAAGATCGTGAGAAACGTGACGTCAGAGCGAGGACGTCGATAGAAAGTAAGGAAAAAATGAGACAAAAGAGAAGAAGGTCCTGGACGAAGCTGCTGCGCGTTTATAAGCGCAAAGAGCTAACTAGAGAATACGACAAAGAAAAAATTACTCTCCAAGAAATGATGGCGCCGCCCGAAGAACTAGCCCTCATGATAGAAGATGTGAAAAGAGCTAAAAGAGAGATTCAGGAAATCGGTAGAGCAAGGACGAAAATAAGAGAACCCGCCAAGAAAACTTGGGAAAGCCGGTTAGTTCCTAACTTTTTCGAAATTGGACTTCGATCTGACCTCAGAATTTTATTTATGGAGTTCCATCTCTCCGTTGAATTATGTTTCTCATCTCTCATTTTTTATTTAAAAAATATTTTTTATTTCCCATATAAAACTAAACTAATCTATGAGATTTCAAATATAAAAAAATAATGTACACGCAAACTATTTTATTATCTATTTTGACGCTCATAATATCGATTTAATGATAGTTTCAAATCCTAGTCGATTCAAGTCAATATAATATTTGCACAAGAATAAAATAACTTGTCGAGATTTCAAGAGTCATTATAGTAACACCGCGTGATTTTCTTATTATTTCAAAAATATCCAAATTCCTTGTCGATATTTCGATAATTTAATCACAATATTTCACACAGTGCTACGGTTGCGAAAGGATCTCGAGACACGACAAGAGAATCGAAAAAGAACGAGAGGGTCACGAAAATGCCGGAGAGTTTTCCTACGACGGAAAAACCGAGAAAGATGGCCGTCAAGGTGGATCCTTGCGTTCCTTGGAAACCACCTTCGCTTGCGGAGGATCTGCAGACGTTCCTTACAGGTCCCCTGCCTGAATCGATCGAGAAAAAGGAGAAACCGGACGTAGTTTGTTTGGAGGAAATGGAGGTTTCTCGCAGTAAAGTCTATCCACGGATTTCCGACTTCCATTCTACCGAATGATGTTGCATTATCTCCGAAGCGTTTCTATCCTCTATTTAATATTGTCGCGCTTTCTTTGAGAAACGTGACTTTTTCTTCTTCTCCTTCAATATATATAAAAAAGGGCGATATTATTAAATAGTGGATTTTTCTGTTTTAATTATTTTATTTATTGTCACATAAATAGATTCTGGGTGAAAATTGTAAATATCCAATCAAATTAAAGACGCTATACAAATTACATATAATAACGATACTAATTTATTATTACGTTAGTTTCAACAAATATTTATGTAACTGTCGTATTTGTTGAACTTCGCGTTTCTTGTCTTCCTAAGTAAATCACATCGTCGATAGAGAGAGAGCAATACCTCGATTTTCCGTGAATTCACGTGAAAAACCGACTTAATCCCATTCACCGGAGGCTACGCCGTGATTCGTATTATCGCGAATCGAAAGGGAACGACGGGAAATCCTCCTGGGTATTCAGGGATCCGGGATGATAAATTCGCGGCAGGAAGAGCTAACATTCGAGGGTCGATTCCGGTCCGTGGACCGGAGCAAGACGACATTTCCGGTAGGATACAACTGACTCGGTTTCCGCCGTTCCAACGGAATCTCGCACACACATGATAACACGGAACGAGTGCGATGTGTGCGAAAGTACTTTTCGCACGGTGAAAAGTTAAGCGAAAATCGCGCCTCCTTCATCGGCGATGTTCTTATTGCGGAACTTTGCTGCGCTTTGGTTTAACATAAATTGGAAGGAAAAGTTTTCTCCCGCTCGCAATTTTGGCTCCGTCAAAGAGGAATGAAACCGGCGATTCGAAGAGAGATATATAAACAAACTGTGTACTTTTCGTTAATCTACGAGTTCTTTGATGCGTTCAAAAGCACGCGCTTTCTTAACGAAAATATATGTATGCAGGTAAATACCTTTTCTTGAAATTTTTTTATCATAACGCATCTTTATATTTCCAATCTTTTCATAATTTCTTATCATCGTGTTCATAGAAATAAAATCATATTATCATATCGTTCACTTCGATTAATGACGACGACAAGTATTATGGTGTTTTCGACTCGTTGCTTAAAGACTATAATTCAAGAAGTAGCTGACGTCTGAAAAAAAAATTGAAAAGAAGTTTTATCTGTTAACTCGAACAGAAGTAATGCCCAGCAGACCTTTTTCCTCTGATATCTGTAGAAAAAGAATGATTTCTTTTTGGCATTCTATTTTTTCACAGTATTTTTTAGGGACTCATATAGTAAATGATCTGATTATCGCTGTAACCTGAATTATTTCTCAATATTTCCAATCGTATAATTATAACTGTATGCTATAAAATTTAATGGCCATCAAAAGTAACATTATAACTGCTTCATAATTATCATATTTAATATTAATTAAAATTATGAACTATAACCATTTAATTACAAAACAAATTAATATTGAGCTTAAAAGGTCCTCTCATTTAATTTTCTATTATAAATAAATCTATACTTTTAGAAAGAGAGCGAAAGAGAGGGTTTGCATTTTATAAGCTCCTCCATATTGTTTAATATATACAGTTCTCGTATCATGCAATAAATATATTATATATAAATTACGTATAAATTAAACTCGCATTAAAACGAGAAATGATTTTCTCTCGAAAATTTGTTCGCGGGATTATTTGTTACTCGGTATCATCGCAACTTATCGCCAAGCTCGAGTTTACAAATCAGGATCTTGGGGACCTCAAAAGTGGTGAGAATCAAGATGCAGCTTGATAGAAATATTTCAGGACGCTAGCGCGGCGAACGTCGCATATTGCGACAAATTATTCACATTGCAATTTCCAAGGGAAATCTTTGTGGCACACAAGCAACGCCTAACGTATCGCCAATCGGACGTTCTATTTGTCGTCGCAGGGGTAAGAATTCCGAAAAGGATGTTTCGCAAAGAGAAGTCACGAGTAAAGAATCAGTGGATGTGTGAACTTTGACTGAGCCGCGAAATCCCTGGCGAAGTTCCAGGTTTCACATGAATTTTACGAGCCGCTTCGTGCAACAAAGTATCGTGCCAATTTATGTCAACCCCCGATTATACTCTAAACGTATATTTAATTATATCAATGTTGCGCATTCATGCAACAGTTCATATAATATAATTGAAATTCACGCGACAATTCATATAATATAATTTAATATAATTATTGTATTAAATATAATTAAAAAATTTGCAATAAAAGCTCTAAAATAATATAAGCAGAAAAATAACTATAGTGACTTTTCGAAAGAACAATGAAGATAATTTCATTAAAAAATTAAAAAATAGCGACACGTTGCTCTCCAAAATCTTTTTTTTTTTTTTTTTTTTTTTAGAAAATCAAGTGATATATTATATTATTACTCGCAATAACTTTCAAATTTAAAAATTATTTATGGTAAAACAATAAATGTGATTACTAGTACGTATTATACTTTTACACTCAATAGACGCATGCACATTTGCACAATCATCACGTGGCATCATCGTAAATTATTGGGCATTGCAATTTAATAACACATTAATTAATCATGAGGTACGTTTCCGACACATTACGGTACTATTACATTCTAATTATCGAGATAATCGAGTTGCTTTAACAGCATAATTTATATCGGATAGGATCATCAATTATATTTGAACTGACAGAATGATTAGATCGATTTCATTATTCTGATAATTATCAATACGATAACATGTAACTAATAACTAATGACCGATAAAACTAAAAAAAAAAAGTTTACAACTATAATTACGATTAAATTTTAATTTGATTTAGTATATTCTAGATCGAATAAAAAAACTAATTTCAAATATCTTAAAAAGTATCGGTGAAATTGTACATTATATAATACATAAACGCGATTGCCACAATCGCAATTAAAATTGCAACTATAAAATTGCTTGCGAAATTAATTTCTCGATAATGGCATTATTGCGACTCAATAAAGTATTGTTCGTATTTTGAAATTCTTCGGTGGCTTATCAGTTTTCGATAAATATGCGCGAATGATCGTCTATAGGGGCTTTTTCATCCTCTAATTATTGCTCTCGGACGCGTGTAAAATTAAACACCCGCTACCGTGGCAGAATTTATCGAACCGCAATAAATAATGAGCGCGCCTAATGCCAGTAACAAATGTACACTCGTTAAATCAGCTGCTAGGATTAATTGAGAAATCGGCCGATGTAACTCGTGGGTATCGTTTTGGTCTGCGGCCAGTACACGAGAGATAGAGAGAACGAAACAATCGATTATTTTAATATCGCAGCACTGTATGTTCCAACTCCGTCGGGATTTGAAACAATTGTATTGTAACTGGGTCTACAAGCGTACGGATGAATCGAGCAGAACGAACAAGCAAGTAAAAGCATGTATTTTATAAGAATAAAAATATTTACAATTAGGTAAATTAAAATAGAGGTATCAATAAATAATTATAATAATAATAAATTAATCTAAATCTTGAAGAAGAAATAAAAAATTAGTTTACACATATAATATTTTTGAATGAGATCTTTATAAATTCTCTTTTGAGAATTCAATTGGAAAATTGCAAAAACTATTAAGAAAGAAAAAAAGCTGTCAAAAAGTGGACAAAATGTCGCAAAAATATAACTAACAATAAGCGATGAAACAAAATAAACTTTTAAGAATTGCAATTTTAGAAATTCTCAAAATTGTGATTTTAAAAGTTTATTTTAATTACAGAAATCATAAACTCTCGAAAATGAGCAAAATATCAGAAGAATAATAATTTAAATCAAGTAATAAATAAGAAAAATAAAAACTAAGCAATACAATGTTAATAAATTTAATTATATATTATATGTTATCTCTCATGTTACCTTGATAATTATTTCCGCTTAATTTCATTAAAGCAAAATGCAAGCGTATATAATATTAAATAAAAGCCCCAAGCTGGCTTTGCTAACAATAAGATTATCTGATAGCCAGCGGCAGTAACCTTTGATTCGTCAGTGTCACTCGGCAATTAACTTAATCTAGCTACTGCTTTTGTTAGCTAACTTAAAACAGCGAAAATTGATTACAGACGAAAGAGATACAGGTATCCCAATGACAGAAAGACGCGAATAATTGTATTGAAAGCAACTATTCATAAGAGTTTAAACTTATTAAGTCCGTTTTATTCACGTTCTACCAATTCAATTTCTAGACGCATGAATGCTGAACATATCAGCCCTCATTATGATCTACATATTCAATGGAAAATGAAATTATATGAGAGAAAATGGAAAATCTCTTCTTACTTTTTCATTTCAAGCTAATGCTGGTAATTACTTCTCTCACTCTTCTATAAATGCAGACCAAAACCACAAGCGTGCGAATTAAAGTGTGCTATGAAAGATCAATCTTCTATTATTATAATTAAAACTGAATTATGTAAATAACAAAATGCGGCATATTCGATCTTGATGAGTAGCGTTATAATTAAAATCAGAATAATGAATCAAAACACGATGCCATATCTTTATAAAGTAATTAATATAATTATATTATATGAAATGATATATAGAATGTAAGTAAAGTAAATTGACCATATTCAAGAAAAGTACGGAAAATAATAATTTTTTTATAGTAAAAAAAATTACTTTTTTATTGAATTGTCTTTTACAAAAAATATAAAATATATAGCTTGTCGTATAATTATAACAATTAAATGTAATATAATATTTATATGTAATAAATATAATATAATCGTATGATTTATATTTAAAAATTTTTTCTTTGAAATAATTATAGGATGGTGAGAGAAGTAATTACAAAATAAAAAAATGAAGTAAGATATAAAATCTCTCTATAATGCATGTGCAACATGCAATCACAATAATAAATTAGTTAAAACTTTCTATTATTTTGGTGAAAATTATAAAAATAATATGTGGCAAAATTTAAAATATTTGCTAAAAATAATTGAATAAATGCAATTTTCATATCTAATCAAGATCGCACATGCACATAGAAAAATGTTTTATCAAGAATAATATGCAGATACAGTTTTCTTCGTGATATCGTGTACGCTTCTGCGAGTGTTCGATAATCGATTTTAAATCGATGTCGAGCATTATAAGAGTATTTGATCTTAACGACGACACAACGCCTCTTCTACGTAGACACGCGATTTGCATAATATCTTGCACGGGATTTTTCATCGTTCACGGCATGTTTATAGGTCCAAGTGATTCACTTAAGCAAAACACTTAGGTCAGCACTTAGAATAATTTTCCCGGGCAGGTATGGGGAGAAACGTGGGGATGGGATAAATGCGCCGCGTAATGTCCTTCTTGCACGATCACGTCGCTAAAAGATCAGCGTACTAGCAAAACGATCTTTTTCACGAAAGTTTGTTTTACGTGACAAACAAGGCATCTGCAGGCTTATTCTGTAATTTTTTTATGCATACATTATAATTATAACGCATGCGTTATAATTATAATATATGCATGCAAAAATTACGCATGCGTTATAATTATTATATTTTTCTAATTCTGTAAAAAAAGTTATATATTAAATAGATCTGCTAAGATTTGATGTAACGTAAAAATTATAATTGCCTTCAGATTGCTCAATTTTGCATGTTTTGTATTTGGACGACGCAAATAAGTTCGACAAATTTAATTAATTAAATTCACACTGAAATATAATTAATTTAGTTTAATAAACGTATCGAAATGCTTCTATTTATTCACTTACATAATAACTTAGTTAATAATTTATTTGCCATGTATATGTAATTGAATATTATACTACTAAATTATGCATTTTTCTTTTTTAAATAAAGACCAAAAACTGACGCGTCTTTAAAATTTGCATAAATAACGCATACATATATGCTTGTTTTGCCCAAGAACTATTATATTTTGGAAATTATGTAAATTCTGCGCGGAGAAGTATGGTGGTAATCGTTAAGATCTGGAACACGACGCACAGCGTTAATATAAAATCGATTATAGTTTTCCCGGTATTTCTCGTGATATTGTGGAAAGTGTCACAGGTGGAAAAAAGTGGCATCCGCATATCATTTCCGCGGTATGCAAGTTTCTGTATAGTTTCATGCATGTGTCGCATTATTTTCTAATCGCCGACGCGATTAGACGGAACAATAAAGATTTTTCCACTTACATTTTTCGAAACAATGTAACATCTTGTTGCTGAATAATTAAAAAATTCGTAATTCTCTCTTGATTACAATATTATAATTAAATCCAATTATAACCTTGTATATAATTTATAAAAAAATACTACCTCATCAGAGTTAATTTCGTGGCATGTTAAAAAAAATGTACAAGAGCCGCTTTTTATTTAAGGAACCAAAATTGCGCGAATTTCATGTAACATGCAAATGAAGTACCGATGAGTGCAGAATTCCGAGAAAATGCTGCATTAATATTGGACTAGCAGGCTTGTTAACAATCTATCGTATATCCAGTAAAGTGATAGCATTAGCGACTATCGTGCAGCGACGGCCGCTGCTGACCTTTTTTATCGATTAACGCGAATGCATTTTGCACTGGAACTAATGGCATTCGATATTATCGCTCGCATATTCGCGGTAAATCGCAATTATCGTCGCGTGAGATAGGTTTTCATGCATAAATTAATTTTATTGTGAAGGATAATTTTCTTATCATTTGTATCAATCTATCATCTCACCTTTGTTCTGACTTCGGTTGCTCTCTTTTTCATACTGGCACAACATATTTAATGACAAAATTATTTGTTTCAAATATTTATAAATTAGATTTATGGTTTTCTACGATAAATAAAAATAAGAAGCAAATGTATAAATAAAAAATATAAATAAATAAAGACACATACAAATAATTGTTTTATTATGATGTTATTTGTTAGAATATTTTCTATGATGTCAAACAATTTATCGAAAAGTAAAGTGCAAACATATCTTGCTACATGAAATGTGTCAGATATCTCTGCAGCCATTTCTCTCGAAGAAGAATCGAGAGTGACCCGATCGAACACATAAATCGGGATAAAAAGGATGCAGTAATAAGAGTTTGAGGATTGCCCGAAAAATTCACGTCGTGACAGTCCTGAGATTTATTGTCGGCGACAATGAGAGCCCGACGATGTTCTCGGCTGCACGGCAAGAAGAAAATTTCACGGAAAGTTCGAAATTGGAACGCGAAGATAGGTAATTAAAAAATCGATTTCGGTTATCATTCTGGTCGATGCTGTGAAAGAACTGATAAGGATTGCACCCGCCCTCGAAAGAAGCAGACACAAAAGGAGAGACTGAAAGAATAGGAGAAAGATATGAAGAAGATGAAAACCAGCCCATTTTCTTTTCTCTCTCCTTCTCTTTGTAAAATTTTAAGGATAATAATTTATCGAGAAGATTATATATTGAATTGATTTTATATTAAATGTCCACAGAGAATGTATTTACTACTTGTCGAATAAACTTGTATGATAAAATGAAGCATATAATAATAAATATATAAAGATAGAATTTATTGTTAATGAATGCTTGATCATTATAAAAATTAAATGAAGAAAATAATAATGAATAATTAAGAAATATTATAATAAAAGAAAAAGAAACTAATTTCTGTTTTTTAAATATACGTTGGCAGTTAAAATTAATCATTTCTTCATCATTCAAAGCGAAGAAGTTGATTTGACGGAGATCAGTGAACGATAACTTTCAATTATATGGATGACATAATGAATGATTTATGCAATGTACGATGGTATGCGCGAGATGTGGTGAGATACGTGCATTTAAATTGCAAATTCCAGAGATCCGTAGTTATACACACGGCAAATCGGAACTTAAAGTTGTTACGCTGAACGTCCCAAGAGCCCGTGCATGTCCTATTAACGGGATAAAGAGAGATATATTCGCACAGAAATTGGCGTAAATCAATCTTAAATCCCCCGAAACGAGATATTACGTTAGATATACAATATTTGCGTGTCATTTGCCTGGTCCGCAAAAAAGTCACTCACGTAAAATCAGATTTTATTCCATCAGGTTCGGCACGCAATGCCAATTGAATAAAACGGGATTTCGACTCGCGCGAATGATAACAAATCGACTGGTCATTTTTCTCTTCTCTCGTCTATTCTATTTTTTTTTGTCAAAAATATGTCGAGCGAGTCAACTATGTAACTGCGTGTTTCAGGTGAAAACGCGAATTCACGTGCGCAAGGTAAGCGATTTCGGAGATCGTAGAGCAGTCGCAACATCGCTCGAATTCAGCTACACACATATCCGATGTCACTTTTCCGTTAAAATACATCGGTCAACTGCGTACGAAACGAAGCGTGCACAAACGTTCACAGAACCGCGCAACAGAGAGTCCAAGTTATCGATGCCCGATTATTCCGGATTATGAAATTTGCAATAATTGCAACCACGCGAACCTCGAATATACAATAAAATGCAAATGCTAGTCTCGTCTCGGTTTATTGCAGAATTAGTTCTTTAATCCGTTCGCTTTTAACGGATTATATACATTCCATATATGATGATCGTGATTTGTAATAATTCAAATATCTATAAAATATATATATACAGGATGTATTTAAATAAGCGCGAATAATTTCAGGTGATTCTTTATCGAAAATTAAAAGAGGTTTTTTATATAAATATATACTCCTATATGCTTCCCTGAGAAATTAAACTTTTCTAAAGAGGGAAGTTAAAAATTAAATTTTTTCTCAAATTAAAAAAAAATTAAAAACACATTTTTCGCACTTATTTAGATACACCCTGTATATGCCGATTTAATATTTTACAGAGTCGAAACGCGAAAAAAGCTGTACGTTAAATCTACATGTTGAAGCAGGCAAAAATCTATTTCGACATATGTTTCGGACGTGCAATGAAATAATCCGGAGAGTGTATCGTATTAATATTATCCGCTGAGATTTATATCTGCTCGGATATGCGTGCAAATAAATATTAAATGCTACAGACATTTTTGCAATTTCTTGTAAGAGAAGTAACGTTATTTCCATAGAGAATAAAGATCTGTGTAGGTGCAGCCGTGATATATAGAGTGTCCTTCGTAAGCACGAATCAATTTTTGCAATCGACTTTTGTTTCAAAATTAAAGAGCTCGGCAACTGAAAGTCTGAAATTAAACTTCTGCTGAAATACTGTCCAAGTCTCTATTAAAGTTGAAGCTAACTGAAAAATTCAGCTTTTGTTCCGCATCGAGTTGTTGGGTAACCCCATAAGTTCTCTTATATTATTACGTTCTCGCTCTTACAATAAACAACAATAGGGAGTCTTAACTCCATAAAAAATCAGTTGCTAAAGAAATAAAGAGTGTTTTGTCATCGAACAATGCGTGTTAGAGAAATTGTTAAAATAAATAAATATATCTACGTTGACGAACTGAAAGACACGATGTGTCGAAGGGTGAAATTGAATAAAATTTCCGTGGAGTGTTAAGCGAGGAATAAGCGTTCGCCTAGACGTAGACAGAATCGAGAAGATGGAAGGTTTGACACGGCCCTTGTCACACTTGCGAGACTAGAAACGGGCGAGTGCCTCTCCTTTACTAGGTGCGGTGGTCGTTCCATGTAAAGTGTCGCCCTTCCTCCGAGAACGAGACATCGTCCCGGACACACCTCCACGTGACAGACAGCGCGCAAGAACCACTTGTCAACCCCGACGCATGGCTCCCGCACCTGCATACATCCGGAGCGCATGAAAAATGCAGTCTGGTGTACAGCATCGAAATCCCTCGGAAACTGCCTGAGCTTAGACGGAGCTCATCCAAAATTTACAAGGAACGTACCTCCGTGGAATAGCACGCGCTGTTAATTCATGGATATGAATAAAAGAAGCGACAAAAAAGCGAGAGAAAGATACAAAAGAAATCGTCGCAATCAACAAAGGATTCCGGAGCACTTTGCTTCCACTGGAAGAATAAAAAAAAAAGAGAGAAAAATCTTAAAAACCTTATATCCCCCATACTTGCTACGCTAATATTTCTTTGTCAGACTTTATTTCAGTTAACGCTCGCAATTTTTTTTTTTTTAATTCGCATCTCCGCGCGCGACGCAAGGTAAACAAGCTGACTAGGAGCGCAACTCGGTAAGCAACTATAATTCAAGTGCAGCCCGCGATGAAAAATCGAGCGAAACTACGTGGAGTCCGTGACTAGCATGTGGTGGATCCCGTCCTTCGCCTTCATCGACTATAAAACGACCGTACATCCTTGTCAGCGACATATTCACTTTAGTCAAGACCGGGGGATCTTGCCGCTGACAATGCTTTATGGAGCCGTGCAAAGCGCAGCGCTGCTGCTGTGAACGAACGTCGTCGTCGTCGCCGGCGTCGTCGGCTCTTTGTTCGTACCGTAACACCGTAAACACGCCGCCGTAAAACCGGCCTAGGATTTACGAGAGCGAGGGTGTGTGCTGAAGGGCGCGAATCGACCAATTCCCTCGTCCTTTACCCGCGATATTGCTCAGCGTCGGGGCATTTATTTTCGTTGTCGCACCCCAATCTATATTTACACTCTAAATACGAGACCGCTAAGACAGCGTTACGGAACGCGATTTTTCAATGTCTCTAACATTGATAAAGTGCAATATCCACTTTGAGTAACGCGCGCGAAGGGATATATCCCCACGATTACTTCTACTTACAATTTTTTTTTTTTTTTTTTTAAGAGAATGCTCCTTTTCCGCAGAAAAATACACTAAATCGATACTTCTAAATTATAAAAATTAAACATTTTCATGCGTTATATTTTTAAGGTGCGGGTAAATAATAAGACTATATATCTCTCATATATTAATAAGTGCGTTTTAAGAAAATTTTAAATTAAATAAAAAATAAAAATACATCTGAAAGATATAAATAATATATATATATATATATATTTCTAAAGTATATATTTTACGTGAAAGAGTGCATTTAGCCATTTCATGATATAACAAGTTTCATTGTATTTGCAACTAAATGCATTGCCACGAGAGAAGATGCAGAATTTCCGATACCGGGTCGAAATAACCAGCCTCATCAGCTTCGTTTAAACCTTCGAGAACGATCGTGGTATTGTTAAAAATCACCATTTATTTGCGAAGCTACTATATAGTTATCTTAATACAATTCCATAAATGGTGCACTTATTGAACAAGTGCGCATCGCGTAATGTCTACTTCTGAGAAAACAAAAAACTTTTTGTGAAACAAACAGGAAAGTATATTTCTGATAACTTCGACTTTTTTTTTTAAAAGCTTTAACTTTTTCATTGCATCTTTTATTCGGTACACATATTTAACGATATTCTTGCATGTTGATCCTTCATAATTTAAAGTAGTGTCGCAAATAACATGTTTAACATTAAACAGGATTTTTTGGTGTAAACAGAAATTAATATTTTTATAAGATTTTTTGTAACGAATATACGTTGCGCGCTAATTATAATATTACACTATTTAAACAATTTTCATAATTATTATTTATAAAGTATAAAATGGGAATACGATATACGTGTTTCTGATAAACTTAGTTAGTTACATTCGGTGTGGCTTACATTTTGGATAGCGAATTGCAGTTTACAATTTTGAACACGTACACGGAATTGGTAGCGTTACACAAAGTCCACTCGAACTAAAATGAAAATGTTAAAATTCAACTCTGCACGTAATAGCCAAAATTTCCATATAAAATAAAAAAAGGAAGAGTTTTTGATCACGCAAGTAATTGATAATTAACTTTTCATTGCATTAATATTTAGTTAATTGGTAATTAACATTTTCATGATCGTTTTGTATAAAAATGTTTTTATGTAAAATAAATAAGTAAAATAAATAAATAATTCCATTTTTTAATTGCCTAGTTTTTTCGTAGAAAATTCGATGATCGTTAATTGAAAATTTCGTCTGCGAACTCCAGCTACGTAAATCGAATACTTGCAATGTAAAAGATAAGCTTGACTGCCAAAAGCTGCTCATCTTTTTATTCCATTTACTCCTTGAAAATTCGCATCAATTCTTCACATTATCCATCTAAGATTTGAAACCCACCTGCAACATAAAAGACAACAGAATTCGTTTTAGTATAATTCAGTATTATACAAGAATTTAATAATTATATCGGGGGTCGTAAGAAATGAGAAATGAGAGTTCAAGATATTTTGGTATATTACTTTATTAAAATATAATTAAATTAAAATATATATATATATATATATATATATATATATTATTCTTTTGTAATCGTAATTTTAAATATGGTGATGAAAACTCATGTGACTAGTATGTACTATTTTAAGTTCTTAATAGAATTTTTATAGAATTGATTGACACAATCGCAATAACTTGCTAGTTTTATTTTAATATTATTAACGATCTATTGCAACAAATTAATATTTCCAGACTTTTTCTTCTCTTAAAAAAAACTTATTTCACATATTAAATCTTGTGGCGATGTATTCTTAATTCTAATTAATTTGCGATATTTATCCTCTCTCTTAAAATTATAAATTGTAATTAAATGCACTAATATCCTTTTGCATTTCAATTTTTTAGTTTTTGGTATGCATTTAGTTGTTGCATTACTTAAACCTTAATGCTGTGATGCAGCATTGCATAATATATGTTCATTAAATATTCAACAAGGACCTTTTAATGACTGTAAAAGCCAGAGCACTCTGCACTTCGATCCTCAAGATAAATATCTTCTTAAAATGCGCAGTTTTAAATACGCCGATATCTTTTTTCCGTTTCTTATATTTTACAATATTTGTTTTAAATGAGAAGCCTGAATTTCCTCTCGTAACGATAGATTGACGGTTCGCGACTAAACGTTATTGTTTTACAGAAACTGCATGTTTACCTGTACTTTACATTAAACGTGCTCGGGCAAATATTATCCTGTTTTGAATATTTATGCGAACGAAAAGACCTCTACCGATTTTATTCGCATCGCGTTTGAAAAGGACGTCCCCATTGAATTTTGCGCATATTTTATAATATTATATATATTTAGTCCTCTATTTATATTCGTCAATGCAAAATGTGAAAAATAACTCTTATTTTCATGCTTTTGGGTGTTTTTCAATACTGACTGACATTAACATATGTATTCGCGTTATTTAAAAGACTTTTATTAACGCGAATTTTGTTCTATAATAAATTTTAATTACATATAAAATAAAAATAAAAAGTTGCTATAAAATATCACGAATAATGAACTTATATATGCTATTATAAAATAAGTGAATAAGTTTACGCTGTTTTCATTATTATGTTGATTATGTATTATGCAGAATTACTGCGCACATTTATTTCTAGTTAAAAGTTGCAATATCAATCAATTGCACAACACAAATAAATTTGTTTGCGATTCAATTCATAATATAATTCGTAATGTAACATTTTGCTCTCTCAAAAGCGGCATGGTAAAGTCCAAATAAATTTGCTCTGCATACAAATCGGTATTAAATAAACGTATGTACACGTCGATTTGGACAAACAAACGCGATCATATTTCGCGGATAGACTGACTTTCGAAATAATATCGAGCAATTACGCAATTACGCTCGAATTAATAAATAATATCGGCGAAGCGGATAAGTAGAAACTTAGGCGCGACAATTTATGGAATAGATAATTTTAGGATTTGCGTATACGAGAGTTATTACGTTCTCATTAGCGTCCCGCGCAAACTGTTCTAAGCGCTCGCGTTTGACTGATTAACAGTCGTCGATGTCGCAGCCATTGGCAACCGGTTGTGATTAGTCGCGACTAATTTCCATATTTCGGTGATGATTCCAGGATGCAGGATGCAGATATACGAATCAAATCAAATACCGAGTCTTTGCATGCAGGCGTCGCGCTTCGATTAGCATCCGAGCGCATAATGTAATACAGCTGTGAGTAATTAGCGGGCGATCGCGTACTATATAAACAAATAATATATCGTTCAAAGGTAAACAAAATCTCTCCGATTCGGGGAAGCGTATCCGATTATAATCGTCCCTCACGCGAAAGAGGGAGAATTGAAAACGCCGCGTGCGTTGCTGTGAATTACGCGGACGCAGATGTACTTCGTTGATTTAATCGAACCGAGATAATCAGATTGTCAGTTTATTTGTTAAATAGAACGACCTGTGTGTCTGTTATTTGTAATGACCATATGCGCAATAATCACAAAATTCATACATAGATCGAATCAATTATATTAGGCATAACAAGGTTAAAATTGACAAGGTAAAATTAATTGCGCATTAAATTCATAATTAAACATAATGTTAATTCGACGATATTTTTCTCGCTCTTCTTTCAGCGTTTCTTCGCATAAATCTGCTATAAGAGATTTTTATTGCAATTTTATTTTATTTGTTATCCCATAAACAATATTTTGAATAAATCCTTTGCTTTATTAAAAACAAAAAATATATTATTTGTTATAAAAGATATGCATGTATGTAAAGATCGCATATCTGTCAAAATATGTCAAGAAAAATTAAAGTACAATTTATCATATCTATTATACATATCTTTCCCTCTATTATACATAATGTATATAGATATAGATGTATATGTATATAAATAAAAATGCATATAGATATAGATGCATATGTTATATAATTTTGTATAATATTACATTTATTGCATTAGTAACCATGTAAAGTGTAACTAACTATGAAAGCTCTCGTTGGCAAAATTGCAGACCGGTCCTTCATAGAATGATATCACCAGGATCCGTTCCGTTAATTTTGGTCCACGAAATTTCACGGGATTCCAACTCAAACAAACTTTGACACGAGACTCCCATTTTGTGCGCAGTCACGACGCTATATTACCCGCCTAACCGAAAGTAATAACGCCAACGTCGAAATTTTGTTACTGCAACGCAAGCGATGCACCGCAGAGGCTGCGTTATTATTCGCAAGAGATCACGTCAAGCTGTCTTTAATAAAAAAAAAAAAAAATGTATACCACCCATAAATTCATTTCTCTGAATTATTAATTATTCATTTTTCTCGCTCTGAATATAATTTAATATAGGTAATTAATATTTGGCGTAGTCAATAATTTAAATCTAGATATTTTATTTAAAGAGCGTGAGTTGTACAACATTAATGCACACTCTCTGTGCACGCGATATACATATAAATATTTAATATAACTGTAAATACGTACTAATATTTACTGAGATTTTAATTTTATTCCTTAGTTTCGAAGTATACGGAATTGCAAGATAAATATCTACAACGCACACTATTTACCAATTTAATTAATTTTATAAGTTAGAAATATAATAAATAAAAGCTCTCTGAAATAAATTTTAACAAATTAAACAAATTATTATAATATAATAAATTAATATTAAGTAAATAAAGGAACTCCATTTCTTGACATTTTACCATTACATTGGCGATTAATCGATAGCGTTGTATCGTGTATTAAATCGTATTGTGCTACACTATGTCGCATTACGTTTACGGAGTAGCGTATCAAATTGCGCGAAAATTAAACGCGATCTCTCTGACAAAGGGAGAGATACCACATGGCGGATACACATGTGGAGCAATCGCCAGGCGGTTGTGTTACGAGCCGTGCAGAAATAAAAGTCGACCCTGCTAACACTATCTTTGTCGAATGCTTGCTTCTATTCGGCGTATCTCCATTGTTCTTTTACCACCCGTTACAATACGTCACGACGTAAATTTGCAGTGGGACGAATGCCGGGCACCGCAATCCGTAATGATGACAGGGGTCCGACAGTAATAAAAATACGAAGGGTGCCCTTCCGACCTTCTTCCATCCCTGTGCTTCCTTACTTCGCCTTTCCGTTCATTTCGCCAAATGGGGAAAAAGACCAGAAAGCTGTATCTCTTGTACTATAAATAGATATATATATAGGGTTTCGTTTATGTCATTTAGTGATGAAACCTGTATTTTCTTGCAAGATAATTCAAACAATATTTGAGATTAAAAATTTGAAATATATCAAAAGCAATATTTAAAAAAAGATAACACCTTCTTCGTATATCATGTATATTTTTCCAGCTATTTAATTTCTTCATTTCTATTAAGCCTAACTATTAATCGTTTACTTTTCTATTTCTAGCATTTAGTTTCTTCTTCGAATTTTCGATTATTATTTATTCTTAAAATTCTTTTT
The DNA here is from genome assembly GCF_048542155.1 of Nylanderia fulva. Classification (NCBI taxonomy): domain Eukaryota; kingdom Metazoa; phylum Arthropoda; class Insecta; order Hymenoptera; family Formicidae; genus Nylanderia; species Nylanderia fulva. The sequence continues at coordinate 2,138,517 of NW_028190433.1, read as the reverse complement.
TAAAATGATTCATTTATTCAAGTCAAGCGTTCTTTTATCGACAAAATACTCAATTTTTAATTACCGCGTAGCTAAGCCGATAATTGATCTATCAATAATTATTCTCGCGTATAATACGGTTCGATTCGAATTTATAACATCATGATAATTAAAGAAAATAAAGTAAAATTCGGTAACAAAATACGAAATTTTCTCAAAATATTTCATCTGATCATCTATAAATGAGAATTACAAATTCAGTTCTTTAATTATAACATAATTATAAAATTTTCTATCACGTTCCTATTTATTGAATAATTTAGACTCCCTATGAGTAATGTTAAAATTACGCATTTGAGATATTTCGCTCAAAAACTACAGCTATAACATTCTTGTAACATTTTATTACATTTGTTAACTTTCTTATTATAATAAATATTTCGACGTTTTTTTTCATTTTTTTTTAATTTTTCCTAAATATCTTGATAACAGAAACTGCAAGTCCAACTTGTAATTTATACTTATACAATTGAACAATACTATAGCGTTCTAACCATTTCAAATTTATTATTAATTATCGCTGTTTTTATCTACAATAATTATTTTACTTTAATGAATATTTTCGAGCGCGTTTGTATTTATTTTACGTTATTTTTGTATATTTTATGTTTTCTCTACTGAGGATATCTTTTTAGGGATCTTTTCTCTCTTTGTCAACATGCGATCTAATTTAAGGACAAATCTAATAAATTCCGCTAGGTTAAGGTCAACCATTCTTCTTCAGCTCACAACTGTAATATAAAATATTGGGATTACGAGAGTAAGAAAGAAAATTGTTACCAACTTTGAGAAGGTTACTTTCATTCTAAAAATTCTTAAACGCAACGATTCAGTCGAAATGGCCCTCCTTTTTTCCATAATTTTTTCATCAAATCTTTTTCAACAAAAAAATAAACTCCTTTTTGACGTACCATTTGCCTTGTTATTTGTACGTTATACATACGTGGTAATTGCTGCACTTCCCCCCCAAATTATCGCACACAAAAATTTATTTTATAATATAATATAATGCGTTCCTACATATATTATTTAAAACACGAAATGGAAACAAAATTAAAAATAGATTAAAAAAGTAGGAAAAGAAAAAGCAATAAAAAATCAACGATTTTCTACACTCATTAAAAATATTCTTGCACACATTAGTGTGCTAATTTGTAAGATCATTCAAGAAGTCCTCGAGAAATTTTACTTTGATAGTTCAAAACTTTATCACGCTCGTAACTTTTTCCATTTTATTTACGAGACTTTTTTATCATATTAATAGCATCTTAAAGCTTGTTGATGGAATCTGATGCTGATATATTCAATTTTAATTCAAGAAGCTTGTGTTAAAATAACTTTTTTTATTTATAAATCTGAATTTTCGGAAGACATATAAAATTATATAATAAAAAGAATGTAAGTCATTTTCACTTCATTATATTTCTTTATAGTTTCTTCTAATTTCGTTCGCGCGTGGCAGTATTTCTTAAGAAATAATATCTTATGAGATCCAACAGAATCTCGAAAATGCTAATTTAATATTAATTCATAAGTCATGTTTATGCTTGGCAGGATATAATTGTATGCATCATCCATATTTAATCATACTGACACGAGGTGTTAAGATATCAAACAGTCTGAGAGTCTGTTCTGAGTTTCTATAATAAGTTAAACTTTGAACGTCTGATGATATATTACGACGACGAGTAATTTTTCATTCGAGTTGCGTTGCGTCTTGTGGTCTTGCGCGATATGTCATATTTTGTCGCTTGTTTGCTCATCTCTTCGTAGCAAAGTGAACTTGAAAGATGTCCATGCATATAACGCGCTTCCAAGACGCAGAGAATATTAGAACAAATATATACGATTAATTAAAATTTGTGTAAAAATTCGATATTCAATTTCAATATATAATATGGGATGATATAGTATAAACAAAGCTTTGTATTGTAGTTTGCCTCGATATAGGTTGTCAACAGTGTCCTCTGACGTAAAAATAAAATTTTTTCTGTGGTTTGCACAGTATCTTGCAATTTAATTTTAAATGATGTAGACAAATTGCCGCGATGGCTCGTTAGCTTTGTTAACGCGACGCTTTGTAATATCGACCATTTTATGAATACATTGAAAACTAGGGTGTATATGAAGTGTCTCATAAGACTAGGTTTTTAATATCGCATTATCTCCGTAACGAGCGCTCGATAAGCACTCGACGACGAAAGAATCCGTTTCGAATTAGATCAGGAGGATGATTTCGCTTCTGGAGTCTGATATTTAATGAGTGCGCCATATATAATGGCGCGACCGATAATATGAACACGTTCAATAATACTAAAAGCTTCGATATATATATTAGTAGAATATAATTAATGTTGATGCAATTTAATCACGCGCATCTCAGCTTGCTATATAAAAAATTCTCTAAAAGTTTTTCCTCCATCCCAATCGATGATGCTATATTAAAAATATATCCGCAAAAGTCTATAATAAATCAACGAATTAATTCTATTAAATTCATAGTATTTTTACCTTTCAATTAGTTTAATTGCGATTCTTAAATTTTTAATATGTTATTTCTTTACTGTCCATATATAGTTTTTAACTTTATATATAATATAATATTATATATAATATAATAGCATGTGATACAGTTAATAAACCGAGTTATTGTAAATATATTAATTTAATTTCAGTTTTTTCTCATTAAATACGGCATCATAAAAGTAAACATTTGTTCGAACAATTTGTCTACAATGTTTGACTAATGTGTTTCAATTTATAATATCAAATATAAAGACTAAAACAGGAAGCAGTTAAAATTTTGTACAATTTACTCTTATAAGAAATATTTAAAAGGCTATACAAAATCTCACAAAAAAGTTTCTTAGTATTTTAATTACCAAAATTTTCTTTGATTTATAAAAATAAATTATAATAATATATGTACACGTGTATATGTATGTTTATGCGTTGCATGTAATGTGTGTTAATTACAGTTGTATTATGTAAGTAAATAGATTAGAAATATAAGAAACGAATTAATCTAATTTTAAATAAATATAATATTAAAATAAACAAATTGCGTTAATAAACAGTGATATTAAAATATCTGTATTTGCATGGACATTTCATGCTGACTGTTATAAGCACCCATTTGTTTGTATGACAACGATATGCTGCACTGAACGTCAATGTCGTCGAAACTTCGGTGGTAAGTAGAACAAGTATACCAAGTGTCAGACGTAATTACGCGCGGGAGTTCAGACTATCGGTTTGTAATTGCCGAGTATCTCTATATTCGTAATAACCTGTTGGACTTCGATTAAAGGTTTCACGCCAAATGTAGCACATGATCTTTGATTTTATATTTTGCAAAAACATCTATTTCTATGAGGAAATAAAAACTTTTGCGCTATGATTAGGAACGCAAATATATTTTAGATTACTAATTTATGTGCGCACCAACATTTCTTATACATTTTATAATTGAGTTTGAGAGTCCCAAATGAGAAAATATATAAATATTATAATTTAATTTTCTTTTATAAAGAGAGAAGAATTTTACATTTAGTTCTCAGATTTAGTTTTTACAGATTTTTTTAGCAGCATGTACTTAGCTTAAATTAACATTTTTAAAATGATTTTTTACTTTAAATTTCAAAGAATGAGCATTCGAAAATATTAGTGAGATATTTTAAATTAATTTGAGAAATACTGAAGTTTACGGGAATTAATCACAGTAGGTACTAGACGACATAAAATACTTGAAGAGCCGACATTAATTTGGTTCAAGTGCTCCCAATGAGCTCCTCGAAAGAACAATGAATGTCGGCGATCTCTCAGTTTGAATGACATCTTTAATATCGCGTTGTACGATGATCGTATTATTGAGGTTGAAAAGGCAATTAATCCGTCGCAATAGATCTGTGGAAATCTGCAGAAAACATAATAAAAGGAATGCATGTACGCTTAAATAAAAATGTGTGTGTGTGTTTCAATTAAATGTATTGTGTAGATGCGTGTAATTTATATCAGCACATTTGCTTCTTTAAAACTCAAACAATTATGTATTTACAAGATTAAGTAGAATTAAATTTTATTATTAAATATTATTAATTTTACATTTTTCAAAAAGCAGAAATTACTTTATCAAATATAAAAATGCATTTTCAAATCGAAAACAAATGATCTGTTCTCAAGTAAACATGCATGACAAGAACGATTATTTTTATCAAGCGGCTACGATTACTCGAAATGCCTTGCACAACTTGTCAATATCAGATTAATAAAGAGTTTATATATATAATGTGCACGTTTGTGTGTATGTGTATTGCTGATATTTCTATCTCTTTGAATTTCAAAACGAATCCGTATTGCGATATGTAATCGATTATCCGCTTAGAATCTCGAAGAAATCTCTTATACAATTAGTTTGTCGCTTTTATCCTATACTTCCGAGATTATCCTGCTTGTACATGTTATAACTCTCAACTGTTACTTTGAATCGAACTTCTTTCATGAAAAGAATTTCGCGTTTATAAATCCGGCAATATAGGAATATATTAATTTCTGAGAAAATATACAGAATGTTCAAAAGTAATATATCGCAAAACTTTAATGTATGAAGGACGAAGAGCAAGGGTCCGAATCAGTATTCTATCCTTTTCTACCCCGAGGCTTGTTATTGGCGATGTGTACACGCTCTCGCTCGATATACGATCGCAACGTTGACTTCCGGTACAACAGAAATCGGCAAACCTCGTTGCAAACTTGCCAGAGTTTACCTATCTGTGCAAGTACTTGCATTTTCTACGTGGAACGCATATCCATTTCCAACTCGCTGTCGCCATTCGCATTTTGTGCGCAAAGTTAGCTCCCGCGGATGCGAGATATTGTATAGATGCTTCTCGCGAACTTGATTCTCTACCGTTTCTGTAGACTGTCATGCGCGGCTACATCGCTTGTTGACGAAATAGTGCTTCGATGCAACTCGACAGCGAGAACTTCGATGTAATCACGGGATTTCGTAAGAATTTTCCTGGTTTCGAAGTTTCTACGGAACTACAAATGACAATTTTATTCTTTTTACTTCTACTGGAGAGTTTCTTTTTAAAAAAAGATAATTAACAATTACCCGTTCATTTCACAAGTAGTGCAATATAGTAATATAACACATCATTATAGTGCACAGAGATACAACATAAATAAATAAAATACACTTTTTTTTTAAAAAGAATACAAAGGAAAAAAATACGTAAGACAGTTAGAACTTTATTTAATTACAAATATAATTTAATACAGAACTATGTTATAAAAATTTTACACGCGTAATATATGTATAAGTATAGTATATAAAATGAAGTAAATCTGGTTAACTAATAAATTTGATTTATTAATTAAATTTCGCGGTAAATTTCAGGCGCAAGTATCATACATTGTATTATATATTATGTGTCTGTCCGCGCAACCACAACAGCCAGCAACTAGAGCTTAACTAGCTAACTATTCGCAATTAATAATTCTACTCTCTTAAGAGATTTGCGGATCTCGCGCGCGAGAGAGCCCTATGCAGCTATAAGCTTGAAATAAAGACAACTCTGTTCCGCTTTTGTTTTAACTCTTATCATGGTTCCGGTTACCCCCAACAAAGCGAGCACCGCAAAGAGGTAAAAGAGAATTAAAGATATCTTGCTGGGGCGCATCCCAAGTTTCCGCAAATTAAGTTTCCGCACTAAACGCGTCGCTTCCCGACACCTTCGCCGCAAAATTCGCTGCACGAAATGTGCTCATCTGGCCGCCAGCGAGTGAGATTTTTCGTGCCTCTCGGTATTAATGACACGTACCGCACGTGAATGGAGTGCCCTCGAGTTTTCTCCCTCTCTTTCTTTCTTTTCTTTCTTTCTTTGCAAAAGAAACCGTCTTATATTGGAAAAGAACTACTCGGAAGGTCTGACGAATCCATTTTAACCCTTCTGCTCCGAACGTACTCAATCATGAACGCACTCTTTCTTCGCTTGCGACACGTATAGGATTTTAAAGCCCTTCCGTGTTGTTGCAATTCATTCTGAATTACAATTACAATTTTCTCGATTGTATTTGTAATGTGTTTATTTTTTAGAGTAAAATTAGATTTTTAATCAATTTAGAGAAATTATATTTCAATGTCCTTTTTCCACTAAAAGTCTGACATAATTATAGCATTATTTTAAAAAATAATGCAAAAAACGACGGATATTATTATTTGCTAGGATCAACGGCAATATATTCGTAAACACTATCATTTCATGAGATCAAGCAACATATTGAACAAGCGGAATGTATGTTCATTAATATGCTATTTTATTGCCATTGGTTCCATAATTCAATCTTGTGCAATGTCATTATATACCCGTTAATTACAGCGGTATTTTGCTTTGCCAAAATCAATGTTGCAATTGGTTAGCGATTATTATGTTGACGTTTATTATAAACTATTAATGATCACTATATCTGCACGTTTGTTATTATTTTGTTTCCTGAATGCATGATCCAACAAGCAAATAACTAATATCCGTCTACATACCATATGTACTGAATATTCAATAAACGCAGTTCTTCCATGTATAATTATAAGTAATAAGTACATAATTATAATATAAATAATTATATAAAAATAATTAATAAGATATCGTTATATCGTTATATTATAACATTATGAAAATAATTATTCTATAACTATATTTCCCCATTCCAATATTATTTGGGCCAATTAATTATATATCTATGCACGAAATTAGATATTTTCAAACACGATGCACTATTTTCATATCGAAAGCGGTTTGCAATTTTGCCGAGGAAGAATAAGAAACAAGACAAATGATGGGGAAAGCGGCAAAACTGTGCCGCACGTTTAACAACGTGACAAGGGATTATCGTAGGAGAAGGAGAGATAATGGCGTCCCGGAGGCTGGCCAAAGGCGACACTTTACTACTCTCGACGACTTTACGGGGTTGCCTCGTACATTTCTCTCCGCTTGGACGATGTATGCGACCATTAATGAATTGAGCCAAGAGTGCTCTTCCATAAGGACGGATTTCATGGGAAGAAAGGCAACGCTCTTCTTCTCTTTTTCCCTCGACATTTTCCTGTCGGAAGGAACGAAAGGAACGTCTTTTGTCCGCGAATTATTGCGCAATAAAGTCGTAATGTTGGTCAATGCGTCGCAGAACACGAACCGATTGTCCTCTTTCGTGATCCCTAAATGACATCCGGGAAAAATTTCGCACGAGCAATTTCATGCTTTTGCCAGAGATGCGCTTCGATATTATTTAATGCGTCTGATGTAGATTATCGACTTCTATCGAAATACGGATGAGTTCCTCAGAGAAAGAATTTTTATTTTAGATTGATACATTATTGTTTAAATAATTAACAAATTTTTTGTCTATGGTTTATATACGCCATCATTTTGCATAACTATTTTTAATCGTTTCAACGATTAAAATATTTTAAAACATTGTAGAAAAAAGAAAAATTCTTTTGAATTAAATAATTTGTTTTCACTTATTTTATATGTATCATTTGACGTTTTATATACATATTATATCCTTTCTGGATTCTCGAAATCAATTAATCATGCGCGGGTTTACATTACTGTTAAAACTGACTTTATGAGGACATATCCGACCGAATATATACATGCATTAATTTTCTCGCTCAAAACATTTCCAAAAGCACGCAGTTAAGCTAATATTCTATGTGATAGAACGATTCGGTCCATTGATATTTCTAGTAATAGCCGATGTATGAACATAGAGCACTTGTAACACGTATATTTGCGGCATGTTGCGGCATTTGTGGTTCAATTCGTCGACCGGATGGTAACCATTGTGACCATAAATTACCACGGGGCGATACTAAGCAATGCATAAGCGAATATTCGTATATCGATTATTATGAACCCGATCTATTTCGGATCCGAAGCAAGATTGCGAGCAAAAGTTGGAAGTATAATAAAAATCGGATATCGAGAGAATGAAAAGTCGAAGTTGCGTATGATTCGCCGAGTTTTGTGCGTAAATACACGAATATTTCGCTGGAATATTTTAACCTTGTTTAAATATTTTAACCTTTTGTTTGAATATTTTAACCTTTGTCTGCGTCGATATACATACATATACATATATAATGCGTGCATTTTTTTTCAAGCACACAACGAGTATCGGCCGCGATTTTGATGTTAATTCGGCGAGCGAAACAATGGCCTTTCGTTCGCGAATTATTGAGCAATAAAGTGGTAATCGAGGCGATACGTCAAGCACGAGCGATGGGGGCTGCGAGACTTCTTCTCATCCGAAACGCGCTTTCCTTTGTGCGAGAAATACAGCAGCTGGCAAAGAAAAATACGATGGGGCGGAGAAAGTATCCGGATAAGATGGAAAATGCTTTACGAGCTCTTAATCATCATAATAAAGGAATGGTTGGGTTCAGCCGATTTCTATCTGGCTCGAAATCGATCTTGGCGTCGACTTTTTAATGTATTGATTGCGCGGGAAAATTGATTTGAAATCCATATAATATAAACAATTAATTGCTGATATTTTACTAAAATTTGTCACGTAATAGACTGTCATTTGTCACGCGAATAATTATACAGGGTGTCTGACATAAGGTGTCATACCGAAAATATAGAAGTAGATCTTGTTATTTGGAGACAATTTTTTCTCAGCAAAAATATTGAGGCATCAATAATTTTCGAGTTATAAGCGATTGAAAATAAAAGGTTTTCCGCAAACTAAGTTTTGTGGAAATGAAATTAATAAAACCATATTCTCCAATTAATTTCAAGTAGAGTTTATTTTAATAAAATTTTAATTTAAAATTTAGTTATAAGGATACATAATGGCAAAAATTGGGAACATGCAAAAAATAATGACCTCCCTCAACATTTTTGCTGAAGAAAAATCATCTCCAAATAACGAGATCTACTTGTATATTTTCCGTGACACTTTATGTCAGACACCCTGTATAATATCTTTAAAGTTTGATTTTAATTTGATGCGTCTTCTAGTACTAGAAAAATTTATAATATGGTTCTCTCTCAGCTCGCGTCTTATATAATCATCATCTTCCGTTATAAATGAGCCAAGTCATATGAATCGTGGTTCGTCTTACAAGTTCGACCGCATCAGTCGGATTTAAACAGGGCGGGAGAAGTCGTTAAATGTAACCCCGAGTTCCTATTTCGCCGTCACGGACACTAGCGTAATCATTATACGTTGGTAGAAGGTAACGCCTAGGGGAGCCCATTACGAGTTTCATAAATTGTGAGGCAGACCCCGGAGAGTAATCTTAAATAACAGGTATATGAAAACGGCCTTTATATAGCGAAGACTTAAGCAGCGCTTTAGGGAGAGCATCCCACGACAGCGTTATTTAAATTTAAATAATATTGCGCGTTTAAGCAACATTGTGTATCGATCGAAAAACAACGGAGAACATCTCTTCGCTTATGTAGCCATAAGTAGCGTAAGTGCATTTAGATGGGATAAGATTGGCGTTTTAGACGGTACATATTATTTTAGTTAAAAGTGTCATCAGAAAGCAAAGCCAGAGACAGAATATTTATCTAAAAATATAAAAATACGCGTAATGTGTTCGTGGGTAGAAACTTAAAAAAATATAAACTTTAATGTTTTAATACATTATTAGCTAACTTTGCTTTTGTAGTAACTTCTCTTATTTTCTTTTACTTTTTGACTCAACTTAAGTATTCTTCTACAGCATAAGATTTCCAACTTACAAAAGGTCTAACGATTAAATTATATATAAGTTCTCTTAGATATTTTTTCTTTTTATAACATCTTAAAGATAATTATATTTATAATTCTTATTATGTTTTAGTAATCAATTTACGATATAAATCACTTTTATTTTATAACGATAATTATTTTTATAATTATTACTACCTATTAATCAAGCGTGACATTTCGAAATGCGGTTTATGTTACTTTCAAAGTAAACAATGTGCATGACGAACCTCAATTTACCCCGGTAATACATAATACATAACGGATCGTAATGAATTTAATTAATACAATTCCAGTCACGCGTATACATATAGCATGTTATGCAGCTTTATATATTCCCATCGATATAGAGCGCGCTTTCCCTTCCGCGCTGTTATGTTTGCGCAAATAAACAGAAATTTTAGGCTTCCCTAATATCAAATGTCCCTTCATGAATATGAGTACTCTCCGTATTAATACAGGTATACGCTCGCAGGAATATCTTATTAAATTAAATCGGCACGAAGGTCATCTTCGCACGAGTGTTATGTGCTCGGCTTCGTAGATACATTAAATTAAAGTGATTATTTTATCGGCAATCAACGGCACAATCATTCGCGAGAGCGATTAATTTTCAATTATATATTTTTTTTTTTATTTATACTTATTATATTTTTCCCAAGAGAATCTGCTGCGCGCGAGTAAAGTCAGATCGATGCTCGAACGGACAGAGGAAATTATCTTTTTACAAGTGCACGTGCGCCGTAAAGCGAGAAACGTAGGCGTCGTCTCGCGCGAGATGCGAATATCGATCGGGGAACACACAGAGACACAAAGAATTCTCTATAACGATTTCACGGAGAGGGAACGGCTTCCCCAATCTCGAAACGTTACAGATGTTCGTGGCAAACATGTCGGATATCTCTACGGAAAAATACCACGCGATAGCTTTTTCCAATATTTTTATGTTTGCGCACACATCTTCTTAATCGTCTAAATATTTATTTCAAGAATTAACAATTTTTATCTTTATTTTATTGATTTGAAAATATAAATAAGAAAAAATATATAATATAATAATACAAAAATAATAAAATATATTTATATATATATTTTTTAATTGATCTTTCAATTTCAAATTTAAAAGAAACGCGTTTACAAACATTTACAATAAAAATTCTTATTGTAAATGATATTTATTACATTTAATTCGTTATATTAGATTTCACATGTCACTTTGAATATTTATATAGTTGATATTGATGTGTCCACTCACAAATACACATCCTTTTTAACATTTAACGATATTTCACGGTTTTTGATTTTTCGCTATTTAATATTAAAGAAATAATCGACATGGTCTTTAATATTAAAAAATAAAACACAATGCAAAAAAATCGAAATATAATTCTCACGCTAGTATTAGAGCAAAGATTTATAGAACTTTTTCAAATTTTTGAGTTGCAATGCATCGGATTATCTGCAATTCAAGTAATAGGCGTTGGTTCGCCGGGCATGGAAAATATCGAGCGAAACCTGGAGTCGAGAAATTCTATGCGAATGGTGTCTGGAACCAGCCAATCTTAGGTTTTCCTCCCCTAGTCGCTTCCTCCCTTTCTCGAAGGGCGACTTGATCGGACAGCATCGCGTAAACTTCACCTCCCATCGTGATCCGACCCTTCCAGCCTATTACACTCTATTTTTTCGTGTCAAAAGCGTCTTTCAGAAAAGGAAGAGGGTTGAAAAGCTTCTTGCGGGAAAATATTTCAAGACGTTCACGTTGAATTTCGTGAGACTTGAATGAAAAGTGACGTAAAGTTGAAAAACTTTAACGTAAAAACACATGCTATTACTGTATGTTATGAGCAGTTTCTTTTGAAGACACAAGTTTTATCTTAAGATATATAAAGAAATCCGAGCAGGTAAGTGGGCCTTTTGAGGAGAAATGTCAATTGTTACAATGGAAAGATCGTGTCCATCGAAATCCGATAAATCTAAAGCCACATGTACGTTCGTTTGGAAGTTTTTATTGCTCCAATGAAAGACATTGCTTTGTCGATATAAACTCCAAGCATTCGGACCTTCGTCGTTCAGTCCTCGAATGTTTTGCTCTTTAAGAACTTGATCGAGTTATAGTGACAAATCATGACCGTAAGAAGAAACTAGAAGTAAGAGTAGAGTTCATATTTCTTAATAGACTGATGAAATTGCAGTTTACATGGGTCTTAAATAATCTTAATTTATTGTTAGTATCTTAATGTAATATTTACAAATTATATAAAAAAAAAATATCTAACTCTTGTAATTATATTTGATGTTATAATTAAAAGTATTTCTATATTTTTCACATTCTTGTATATATTTTCACTATTAAAACAGTTAATATTCTTTTAATAAATTATCTTATTTCTGTCAAAAAAGTCAAACAAATTGTAATTTTATATATTGTAAATTATAAATTTTCATCAGAATTCACAACTCTCTTATTTCGATAATCCAATCAATAAACGATAAATCGTTAGATTAATAAGTTAAAGTGGTTTGTATGTTCCGGAACACTTTGCACCGATCAATTCATTACGGAATCACACGATATAACAAGACATTGGATGATACCTAAACTTACTGCTGTCAAATTTGATTGTCAAAACTTTAAAACTGAGTTAGAGTTAATTTTTTGAGCAAACTAGATTAGAGGCTCACAATCAGAATTCATTTCACCGAGAATGATTGCATTAACGAATGCTAACTTGGTAAGCTAATTTGGTAAGTTCAAATTTTATACCAGTCATGTTGATGTAATAATTATAACATTCATAATAAAGCAGTATATACTATAAAAAAATTAGTAATTTATTAAAATCAGGATTATATTTTTTATAAATATTTATGTTCTGTAAAACTAAGTGTAAACTAAGTATTTTTATATTAAATAATTTGAATATAATACACTATATATAAAAATTAGTTTCTCTTTTGTCACATCCTTATAAAAAAAATTTGTAAAAGATATAAATCTATCTGGAAAATGTGGCAGAAAAAAATATTAAAGAAAAATTAGTTTCCCTTTTGTCACATTCTTATAAATCAAATTTGCAAAGAATATAAATCTATCTGGAAAATGTGGCAAAAAATATGAAAGAAGAATTCATGTAAAAAAGATGTCTGAAACGGGAATGATAAAAAAGAGCCCTCTTGGTCACTTTTCTTGTTCGTAATTTGTCTCGGATGTAACTTCTGGATGCAGATGAAGCGATACGGAAACTAGTTTAAGCCGGGAGATTTAATTAAACGATAAATACTACCATTCGCGGTTAAATCCGCGCTTCCTCTTCGGTACGTGCAATTCGTTATACGTTGCAAAGAAACACTAGGTCCGTTTACATATCGCATTTTTTCAGCCATGAAATACACGGTTCGTTTATTTCGCGGGTAATGGAATCTAAACTCGATCGATGTTCCAGACCGATGTATATAATAGATTTGAAGCGTCACGGTTTATTCTGACGTAGCCCATTGAAAATCATTTATATACCTATCATTTATATACCTATCTAGGAGAGAGAAACGGAGGAGAGAAACGATCGCAAGGTTCATCACAAAGCTGCACCTAGTAAATTCCATCGAAGTCAGACGATCACGCAATCATCATTCTTTGGCTTTGCTCTCTCAAGAAGACAAACAATAATTGAAAGTCTGCGTTCTTATTAAAGAAAAAAAAACGAGAAAACAACAATAACTTTCTAAATTTTCTTTCGACCATACATAAGATATATAAACTCTACTCAAATAATTGATAGGTATTTCTAAGTGGCAAAAATATTTAAAATTAAATGTGAAAACATTTTGAAAAAAAAAAATGATTTTATCTTACAATTTAAGTTAATACTATTAACAATATTACATATGTATATCTGTACGGATAAGGAGAGCTAAATTTCAAGATACATAGAAACTGACGTAATGTATATATCGCTAAGACTGGAGAGCTTAAAAGGATACGCTGCAACCAGGTGACGCAGAATCGAGTTAAGCGATGCTCAACTCGTAGCCATTTAATTCCACGGCAAGCCGAAATGCTTAATTAACCGCGCTCGATGAATCGTTATCTCGCGATTATGCGAGATGCAAAATCCACTTGCATACGTTATTTAAAGCTATTCGAAACGAGGTAGCATCGTGCGCGAGAAATCCACCAAACAACGAGATAATTAATTAATTAATTAACTTGCACCGCAGAGGGACAGTGAAACTTAACCAAGAGTATATAGTTAAGCTTATATGGATGCGACTCGAAAATTGTCAGATGGCAGATCATCGCGGGATGAAGCTCGAGTCTCTGCTACATTGCTAACCCTTGCGTCATAAATACTCCAATAACAGCATAATATAACGCAATGTGGCATCGCAAATGCGATACCGTACAAAGCAATTATTATAATGTAGGGTCAATGCGCACTTCATACGACGGCTGCGTAATAACAATTATTATTATTAACCGCTTTCTGCTTAATTGCTTTTCCAAAAGCATCGCGAGCGGCAACGCGCGCTTCGATTGAAAGCGAATAACGGTATATATATATATATATATATATATATAATTTTTTTTTCTGCGACACAAACGCACGGATCAATTATATTGCGCGCGAACGTTGTCCACGAAACGACGACGAGAATTTCGAATGACACGCTAAACGATTTTCCTCTTTCTCGCGAATGTACATGTTCAGAGATGCCGGTTTCAACGCGCGACAACAAAACGATAATATAAATGATGCCCAGAAATGCGAGCGCTATGGCCAGATTATTAATTAAGTCGGAACGCTAATGGGTAGCTCCGCTAGGGCGAAGCTCGAAAATTACCACGGGGCAGCGAGAAACCGGCGATGCGAGTTAACGCTCATTAAACGCGTCCGTCTCGACAGTTAAAAGCAAAAAGCATACGAGGATATACCCGGCGGCTATATGTGCGTGTATCTATCTCTCTCTTTCACATTTTCTTTTATCTAACATCAATATAAACGTTGCGGAGTTAAATCTCTCGACAGGCAAGATCGACGCTCGAGATGACTTTAAATAAACCGGCTTAAAAGTGGTGTAATTCGCGAATATCCGACGCCTCGCTGCCGAAGATAATTGTCGCAAATTGCACGTTCGTGTGCTGCGAATATCTGCCTCGTTAGATAAATCACGTCGAAAGCATTGGAAAACGTATATATATATATATATATATATATATATATATCTATGTGCATGTATCGCTGCTTAATTTTTAACATCTGTATACACTGCATGTTTTTAAACTTTTAATACATCTCTCGTAAATGCGTGAAATAGCGTTAGAAAATGTACATCTCTGCAAATATTCAGCGTTCATTCAATACGTTTTTAAAAATAAATATTTAAAATAAATGCGTATATACATACATTATGAATAGATTAAAAGACATTGAGTTTTCAATCTATATATTGAAAATGACAGAGCGCGGAAAATGTACAACCCCTTGGGAAAGGTATTAAAATGCTCTCGCTGGATGCTATTCGCTTTGCAGGTGCACGAGTTTTTCGTCGCAAGTGCATCTCAGAAAAGGAACGATGCATCGCGATGCGCCGACATGGCAACAATAATTCAGAACTTTGCAGTGGTGCATCCCGCGCTTTGCGGAACAATAAATCACGGGTCGAAGGAGCGCGGGAATATCAGAATGATGAATCGTCCGTTTAAGCCTGAGTTCTCTCTGCATAGGTCGGTTGGATGAGCGAGAGAGAGAGAGAGAGAGAGAGAGAGAGAGAGAGAGAGAGAGAGACCAAGTATTAGAGAGCGGACTATTTTCTGACGAAAATTAATATTCTCGGATACGATATTTTTTTAATGACAAACATGTCGTTTCAAAGGGACGATTTGATTGCCGCTTCATCAAAATATAAAATATTTAAATAATAATGCTCGAAATTAATTCATGCGCGTAAATATTATATTATAAAACATCTCTAAAAATACGCCGCGTCAACAATTTTCAAAACTCCCTTAAAAATTTAACAAAAATTTCATACGCGAAATAAAAAATACGCGATTGAGATTTAATAGTGAGAAGATTAATCTCGCGCAAAATGCATAGCACGGAACGGAACAATTTTTAAACACACAACCGAATATAAAATTATATTCCCGTGGATTGTTTTTCCAATTCAGTACAGCTCGCGCGGTATTTCAAATATAAAAATCTGGAAAAATCCCTTTCGTTATTATGTTATCATGAAACGTATTACAAATTGATATTGAGCTTTCTGTCCAAATATTTTTTTACACTCCTTTTATACCGATTCGCGAGATGTAATGCGGGGTCGATATGCCAAAATGGATAAAAAAAAAGTCAGTGGCGTGAGAGTTAAATGTACAAATCACACGGGGAGATTGATTTGCAGCATCCACCGCTATTACACGGTATACGTAATATCGCTGTCGGACATGACGTATCGAAACCTCTAATTCATGACGTAGCTGTCCAAGATAACGGAGGGGACAGAATGCAATTTAATGCATTCCGACGAGTGACGATATATAATGTTCCAGCAGTCAGACAATAAAGTTTGTATTATACACAATTAGAGAATCTCTGTACACGTTTGTAATTTACACCCCGTGTAATTTATCAGAGAAATTTCTTCGTGCGAAATTTCTTAATAAATTATCATTAAATATCTCGGACAGCATTACATTCGATTTGTTGCTTTACTTCTGAAAAAGAATAAGGAAGCAACATATCAAACGTATATGTACAGGTGTGACAATGCATCTGCGACACGATATAGTGTTTCCGCCGGATGTGTGTCCGATACAGCGGTTTGAATTGAAATTTTCCTTTCGGCGAGAGAAAAGTTCCACGAATATCTAAAAGCAAGAATATCGCGCGAACGGTTCATGAATGAAGCGTCACATAAAACCGTGTAGCTTCCGATACAGGAGGACTCCAATTTGATATCCGTGTTCATAAAGGGCAGCTGTTGGCCGCCAGCTGCTCATGGGATTACTTTCGCAAAGTTGCATGGCCGCGATATTGAGCTCCAGCAAACGTCGGAGAAAATTGTTAAAGCACCGTTCCTTTTCTATTTTCAGCTACAAGCCGATTTAGTGGTCATTTTGCGCTGGACACCGCTAAAAGCCACTCAGCAGACAAACACCGGAATATCCTGTATAGATTGTTAGAAAGGCTTGTCAGCCACAATTCGTGTGCCAGAGAGAATTTTGTCGAAATTGGATTACGATGCAGCACAAAATTGATTTTTACAATTTTTTTCACTCCTTTTTCTCACTCCAATGTAATAAATATATTTTAATATTATTAAAAAATATTAAATATTTTATATTAAAATTTATTTAAAATCGAAATCATAATTCTCAGCAATATAATCAGTATTCTCATTGATTTAACGTATCTAAAGTGAACGTCGCTGAAGCGAATAAGTAAAACATAAATTTAACAAGCGTTTCTTCACTAATCGAATGTGCTATTTTAAACCTTCAAGATACGTGACGCTATTTCCCTCTTGGTGATACGCTCCTGATAAGAGCTACCTGTTGAATCAGCTCGGACGGGCAGGTAACTTCAGTTACCTTACGAGATATAACTCGCGAGCAGCCTGTATCCTTTTATTCGCCGTCGTTTTCGTGCATCGGTGCTCTAGCTCGCATCCAAATAAAATGCAAGTCTATCTATCGATCGCATCCACTCGTCAGAATTGCAATTTCGATTCGTGAATGTTTGCAATATAAGCGAAATGCTTGGTTAAATATCTTTGCAAGGTTATATGTTTTTAAAAGATCTATTAAAATACAAATTAAAGTAAAGTTAAAGATAAAATAAATTTCCCAGATATATTTGCATATCTAAATATTAATTTGTGCAAAATCTTTTAATCTAGAAATTATGTACACACTATATATAATATTTCTTGATTGATAAAATATTTTCAATAATTTTGGAATATTCTAAATATAAAGCACATTGTAATACTTCAGATTAAATAATAACTTATTGCTTCGCCTTGTGTTCTTCTGCAAAGTATTTACATAATGTATACATAGTATGTTTCTAGTATCTAGTAACCTTTGAATAGTTCGCGTATATTCTCTTCTCTCGTAATTTCTTTTGCGAAACACTTCAATCAAATGCCATTTCGATATTACAGATTCGTAAGAGAATTAATTCGCGCACTTGTAGGTACACGTTTATGTAATCTATGTTCGTATTACATTTATGCAGAAGTTATTTAAATTTCACAGCAAAAAAACTCGATTTTCATCAATAATTCAAAAAGTGAGATGTAATCAAACTACGTTGGAGCGTAGAAAGAAATTATTTAATGAATCTAAAATTAAAGTTTTCAAGTATTTCTTTGAATGCCATTTTTCCATCATCTTTTCTCTAATTTTTAAATTTTAAATATTTCATTATCATTAAATTCCGAATAAAAATTATAAACCAATGCTTGGAGCTTAACTTGAAATGTAGCGAGAAACGTATCAGAGATAGATAATATTGCAAACAAAAGAATGAAGAATCTCTGCATATTTATATTCCTACTGATTGAACTGCATAATATATTGCGCAATCAATGATAAATTTGCGATAAAATTTTACCAACGAATTTCCATCCAGCTAGCAATAATACAGCAGCATTATTTTCTGCTACTCTCGAAATATAGCTTTATCGTAAATCGCTTTGGATTATACTGCCGATACTCTCGTTTGTCAATATCAAAGTAGTCTCTAATCGTTCATGCGGAAATTTAATGAATTCAGCATTTCGAAACAGGGACTTTTATTTTCCACAATTGCTGACATGCAACAGCAATTTGTATCAATTTCTGTGGTTGCATTTAGATAGTATCTATCGAATTTGATCT
This sequence comes from Nylanderia fulva, assembly GCF_048542155.1. NCBI lineage: Eukaryota > Metazoa > Arthropoda > Insecta > Hymenoptera > Formicidae > Nylanderia > Nylanderia fulva. The sequence goes on along the minus strand of NW_028190433.1, from coordinate 2,119,820 downwards.
AAATTTTTTTTCGAAAAACTGTTAAATTTATTTACGTCCAATGACGTAATGATATATGATAAAAATAATTTTCATATATCGTGCAAATAAACAAATCAAAAGCAAATCGTACGTTTTCATTTCTTCTTATTTCTAACAAAAATTCTTTCAGGATTTGCTACTCGAATTTATCTCAAACGGCAAGAATTGCAGATAGATGCTGTTGCATCATATTATGCGAAACATTCCCAAAAGATTTGCGAAACGAACTCGATTGCTTCATATGGACACATTTCTTTCATCCTCTTTCTCTCTCTCTCTCTCTCTCTCTCTATATATATATATATATAATATATACCATATATATATATATAATATATATATATATATATATATATATATATATACGATTTTCACATTACTACGTGAAAATTTTTATTCTAGAACTAGTGGAAAATTATGGACGAAATACTATCAAGGCATCCGATTTTTATTTTATATACGATATTGAGACTATTTATCGCCATTTGCCAACTCCTATTCAAATCGAATGGATACTTTGCGACTCGCCGCTGAGATATTTCTCGCGGGAAGGGACTATGTTCCGGAAACCACTTTGCCGTTGTGAGCATTTCTATTCGATGAAACACCTCGGAAATACATCGCCTTCAAAAGCGAATTCAATTTTTGCGGAGAAAATGAATTTATAAAGTGCCTGATTTTTATTGGCTGTGATTCGCGAATAAATATGTATAAAGTTCGAGAATGTACAAAGTTGATTTACCATAATATTCATTAATAATAGCAAGTCAATCGTCTAAAAATTTTATCAATTTTTAATTTTAAGTCAGATTTAATAATTTAACAATTTAACAATTTTTATGTCCGCTAAATTCGATAAATTTTAATAGATTTGTACAAAAGTTTGAGCAATGTCGTCAATAATTCATATAGTGTCTCGAGAGGAAAGTAAAAATGCCATATATTGTGGCTTTCCCTTCAAATTTTATCCCACATTTCACAGAAATAAAAAAAAAAACGCAGATATTGAAGCGGATAAAATTGGAGAACTATTCATATACCAACATTCCATGTATTCCATTCAAAATTCCACGATCGTATAAGACTTAAAATCCATCAGAAACAAACAGAGTAGAGAAAAACAATATTATATATTTATGAAAACATAATATTACCTTATTAATTCTTTTCCTCTACATATTTATTTCTTATTATATGTTATAATTTTAATTATGCAGATATAGATAGATTTATACGAATTCTATGCAATTATATAAAATTTGGAGTTTTCTTTCGCATAACTATACATAAACAAAAGTTAAATGTTAAATATCTGCCTTTTTAAAATTGTTGTTCTTTAAATTGTTTAATTATCAATAACATTGTGATGACTATTAATAAAAATGACTAAAAATAAGATCACTAAAAACATCAAATTAAGAAAACTAAATTTATAATCCAAAACAAATAATATATATATATATATATATATATATATATATATATCCTTTAGTGTCTCCCTTAATATATGCATAATCAATAGAGACAAAACGAACGATGTTCGATACATAACTATAAAAAATTGCGGCAGCAACAAATATAAAAGGCGCTCTTTAATGGAGGGAAAAGAGGATTTTTCGGTGAACTATGTCTTTCCTCTCGCAGAAAGGTCGGAAGGAAAACGTTGGAAAAGATGTCGATCAACCGGAAAATGATCGCGGATTGCCACGAAACCGCAGAAGAATGAGTACCATTTTCCTTTCCGCGCCTTCCTGCTTTTTCCTATTGCAGATTTATTTCGTTTTGCGTTCCCTGTTCGTTTGCACATAATCGAAATACTTTTTGAAAAAAATTCAGCTTTATTTCTTTATATTTATGTATATTTTTTGGCTCTACATAAGCATATACAATCGTTAATTTATTATGGCCATCTTTCTATTTTTGCTATTTTATGCATAAAATTATGTCAATATCATTTAATTATTTTATAAAAATTTAACTCATTTAATAAATATAAATTTGAAAAAATCATTTGTACTGACATTATTAAGTAGGCTATAATAAATTGACAAGAGACTGTATACAAATAAAATTGGTCAAAAGTTTTTGAGAAAATAAAATTGGGAATAAAAATTATTTTCAATATATAAATATGTCTTTATATATATATATATTGTGAACGATAGTCAATCCTTTAATCGTAATCAATCAAAACTTTACGCGTAATTTTCTCCGCGATTAAGCGAGGGTTGAGTATAAAGACAAAATCAATCTTCATCACTCAGAGGGCGCATCTTGAAATATTTGTGAGAAACGAAATTCGATATCTCAGGAATGAAATTGAAAATAAACACGAAAACGCCGTTCATCCGACAAATCCTATGATCTGTCAGGAACAACCGTCGCAGTCGCGTGTGCACGCGTTTTTCTCTATTATTTTTCTCTCGCTCTCATCCATCTCGCTTCCCTCACGCCGAATTGCACCTTCGTTTACTATTCCGGAAATATTTCTCTCGAGTTTCCCCCGAAAAGCCAACCTAGCATGGCACCCTATTCGAAGTGGATTTTATGCGCCGCGGCGAGATCCGAAGGGCGCGAATTATATCTCGCGAAGGGAAACACGACGCAGAGAACCGATTCGGAGTGTGCGACCTGAAAGTTACTACCGACTTCTCGTCTAAATCTTCTCTGGATGAGCGCTCGCGAACAAATTAGGGTCAAATCCGCGATTAGAGATGGTAATTACGACGCGCTGCAAATTAAAGCTCTATCTAACATTTTTCAATTAATTTCAAGACGTTCATTTATGTATTTTCTAATGCACTAAATTATTATTTCAAATATTGTGTCTCGATATTCTTGCACGTAACACGAATAATTGTAGATATACTGTAAATACTAGATTTAAATTTTGCCCAAAATGACAAAAAGTATTTTAAAACATAAATTAATTATTTTTTATTATACACGCATAAAAAATATATGTATGTAGGTATACAAAATTCATATATTTCTCAAAAGACTCGCTATAAAAAAATCTCAAAAAGATTATTCCCGCATTCATAATCTCTCATTATTTATGATTCTATTGTAAATACAAGTATAAAGGTCCTCCTTTTTACACAAATTGTATTAAATTTAAAAATGCTGTTTTTTACACTTGAAAAAACATTAAGTATCGCTACCTGAAAAGAGCAAGACTATAGCGAGTATGTACTTGTGTTGAATAACTAATAAAATTCATGCAGAATACACATAATTTTAGATTTATGAATTTTGAGGCGAATTTCTAGTCGTACAATGCATCACATAAAACTCATGCTATAAAAAGTGTGGTATCCAATTGATCCAGGCGGTACCTGAAACCTGGTACATAAATCCTATTCTCTCGACGTTATTCCTCCTTTATCTCTGGCATTCTATGACGCCGGTAAAAAAAAGAGAATGCATGTTACATCCTTTTGCGAAAATGATCCGATCAATATAACTTTTATTAGTCCAATGAAAGAGAATAGTTTATAAAAAAATATATATGTTAATTACGTACATTCTGTGCAGTTATCTGAGATTTATCTAAGATTGTATTTTCATAAAATAATAAAATATTACTAATAAAAAAAATTATATACAATAGAAATATAATATATTATAATATGAATGATTAATATTCTGTGAATAAAAACATATATTAAAAAATACTAACGTTAAAAAATAATTTTATATATAATCTTGAAAACTGGAACAAAATGCGGAGAGATTTTGCACGAGAACTTCTTTGTTTAATCGGAGACTCATAGAATCACAATTTAGCTCGTTCTTGAATCGAGATCTCCCTTTGATTTACGACTTTCAAATATGAGTTTAGAATCCATAAATCGCAAATGCGATTGCGCTACATACTTAAGTCGTGGCAAACTTTGCTATCACTTGACGCCGTTCCGCAGTTCGCGACCTCTTACGGCGACGCGTGTTCATCGGCTGTGAACTGTAAAAGATCCGTCATTTATCGTCCTTTTCGAGGTCGTATCATTGGATTTCATCATCCCCTTTGCTATTCTTCTCTCACTCGGTGCGCATTAGATTTGCGAACTGACATTATTTTTTGTTTCCGCGACATGGATGTTCTGATTTCTTGTTTAGTTCACAAAAATATAAATGTCACGTCAACATTTCTATCAAATTGTGTTAGAAATAGACAATACTTAAAAAATGTATGTTGTATGAATATAAATTCGAAAAGTATTGTATAAGAATAAAGATAATAAATCTAAATAAAAATTTCGCTTTCTTCGTTAACTATATATTTGTGTAATTTCAATCACCAAATATTCATTTTCTATTTATTATATAATAGATCAATTATTTTTTTCCTTCAAATCTTAAGTAAATTTTTTATATGCATATATGCGCTTATATGCAGATACATATATATATTCAGAGAACATGTCGATGCCACCGAATCGAAATCTATATTCGAGATTTTCACCCTGTTCACCCCATTCATAAATTCGGTTCTAGTGACCCTTAATTTTGGTGACCTTTAACGTGTTTTCCTTTGTGACGTCGATGAATTATCGAGCAAAGAGAAAGAGAAAGGAGGAAGAGTTTTTAGTGCAAGTGCTCTCTCACTTGCGGATACCGCAATACAGCTGATCGTGTTTTGCGACACCGATAAAACCGATGAATTAATTATGAGGTCGCGCATCGTCGACTTCTCGATCCCATATAGTTTTCTTCGACATTGTTTGACGGAAAGATGTCGCACTATACTTTAAGAAAAGACGCAGCGTACTTCGACTTTACTATATTTATTATATTTCATGCTCCAGAACACAGATATTAATTATAAAAAACAATACTTTGTTTAAATCTGGATAATTTAATTTTTTTCAAAAAAACTCATTGATTCCTACCTTTTTAAAAACGAAATATCTAAATAAAATAGAATAATAATATATTATAATATAAAAAAAAAATTAAAATATTGCAAAAAATTAAATTTATTGAAATTCATATAAGAATTTTATTATTTGCTTGATTACATATTGTGTAAAAATGTAGTTCATAGAAAAACTTTCATGTTTAATTACTTGCAACTCGATTATTGTCGATATTCAACGAAACGTGCATTGTTATTAAAAACTGCAATATATACCTTTCATAGCAATGTATATTCATACATCAATGCGTTTTTGATATTGAATACTTTTAACATGGACATTTTACGTACGTAATATTGGCCAGGTATTTGACAAAATATCATATCGATGCAAAAATGTATAGCATTCGGAATGATGCCTTTGTTTTTCATAATATACATACATATGTATATATGTATATCGCTGAGGGGGAGCCTCTAAGGGAAGACGCGTATATTCGTGAAGAAAAAGTATGATTTATTTACACAAATGTTTCAAATTTCTAGAAATATTATTCTTCAACTTTCCGCGCGGTCGATATTCGTTCGTAACAGAAAGTACCTTCTCTCGTTTCCGGTATTATTTGCCGGCATATATCTGCAGGGCATTTAAGCTATAACGCACATGATTGTCTCAACGTGTGCCGGTCTTCTACGACTGCAGCAGCAGCTCTCCACTCGCTTGTGGCGCCAGGCATCATTCAGGTCGGCTTTGGCATATTCAATACCGGGTTTATTTGTGTGCAGAGCTGCGCGTTTGACGCGCACAAAAGGAGCCTTCAAAGGATTAACGATCATAACATGCTCTCGGTCCAGTTCATTTACATCGACGATAGCATTGGCAACCTATAAGCGCGTTCCTTGCGTTTATAGGTACACGACTCCTGCTTGCATAATGCATAATGCACAATGCAGAATAAGATCGAGGTTTTCCTCCTCTAATTTTTATTTATATCAAGGTTTCAGAAATTGGCGCAGTTGTTTTAATCAAACAAGTATAAAGAACCAACTTTCACTGAATTTTATCATGTATTCGTGCATATATGTATATATATACAGTGGTGGTCATAGAAATAAAAATAGTAAGTAATAAGTTGATGATAAGTTGCAATAAAATGAAAATTTGTTTTTTGTCTCTTATGTTGGGAATAAATAATAAAAATGAATTTTGTGTAAATTTTAACTATAATATTTTTATTGCTGATTGTTATTTTCCGTTTTCAGAGTGGCTCCATTTCCATGACTATCACTGTATATATATTTTTTTTAATATATTAAATTCTACAAGTCTTTTTAAAAATTTTAAAAACTCCATAGGAATCTTTATTTGTTGCTATGTGATAATAAAAATCAATTCAGAAAAAGCATAGAAATCTAAATGACGAGACATGTTTTGTATTTTTCGATATCACTTCACGTTTCGCAATTACTTCCGCGAGTATCTGATTTTACGGAAAAAAGCTTCTTTCCATTTTCCGATTCGGAATCGGCTTACGTTATCGTATTTTTGTAAAAAGAAATATTTACGAACGTGAGTGCATAGAACACGAACTCTGGTTGCATGTGAAATTTTTGAGCTTGGCTCGATCTTCTTTCATCCGCTTATCCGTATATCCGAATAACTATTATGCCGGATGAACGTATAAATTTCTGGAGGAAGAAATTAAAAGAAAAATGAATATTAAAATAATTTAACCACGCGTCTATTTTTATTTTTGTGTCTGTATGTATGTGTGTATGATCTCATGCATACATTTTTCCTATGTGAGAAGTATACCTACATATATACATATATACATACATAAATGCACATGTACATACATCTCATACAATATTCCTAGAAAATGTTTGACCGTATACCTCGAGTTTATCGTTAAAATTCTTATAAAAAGAAAAAAAAACATTCAAACTATTTTTTAACTACATTTTTTATTTTTCCAACTTAATCTATTTTCTATTTTTTTATATAGAAAGAAACATAATTTCAAGATATAAATTTTAAAATAAATATTGCATATTATCAAGATTTTTATTCTTCATAGACTTTATAATTTAAAAATCCTTGTATCTTGTTAAAAAAGAATTAGTAATCAGTTAAAAAATAACCCGAGGTAAAATATATAAAAAAATCGAGAACCCTTATAGATACTCAAACAATACATGAATGTCCGTAATGTAAGAGCATCTAAGGAGGAACGTAATAAAACACGTAGCGGCCGCACGCAAATTGGCAATTTCGTTCTCGACGCTTGCCGCAGCGATGAGAAAAACAGCGAAATGACCGCGACCGGTGAGAATTGCGCGAAACGGGAGAAATCGGAGCCGTGGAAAATTGAAATTTTTATATCGCCTTTTTACAACGCGCAACCCTCCGATAACGCGACGAGGCGTCGCGATATATCTCGTAACCGATGGGAAAGTAATCTCTCAAGCGAACATATATGTATATCCAGGCTCGCAGTTAAGACGCGTAAATTGCGCCGAGCAGAAGCGGGTTATTACTGCGGCAAGTCGTTACAATTACGGGCGCGAACTTTCCGGGATGCCGCGCTAGCATTCTGTATAACTTTAATAGGGAAGTGTCTCCTATTATACTTTACTCCTCTCTTCTCCATCCCCTTTCCATGTCCATCCCTCCCTTTGCCAATTCTAACAAGGAACCATTTGCGGAAGGATAACGCGTTTGCGAACTAAGCTTCCTCCATCGACTCTCCAACTCCTATAACGTTATCTTCCCCTGTACGGCAGGTAAGAAATCGCAAGTTTTTATCGCCATGACGCTCGGGGTACTTATTGCAACTTCGGAGATAATCCCAGAAAAAGTTAGCCGCCTCTTCAGGCCGCGTAACTACATCGGACAAGTTCGAATGACACCGCCGTAAACGTCGAACGAGAATTTATAGTTACATCCTGGAAACGTGTTAATGTCGAATCAATCAGGAAATCTTTTCTTTTTAAGAAAAAAGGAAAAGAAAATCTGTCAGACAAATCTATTAAAAGTTCACGCGAGTTATACGTGATAAAAATCCGAGTAAAAATCAATTACTCGCGCGCTGAAAGTAGCTCTTTAGAAGAAAATAATTATACATGTATATAAATGTAGACATAAAATATATATGTGTGTGTGTAAAAATATTAGAAAAATAATATATGAGAAAATAGAATATAATTAAAATTAATAATTATATTGAAAGATTATATGAAGTTCACTCTTTGTGATAGTTGAATACATGTCAATTGCTTTAATCTCTGCAAGAACGGTTAGTAACGAATTTTGGCTGACGTACAACTAAACGTGCAAGCGCGAAACTATCGGTGAGGAGTTTCTCTTTCGCTGTCGCTGCTTGGATGCAGTCTGGATGCAGCTGGCCTAATGCGACGACTCACGTCAGACGTGCAATTTACTCCGCGTCCCATTACTCTCGCCGAAACCTAACGAGGGCAGCGCTGAGTGGCAGCCTGCAAATTGAAATAGCAACGCGAATCCGAAATACGATGCCCGAAATAAAAATCGTCCTCGTTGAGATGAATCGTCACGCGAAGAAAACGAACACTCGCGGTTATCATAGCATTTTTCCATAAAAATAAATTATTTTTCTAATCTCTATGCGATATACATATATGTATATAGGTACAGGGATTATAAATATAGAAGAGGTAATTAATATACGCATATAATATTTAAAAAAAATTTTAAATCTACATATTGTAGTTTTTAAAAATATACGGTATAAAGTTTTTTAGTTGAAAAATATTTTTACTTTGTAACAAAGCACATCTCATTTCATGGAAACTTGAATTCCAAGAGATTTAAAATCGTGGATGTGTTGCAGAAATTTTTCAGATTCTTCATCAACATTTCGCCGAGGAAATAGCCGAAGCGACGTATTTCATCGGCGATTAATATCACGTTGAGACGGGACGATTCGTTCGCGAACGAATAACGCGGAGATTCGACTAATCGATTATTTACACAATTTCACAGACGAAGCGCGGATAGCGTACTCCACGTTCGCCTGTCAACCGATAATTTTTCGAAAATCGTCCGGCTCTCTCCGAAACTCTTCGATAGGCGTCATGCCAGGGCTGTCACGTCGCAATTTCGACGCCGAGGTCCTTTTTGTGCCGCGTCGCGTCGGCCCCGATGAGTACTCGGCATTGAGAGGCAAAGCCGCAAATCGGAACGGCGATATGACGCTTCTCGACGTGGATTGATGAGAGAGCACGAACACGTATTTCGCTTCTGCGTGGATAAAGGCGAATTTATACGGTTCACTCGAGATGACCGCCGTCATCTCGGATGAGTCATCGCGAGGAAATGCACTGAATAAACGTCTTTTCGTTCAGATGTATCATCTCAGAAGCCAAGTATACAAGATGCTTAAGAAAAGATATATATGAGATAAATAGTACAAATGTAATGAAATGTAGAAAATGATCGTTTCGAAATTACAATTAATTTATGCAGCTAATTGCAAGTAGAAATTTAATATGTAACAGCTCATATAATATATGTATATCGTTTGCACATTTTTAATTTGACTAATTTATTGCGAATAAGCGAAGAATATTGCGAGTAAAAAAACAGTGAAGAATGACTAAAAATTTTTTTCAAACACGTACAATTATTTCTGTAGAAATATTGTTCATACTAAATATTTTATCTATGCTTTAGATAATTTATTTGATCGGCAAAAGTGCACCGTGTAAGTCGGCTATAATCAGTCGCGACGTTTGATATATCGCGGAATGTCAAATATACATATATCTGCTCTCGCGTTACTATGACCGTCATTTTTCACGAACATCCGGTATCGATTGTTCACGCGGATACCTGCAACGAGGATGCTGCGACACGTGTGCGTCGAGCTGCTTTCAAGTGTCGAATGCACCGCGAAAAAGACATCCAACTGCATTATCGTGATGCGCGCAGCCTGGAGTTCTCGATTTATTTACGAGACACTCGCAGAATTGATTTATAGCAATATTTTATTGGCAGATTGATAGATGTACACATATATATTTATCGAATCAACCGCGTTATTCATTCTGTGCATTTGTCGTTGAAAGATTGTCAAAAGTGTACGAAATGTCACAATCATTCACTCCAAGAAATCTCTGTTCTTGATATGTGCATATATATTTATTGGAAATAAAAAAATGTAGAACTGTCAAACATAGACACTATAAAACGAGAGGTAATGAGATTTGAGTTTTAATTTTAATTCGCACGTTGAATAACAAAAATGATAATTAATTTCATATATTAATTCACGAAAATTTCTCATTATGCTTGTCGAAGTTTAATTAAAGAGAAATTAAATCATATAATTCAATACAATTAATGTTGAGTGTTTCATTCAAGAACTTGATTTGCCCTATACAATTCTCATGGAATAAAAGAGAGACGAAAGTTTCCTACGAAATTATGTCTTGCTATTCTCGTTGCGACAAGAAATTTAACGTTATCATAATGGATTGTAATTATATACACTCGTCGTTTCTCAAGGAGAATTAATTTCATCATTATATTTGTAAATCTCTGGGAACAAAAGACAATGGAGCATTATATAACATTTTAAATTAATACTCGGTTGTTGTGCAAATGTTGGCATATCTGAAATTAATAAATGAAATTTTTAAGGAATTTTGCGGCGATTGGCAGATAACTTCGACGCAAGTCCACTAAAGATTAAATCGATACATGACTTAGCTAAGCGAAACTATCGCCAACTCATCCAAGATTTTGGGTATCCCAGCGGATTGAGCGCCGGTTCCAGCACCGACCACAGTATTGATTTCGGTTTCTCTCTACGAAGTAGACGGTCAATCCTTCCAAGTAGCGCAGCCGTTTAAACGGCTTATACGCCGGAAAGTACAATATTGTTAGATTTGTCAATAGAAATTATTATCTACCATATATATCAAGTCAATATTATCCTTTTGCAAATCATTATTTTATTAACTAACTATATTATCACGAGATTAAATTTACACATCAGAGAAATATTCCATTTCAAAATTACAATATTTTTCTATATTTTATACAATTCCTCATATTATATTGTACTATATAATTTTTCTCTATATTATATTATATATTATATAATTCCCTATATATTAAATAATTGAGCAGAATTTCTCTATGTGTATATATAAATTTATCTTCTCTAAGAAAGATTTTTGGCGAATTAAAAATGAATTAGAAGAAAAATATACGAAAGAAAATGATTGTAATCTAGCGATATGATGTTCGTACAATGTTTGCGCGAAACTATTCTCCAATTATTTGCTCTGCAGAAATAGCTCGACTAAGCTACTGCTTCACAACCGGTCAAAGAGCAGTCGACCTTAGAATTACAAAAGATTTCGTATATCTCGCAGTCTCAGCTTCGGTTCTGGAGCATCCCCGCCAGTTTCGGTCGCAGCCCCTCGCGATGAATGGGGGCATAATATGTTTCTGGGCAATGTGCCAGCACACTCCCGGGGAACAACGTTCGATCCGGTTTCTATTGCCGCGAAACATCGACCCGCTTCACGAAAATTTCAACTAGAGTGAGAGTGAAGTGGATCGGCTCGACGAAGAGAAGATTCACCATTTTTTGCTGAAATTTATCGGACGTTGCCTCGTTTTCTAATACTATCTTCGCAATTCTATTAGAATTTTATCTAAACTCTCGCTATTTATGTTGCAGTTTGATAGCCAAGATATATGTATTTTAATCTGTTGGATTTTTACGATTATTTTGATAAGAGAATTCCACGCTTCTGATATTCTCATAATATAACACAATATACACATAATTTATATGAATCAATATTAAATAAATGCACGCGCGTAGAGCAATCTATTCTATTAAATATAAATCTGCGAATAAAATTTTTGCTCGATTGCGATGAAATGGTTAAATAATCCAATCGACCAGTCGCGAGAGAGCATTTACTATCATGGAGTATTAATTATTTGCGCGCGATAAAATTTTGTAATCGAATTATTGTTAAAAACAATCTTAATTCGATATATATCCGAACATATTCCTATCTTTCAGAGAGAATCATTTGTCCTAAATTGCGGTAGACTGAGCTGAACGGTATTTCACACAAGTACTTGAGGAAACTACCTTAAGCACTTTGCGAGTGTTTGGTGTCTCATAAGTAGCCGAGTTGCTCGGAGAACTGTTACTCGTAAACAATTGCTCATTTAACGCAAAAATATATGTATGTGAGATTTGTGTCATTTACGTTAATTACAAGAGAACTACAATAAAATAAAAATGCATGACATTAGTAGGAAAACATTTTGAACAAATTTTAATACATCATGAGAGATTTTGAAGAGAAGAGACGTAAGTTTAAAAAATTAAAAAAAAGACTATATATATAAGTTAAAAATATAATAAAGGAATTCTCTCTGAATTCTTTCGAAAATTATTAATCGATAAAAATGTTTGTTTAATGCAATTAATAGAGCGATTACGAAGTCGTTGAAATATCTGTCAGAAAGCGATGATTGACAAAAGGAGAAAACACTGGAACACTCGATTAATCGATATAATTGGTTTTGAGAAACTTTCACCGATCTGGTTATCACGAACGTAATTTCGCATCGACTACTAACGAGTAACTCGGGATAGACGGCGTTTATTGCACGGAGGCGACGAAACAGGATATTGTCACGCCGTTGTGAAAATTACAAGATTGCCGGTCTGAGGGAAACGTTGTTTAGCTTACCCTGTAATTACGGCAATGGTGGCGAATACACGTGACGCCCATGTATCATCGCGCTGCATTTAAATATCCGCTAGCGGACGACTCGTACACGAAATGCTAGGTCCCAGTCTTGCAATGTGTATGTGCAATAAAAAGCGCGCCTCGTTATAGAGAATCGTTGCTACCAATTAAAGTGTTAAGCTCCACTTGCGCCCATGCGGATGCAAAACTGACACAAAATTTATACTTCATTTAAAGTACTAATAAAATTCGCAATTGCTTAATGCAATCATTTGTATAAAGTTACGCTATAGTGAGTTATAATACTGAACAAATCGTGAAGCTAATTCATTCTTTGCACAAGATAGATTTTAAGTTTCATTTAAAAAATATTTATCTACTGTATTTTAAATATTTGTCGCATATATGTGAAGATGAAATATTGTCAGACATTTTAGATTTATTCTACCTCTCTTAAGAAAAAATTGTGATATTCTTATTGCTGTTGTATATTTATTTATATGTATCATGCCGTTCGAATATACAAAAAACTTCGTCAATTCGAAATCTATCACCAAGTACTTCAGCAACCGTACGATCCATTAAGAACATCAGTAACAGTACTACTTACAAATCACGGTGATTTGTCTCAACCGAAAGAAAAATGTTGCGAAGGCATGAATAAATCGCGAATCCATTAGCGATTCTAGACACGTGACATATCTCGAACGACGAATCTATCAATTTATATCATGGTAAGTATAATGTATTATATAAAGCAATACCTCGTTGTTCCGACACATTCCAAATAGGCGTCAATCTATGTCAAAGATATCCCATTTCAAACCCGAAGAAAGGTTTGCTATTTTAGAGAATCATAAATTTGCGAATTTGCATGTCTGCGATAAAGTACACAATCGAAGAAATTGTATATTAAACAATTATTATAAATTAAGATCAATCGAAAGATCCGTCCCAAAACAATTTTGCAAATTTGTTAAAATAAAAAAAAAATAGCAATTTAATCAGAGTGCGCAAATACAAATATTAAAAATAAATATACACAAGATTCAATATACGCAATTAAACGCACGAATGTAAAAAAGGCGCATAAAATTTCTCTCTTATTCAGATGCAATGCAACGGAATAAGTAGAAATTTTATTGAGAGGAGGGAAAAGATTCAATAGAGAAGAAGATATTTACGATAACGAGGTACGCGCGAACATGAGCTTTATGTCCTCCGCAGTAATGCAAAGCGTTAGTATGAGATATATGCCACATACACAGTTACGTTACGTGCTTATCAACGCAATTAATTTACACGATCGCTAAACGTCACGTGACGCCAGACGGAAGGTCTTTACGACCAGGACCGCCCACTAATCAATTCGCATACAGAGTGCGACGTATAGAGAATACATTTTTATACGATATGAGTCACTGCGGTCCTCGTCGCTCTTATTAAGGCACGAGACAGCGAAAGTGTTTCAATGGGATTCAGGAAGATCTTCGTGACAAAATATCACCGCTCCTCTCTCCCTAATCAAGATTTATTAATCTCTCGGCGATCTCTCTCCGGGATTATCAGTTATTTGCTTGCGCGCGCAATTATATGATATATAAAATATATATGATATACGAAATTGTCATCGTAAAATATTTAAACTTTATGAACGATACTGATAGAAATTAAATGCGAAAAGAGCAATGATACTAAAATGCCGATATAGGAAGGCTGCAATATAAATAAAACAGGAGATTATATCTCTCCTAATTTAAATTAGAGATACTAATTAATATTACACATACAAAACGTACAAACGAAATAACAGAGCGCAAGTTTATATTTTATGTACGCGCGGCATTCTTTCTCTCTTTTTATGCTCCCTCGCTCTTAAAAGCAGTCGGTATAATGTACGGATTAGGATTCTTTTATGCATCACATTCGTTCAATTTTCATTCACCAAAGAAAGCACGATAAAGTATTCACGTCACGCCGCGTTATCAAACATTGAACAACGCAGGACTCGCAATTTTATTGTTTCCGTGTACAATACCGTCGACGGAACGGAAGTAAACATGAAAGCGTAAACCGGAAAAAAAACCCAGATAAAAGTGGGGGCAAAAGAGCAAGCACGAGAAAGCGTCGTACATTGTGCAAGAAAGTTAACGGTAAGCTCAGTAAGCTCGCAAGCTCGCGATAGGACGCGAAACTCGTTACACTCGGCATACAAGATTAGTGAGACGAAAGCTAGACGGGTGTCTGCGTGTGGAGGACAACTTCGTGAAACTCAACCACTTTTAGGTCAGTTTTATCGCAATTTCGTGCCCCGAAGGTACTCGTACAGTGAAATTTCGTAGTCCGGCTTGTACACCCAATTTGCGATACTTTCGCGTTTTCAAACATTTATGCTTAATGGAAAAATTTATTTTCCCAATTATAAAGCTTCTCAGAGAATTCTATAAAACGTAATAATGATTCCGTGTAATATAAAAGTATAATATTATAATGAAGACAGCTGGTTTCTTGGAAATAAATAAATATATAAGACTAATTAAAGATATAAGACAGGCAGTAAGAGCCAACTCGCGGATGACAGTGCGTTATCCTAACGAAACTAAATTTTTCGTTAGGATTAAGTATCTGTGCACAAGACACCAAATATTTTACTTGGTCACGGCCAAGATTTAAAATATGAAATAATCTCATATTTGAGATTTAATTTCAATAACCCTTTCACCCCCCTACGGAAATAAGTAAATGCAAGAGAAAAATATAGATCCGAAAGTCGCTGAATCGGGACTTTCGGATCTATATTTTTCTCTTGCATTTACTTATTTCCGTAGGGGGGTGAAAGGGTTATTGAAATTAAATCTCAAATATGAGATTATTTCATATTTTAAATCTTGGCCGTGACCAAGTAAAATATTTGGTGCCTTGTGCACAGATACTTAATCCTAACGAAAAATTTAGTTTCGTTAGGATAACGCACTGTCATCCGCGAGTTGGCTCTTACTGCCTGTCTTATATCTTTAAATTTATATTTATATTACAGAGTCTTGTTAAACTCTTAATTTGAAATAAATAAAGTTTTAAAAATTTCGTAATAATTCTCCTCGCTGTAAAAAACAAATAATAATTTAAAAGAAGCACAAACATAGAAAATCACGCGTATAAAAAATCAAGATGTATCTGAAAAATATATGATAAGCGTCGTAACACAGACATCTTTGAGACCGTTTCATCGTCTTCGATAACACGAAGGAACGCGAAAGGCAATCGTTCGTATCGAGAAGCAATTCCACGTGTATCGTTTCTCCCAAACGGATTATCGTATTTTCGTGCTGTAAACGGCCATCGAATTTTCAAGTGTTTTTCTGCCTTCTCTGCACTATTTTTGACTCTTCTCTACTAACTTTGATACTTGAGACTTTACGAAAAAATGTCATTTTTTTCGCTTTCAAAAAAAGCTTTTGGACGCATTTTATTTCAAATGGAACAGGAATTTTTCTTTGAAAAAAATGCGTCCAAAAGCTTTCTTTGAAAGCGAAAGCTTTTGGACGCATTTTTTCAAAGAAAAATTCCTGTTCCATCTGAAATAAAATGCGTCCAAAAGCTTTTTTTGAAAGCGAAAAAATGACATTTTTTCGTAAAGTCTCAAGTATCAAAGTTAGTAGAGAAGAGTCAAAAATAGTGCAGAGAAGGCAGAAAAACACTTGAAAATTCGATGGCCGTTTACAGCACGAAAATACGATAAACCGTTTGGGAGAAACGATACACGTGGAATTGCTTGTTGATACGAACGATTGCCTTTCGCGTTCCTTCGTGTCCAAAAGCTTTCTTTTGGACGCATTTTATTTCAGATGGAACAGGAATTTTTTTTGTTGAAAGCGAAAAAAATGACATTTTTTTCGTAAAGTCTCAAGTCTCAAGAGAATCAATAAATATTACAATTATTTATCATTTTTCGCTTATTATTTGCAATAGAATCCGCGTTCAATAAATTTGTAAATATGAAGCGCAGCACAATCGTCCATCATCGGTGCATTTCTCAATACACTGAACAAGACGCGAATGCTGGACATTACAGGAATATACGCTATATATATATGTACATATATCGCTCTTTCAAAGTTTCCGATTCCATTAAAGATTCAATAACCTGTCGTAGTTTGTGAAATAGGTCAAAATTCTCATGTGAATTGCTGCGAGCACGCGACTAATATAATCATAAAGATAACAACGTAAACGCTACACAATTTCTGATTAATAATTACTTTATCAATAATCAGGTTCTAATACTGTTACGCGAAGATTGCGAACGCACGAAAATATAGCAGCGATGGCAAGATAATAAATGTGTGCAGTGAGGTTTAAGATTGAAATTATCTTTATATATCGTCGTCCTTTACGTAATACTAACTATATTACGCGAATAATATATATTGTATATATATTTAGTTCCAACTTCGATCAAGTTCTACACATTATAATATTTGCATTTATAAATGTATTTAATATTACAATAAATAAAATATCGTTTTACTAACTTTCGTATTATAACATATAACTGTCGAGAAAATGGAATAAGTGGCATTATTTTTCTTCTTTGTGATCATATTTTGAAAGGATTAAAAAAAATGAAAATTAAACCATAAGTAAGCCATGTCCCGCGTGCAAATTTCTCTACTTCAAGCGGCTCCTGTAATATTAAACTAGTGAATAGCCATCGTCGAATTTTGCATTCCTTTGTGCCGTGAAAAGGATCAATTTCGTAGCTCCCTTTGCATCACTCGTATATAGATCCTCTTTTTATCTAAATTTTAATGTCATTCCTAAACTTGTCGACTCCTATATATTGTTTACAAGGATCAATCTTTTACGATATTTAATTGTTCGAAATTACAAGTACTAAATATAATCTGTTTTCTCCAATCGGGAACGTTATGCCACTTTCTCATACTATTATGTAATACAATTTCATGTTTATCTTCATTTCTCTCTTAAAGCAAAGTTAATTAATCTGAGAAACGAAAGAGCTTGCTGCGAGAAAATATTTTGTGACGCTCTGTGATTTATGCTCCGCTATAAATAAGAGTAAAACGAAACTCAAAAGACAATGTTCGCGTAGCTGGAATAAATACGCAAGAGCATATAAATTATTCTCCAAGATTTTATTACGCGACCGCCGGACAACGAAAATACGTCGGGAAATATAATAAATCGTGTTACAGTATAACAGATGATAGATGTAAAATGTAAGCTGTAGTTCCCATTCGGGAGGGATGTATGTAAAAATGTGTTTCGGGACGTTCAACAACGCGAGGTATAGAGACGACAGTGACGACGGAATAATAAACGTGGATACTTTTGCATTCTTTTGTGCACGCGAGGAACCGGCCGTTTCTTTTGCCACACATATAGCAGTTTTCCATGATTCACCAGGACGCGGCTGCATGAATTTAAATATCGCATCCAGGGCGCCGACGTCACGAATGCGGGCGAGAAGTTCCGGCTAGGTCAGGACGAAGCCTCTAGCTATTTGATTCTGGTTAGACGCTTGAGTTTGCACACAAAGATATAGGCATTCATATTGGCGTGCATAATGGCCATGCAAGGTTCAAGCTAGGTACTTACTAAGTACTCAATAGATTATGTCAATGACAGCGAAATTTCAATATACGCACCGTGCAGAACAAAGATCCAACAATATTTTTCTCTACAATATTTATTTCGTCACTCCAAAAATTAATTATCTATTTCTTCGTTCAGGCGTTATTAATTTTCTTTCTTAGTTCTTAATGTCAAATTCCTGGTATCATTCGGAGACGATTTTTCGATAGTGAAAATGTTGAAGGAAGCCATTATTTATATACACTGTAAAAAAATATGTAATATATTACACAAAAATATGTAAAATTACATAAATAATAAGTGTAAAATTACACGATAAATAATAGAAATTTTTACCTTTTCATTATTTATCATGTAATTTTACATTTATTATTTATGTAATTTTACATATTTTTAATGTAATTTGACATATTTTTTTCACAGTGTAGCATGTTCCCAATTTTTGTTATTATGTATCTTTATAACTAAGTTTTATATTAAAATTTTATTAAATCAAACTCTACCTAAAATTAACTGGAAAATGTAGTTCTGTTAATATTTTATTTCCACAAGATTCAGCTTTCAAAAAAGCCTTTATTTCCAACTGCTTATAATTCGAAAATTATTGGTGCCTCGACATTTTCGCTGAGAAAAAATCGTCTCCGAATGATATCTGCCATTAACTTAAAATAAAACTTTTCCGCGCCAGTTCTAAAACACCCTGTATAAATGTAGAACATTTTGTACTAAATTCTCTGTCTTAAAACTTAGCTACTATTGTTTAGTATTTGCACTCTACAATTCTCGCGATGAAGTAAATATATTCACCCTTTTAAGGCTATATATGTAGGAGCGCAAAGTTGCGTGGACTTGAAGAAAGAACGCAAAGGGAGAGCTGTCGCGGTGCAGCAGCCTACATATCGCGGGAGAGCGAGTATATCGATTCCCTCGACATTCCTATTTCGGGTCGAGATATGTCGACAGCGTCGGGTTGCTGTTAACCGACATCGCGATGTCCAGGAATTCGTGACACGACGTTCGTCGATCGGGCCGCGCGAATTTGCCGGAGATCGTCGACTCTCTCGCGGGAATGCATAAATAACGACGGTACGGTGCAGAGAGACGCGAAATAAGAGAGAGAAAGAAAGGGAGAGAACGAACGCGATGCACCGGTATAGATTTCGCAATGTGATGCATCTCGGAAAATCGAGACATTAGCTTTATTAGAACATGTTGAAACGACCGTTCAAATATCGAGAACTTTAAAATAGATTGAAAAATATGTTTTTTAAATATTCGCAAAATTATATACAATTATGTGTAACGTATTGGAGACCGAACTTCTCGAATTAATAATATATATTTTATTTAATTGTCAAATCAAATTGTGAAATTCACATATAAATTCCGATATTATAATACATTTATATATTTTGACATCACGAGTTATCGACATGATGTGTAAGCTTGCTTTATAATATCACATTAATTTCAAATAAATATACAAATCTATTTAGGATTTCTACGTCAATTATAAACATCAAAAATATTAATTGCGTTAATTAGCAAAATTATTTATGTATAAAATAAAGAATTAAACAATACTGACCTGAGAGCTTGTCTTTCTTTGTTTGAAAGACAAGCTCTCAGGTCGTGAGCGATGTCGAGTGACTTCAAATCCTTGTCTAATAGTGCATCCTTGTCTAATAGGATGACGATTATCCGGGGCAATCGGATGTACCTCTTAGTATTGTGATGCATGCAATTTAATCATCCGACTTAATGATCTGCGACCGGAAGCGAAATGCTAATTGCTGGATCGTCCGACGTACGTCTCTCTTCGTACAAGGATATACGAGAGATATAAAATCATCGAGAAATATATGCGTCAGAAAAATACTCAGACAGCCACGTGACTTTCGGAACGCGACTAACACAATCACTTTATTCAATTAAGTTGAGTACGAAAGAATGGAGATAGAGGCGAGACGTTTCATTAATGCAAATTACTCAAACTCGGTTCTTTTATCAAATTAAACGGATTAATTGTGATTTGGTGAAAGCGAATTGACAGCGCCGAATTTTGTATGACTGTGGTAATTTAACACTTCTTTTGCTCGTAAATTAAATCTACATTTCGATTTAATATAATTTTTTCTCTCTTACAATTTTTCTCATAAAACCCAAAGTTGCATAAAAATTATTAACAAATAAAAATAAATATTACACTATACATATATACAGTGTGAAATAACTGAAAAGCTATCATGTGAATGCTATATTTAACTATTTAAAAAAACAACATATATAATATGCATTACGTATAATGCGCACTTACTTTGTACGAACGTATATTCGTATTATTTTTTTAGTTTCGCAGCACGCATGATTTGTGTAAGTAAAGCACGAACATTATATCATATCATGATATAATCACCCAACGCACACAGTAAATTAAACTTGCAATTAAAGTCCCGGGGTTTTAAATGTAATTTTATCAGAGGCAGTAAATTTTGCACCGTCAGAAAAGTACATTAATACTGTATGATTATAATGACCGTTTTCGATTCGCAAATTCCCCGAATATACTTAAACTTTTCCGTCGTACTCGCGCGATAGTCGTTACGAAATGTAACACGCGTCAGTGTTTAACGAGCGAACTCGCGGTGAAACGCGAAGGAGTCATTAATTATCCCCATTTCGCGGCATTAACAATCACCGTGAACCCAGCTTCTGCTAGTATGTCGCCGTCTGATAAAAAGCAATCCTAATAACGACTCTCCTTGTTACTTCGTCCTGAGAAACATAGCAAAACACTAGAGATCTTTTAGATTCTTTGCCATGCTGAAATCGGTTATTTTACTGCGCATTCGTATATTTCATCCCTTTCGTTGTCGTGCGTTCTTGGCAAAGAAGACGACCATAAATTGGCTCTTACGCGAAATGATATTTCACACAACCGAAATGTATAAAATTTCGCCGTAAAGTCTCTGCCGAAATTAGTGACTTCACGGGATTGCAAGACTATTTCGTAGAGTTTTTGGTCTATTCATTAAAGTCACGATATAAATATATGTACTTGATTTAAAATTCTTGAATAATAATTAACGAGTCAGATAATCTACGAGACGATAATATTTTTACTCTTCAATCTTTTCTTCTCTTTTATGTGTACTTTCACTTTATAAATTTTCTCTTTAAAAATTTTTCTTTTATAAACTTCTGTATCGTGCAATTTTAATTTTGCAGAAAGTTTTGTATTTTTTCAGCGGGTTTCAATTTATTAAATACAGAATCTGTGTTTTCACACAGAACTCTCTGTTTTAAATCTAAAAAATGAATCTCGTAAATTCTTTGACAATTTTGTAACAAAATATAGAATCATAGTTGTTTATCTACAGTTGTGTTTGATCGAACATAGATTAAACTTTTATAAATATACCAAGATTTATTTTTAAAATAAAATCCGCTAAGGACGCTTCGTGCAATAGATTAAATTAAAAAAAGCTATATGTGAAGTGTATTGTAAGAAAAAAAATTAATTTCCTATTCGTGTTTAGATGAAAGAAGAATTTTTAGACAAACTTGGAAACCATCGTATGTAACACTCTATTAAAACTATCCGGAGCTTCGCGTATGCATGAACTTTCGAATAATAATAAAGGAGAAGTTTGTGCCGAGAAAATTGTCGACTGTGTCAGACTTTATCCTATTACAAATTACTCCATCAAAACAACAATAAATATGCAGATTGACGTAACAATCTTAACATGAAAGCAATTCACATGTATATAGAAACCCATAAAACTGATCAAATTCTACAAAAGCAGCATCAATGAAAAATAATATTTGCGATATCAAATTCAAAGTTGTACGAACATGAAAGGAATCTTCAAAACGAAGAATCTGTGCGCGATCAACTAAATCTGAAATTCGAGATCTTCGGTATAAAGTATCCGTGAAACAGTAAGAAGATATGTGGCAGCGAATAACTTGAAGAACGAAAGATCTATCGAACAGTATGACTTATAAAAGCCAAGATTCCACGGATTCGGCGATTCTTCGCGAAATCGAGAATCCATGAAGATGTCTGCGGAATGTCTTTGATCTGAAGAACGGCGATCTTAGACAATCCAGAGTTGTTATAGAGTAAATCAAAAAAATTTATTCTTCCGTTTGAGAGAGAGAGAAATTTTGATCGCGATCGGAATCGATTACACAGCGCGGATAACGCGAATAAAATATTTTCGACACTCCATATTGTTCACTGCGGATATAACCCGGCCGTGTCCGTATCCAATAAATGTTAACGTAAGTGCGCGGCAGGAAAATTGGGTCTGCCTCTCGCAACGCGTTGAAATATTTATTCTTGCATCCGGGACAAAGCGGCCGCCTGTCGCGCGGACGTTTATCGATTCCCCGGGATTCCTTCGTGCCTCGATATCGCGGGCTGATCTGCTTTCGAGTTGATCGACGGGGATCGAGGACACTGAGGCACGCGACGAATTTCGGATATCGAATCGGCGATCTTCCTGAGCAAATTCTTCCGTACCACTCCAGGAATTCGACCGGAATCGCAAAGAATCGCGATCATTTTGAGGAAAGAGACGGACGAACTGTGATTGATGGTTTCCCGAATCTCTCTCCTTCTCCTCTTCGTGATTTCCGAATTTATCCGCTGCATTAAACGTCATTTGTTACCTATAACTATAACGCGCGCGGATGGATCTTTTATCGGAAATCAATTAGATTATAATTAACGCGACACAAGCGCATCAACGCTGTCGATGTCGTCGAGGAAGATGGCAATTAATTTCAGCTTAATGATTTAAAATAGGAACGATATATTTAATTCGACCCAAACTAGCCAAGAAAATTTTTATTTTATTTCCACAACGTTTCGATCATCTGTTTTTGGTCCTTTTCAAGTGAAAAACTAGAATGGTACAATTAATTAAAATTAATAAACATTTTTGATGTTTTTTACTTGAAAAGGACCAAAAACAGATGATCGAAACGTTGTGGAAATAAAATAAAAATTTTCTTGGCTAGTTTGGGTCGAATTAAATATATCGTTCCTATTTTAAATACCACTATAGCGACGTTTTAAGTATTCAATTTGATTTAATGATTTAAATATGAAAATGTATATCTTGTAAGAAAAATTTAAATATATTTTATTGTTAATTGCGAAATTGTAGCTATAATCATATAATGTACATTTATGTTAATAAAATATAATGCACATTTATTAATAAAATATAATTATGTAGGTGGTGTCAGGATAGTTTTAGATGATGTCAGGGCGTAATTCTAATAAGGCTTCTAGTGGATCTTAACAAAGGATCTTTATTAGGTTAAACTGTACTCGATAGGACACGCACGACGGCTCACTGCCGTATATCTGTCCAACCGCTCTCCCTTTCCGCGGGGGACTGACCTTCTTAACCTTCTCCCTTCTTTCTTACGCAGCGCCGCCAGGGGGGGAGAGGAAACGTAATTCGCCGCTCACGCGTGTATATAAATGAATATCGGTAGAATAATAATTCGCCTACAGTCGGCCAGCCTGACATTACGACCGTCTCGGTCGTACGTATAGGAACAAAACGTATTAAGTAAATATAGCACTTTACTTTCTCTCTCATTTGTGGGAACCAGTAAATTTGCCTAATGTTAGCAATAACTTTATCGAGGCCGACATGGCCAATGTCATCATGACACATACGGATTACATTACTTTCCATTGATATCGGTACATAAAATAAGAGTTTTTTACCCTTATCTTTACGGTAAACAAGACCGTCTCGCAATTCAAAGAATTTATCCTCAGATTTTTCTAATTTATTTCGAATGTTTACTATATTTACATCCCGATCTTGTTGAATAGATAAAGTTCGGTCGAACGAATTTGCTTCTAATGTCAGAATGCTATGACATCGACTCAACGCGTCGACATGATTCATCTGTGTACCGGGTCGATGTACGATTTGATAACAGTATTGCTCTAAAAATAATGCCCAACGATATATTCGCGGATTAACTGTCTGTTTACTTAAGTCGAGACTACTAAAATATTTTTTTCCTTTTAACCGATCAATATGATCATCTATCAACGGTGTGGGAAAATTGTCTTTTACAGTAATCTTATTTATTTCACGGAAGTCGACACACAGTCGTGACTCGCCATTTTTCTTCTGCACGAGAACGATTGGGCTAGCGTAGGGTGAATTACTCTGCCTAATTGTACCTGTTTTCAATAAGTCGTCTAATATTACTTGCAACTTTTCTTTATCGGCATACGTTAAACGCCTAGGCCGGAAGGTAATCGGCTGTTCATTTTTTAATAAAATTTTCATCTCGGTTTCCGGTTCGCTCGCATCCGAATCCCATTTATCAACGTATTCTTTGTTATACAATCTTCGAACGCTTTCGACTACATGCGATTCGACACCGGGATTAATATTCAATTCTTCTCCAACTTTTACAGGATTTTCGAGATATTCTATTTGCATAATCTCGGTATCAAAATTGTTCTCGCTTGTCGACTCGTTTCTCCTAGTAATCTTTACCGTTTTACCTAGTTCGATTTTTATTAACGGATCTCGACAAAAATCGCGACCAAGTAATGCCGCACACGACATTGTTTCGTTCGGTACTACCAGAAAACGTAGCTGAATATTAATTCTTTCGATTTCGACTAATTTCGAAAAGGTGCCTATTACGCGAACAGGGGATTTATTTACTCCACAGAAACAATCGCCGTTAGGAGGTAGCGGTTCGCGCAAACTCGTCGGAACATACTCAGTTTTTATGAGGCTCACTGGGGAGCCGGGATCAACTATCGCGTCTACTGTATATTCACGATCCATATCCCCTTCAAAGGACACCGAAAACTTTAACTGTACACAATACGGATCGCTAACGGGTATCGGTTCGATCAAGTTCACAACGTTCGTCGACTCGGGTTTCGACTCTTTCTCGGGACAGTCTTTTTTCAAGTGGCTGGCTGAACCACATCGATGACAGCCTACCTTAACTTTCTTCGGGTGTGAACATGCGGATGCCAGATGTCCAACTCCCTGGCAGTTATAACATTTAATTATCTTTCGGCGTGGTGCCAAATCTGCACTCGACGATGCTGGATTTCCTTTAAACGCTGAACCCTCCTTCGTCGACAATTTCCCATCCTTTTGGATTTTTCCTTGATCAATAGGTTTCTTCCATTCGCGATCAGGGAACTTCTTCGGGTGTAGCGTCAATCCTTTAAATGCCTCCAATAAATCCGACTGAGACTCGAACTGCATAATACGTGCTTGATCTCTGAGATTGCGATCAGGTATACCCTCGATGACATAATCGACAACTTCGTCATCTACTATCGGTACCCTATTAGCGAGGATTATTTTATCATGGAAGTAACTCGTGAATGATTCGTCCGTCCGCCATGCTCTCTCTTCGAGCTTCTTGCGTAGGGACAATCTTGATTGACGAAGGTCGAACATTCCCTTCATGGCCGCCAATAGATTTTCTATACTAAGGGTAAGATGATGTGGTTTGGAGTGAAACCACTCGGATGCACGTCCTTTTAATTTAGAGCTTATTAAAATTCTTGTCGCCGCATCATCCAAGGCGTACGACACTCGCAGCAATTGTACCTGCTGTTCCCATTTCCAGAACGTACCCTCACTGCCGTCGAATTCGCTCAACAAGTCGCGAATAGCCCTTACACTTTCGCTCATCGGTGGACCATTACGTCTTCTTCCGCCATCATTCATCTGCGGTGCTCCATGATCTTCGATGTTCTCTCGTCTAACGATATCTAATTCACGTTGAAGAAGAGCTCGTTCTCTTCTAAGTAGTTCATTTTCTCGTCGAATCAAGTCATTCTCAGTCAAAGGACCTTCAACGGATGCGTCGTTACTTACTTGGCTTTCATTGTCCTTGCCCGCGACGGCATCCCTCGATTCATGGCCCGCGTCAATCGGCTGATCGACACCGCGGCTCTGCCGTGACCTCTGTTTATCCAGTGTGGTCCATATCTCCGGGTCATTGGCAGTCAATCGATCTATCAGGTCAGCTTTGTTACCGGTCGCCGGCAACTTCTTCTCGCGGAGAATGTCCTTAATCTCGGCAAGCGTATACGCACTCGGCGGTCTCGCCATTGTTAGAGACACACTGCACTTCCCTTTTCTATACGTCCTAGCACACAGCGACGTGTTAATAAATGTTTAACCTCAGTCAAAATGTTCGCGACACACGTCGGCACAATTAGCACACAGCAAAGATTCGCGGTACACAGCGCGAATTACCGTCAAAATATTCGCGACACACAGCGCGGAATATTTTATCTCACAGGGATATCGCGTTACGCGTCGATTCACCGCGCGCGATACGTGGACTCGCTTTCTCTCGTACGCGGCGGAACAATTAGCACGCAGCAAAGATTCGCGGCACACAGCGCGAATTACCGTCAAAATATTCGTGGCACACAGCGCGGAATATTCGGTCTTTCAGCACGCAGCAAAGATTCGCGGCACACAGCGCGAATTACCGTCAAAATATTCGCGACACACAGCGCGGAATATTCTATCTCACAAGGATATCGCGTTACACGTCGATTCACCGCGCGCGATACGTGGACTCGCTTTCTCTCGTACGCGGCGGAACAATTAGCACGCAGCAAAGATTCGCGGCACACAGCGCGAATTACCGTCAAAATATTCGCGACACACAGCGCGAATAACCGTCAAAATATTCGTGGCACACAGCGCGGAATATTCTGTCTTTTTGCACGCAGCAAAGATTCGCGGCACACAGCGCGAATAACCGTCAAAATATTCGTGGCACACAGCGCGGAATATTCTGTCTTTTAGCACGAGCAAAGATTCGCGGCACACAGCGCGAATAACCTTCAAAATATTCGTGGCACACAGCGCGGAATATTCTGTCTTTTAGCACGAGAAAGATTCGCGGCACACAGCGCGAATAACCTTCAAAATATTCGTGGCACACAGCGCGGAATATTCTGTCTTTTAGCACGAGCAAAGATTCGCGGCACACAGCGCGAATAACCTTCAAAATATTCGTGGCACACAGCGCGGAATATTCTGTCTTTTAGCACGAGCAAAGATTCGCGGCACACAGCGCGAATAACCTTCAAAATATTCGTGGCACACAGCGCGGAATATTCTGTCTTTTTACTCGAGCAAAGATTCGCGGCACACAGCGCGAATAACCTTCAAAATATTCGTGGCACACAGCGCGGAATATTCTGTCTTTCTACTCGAGTAACACAAGACACGGTTTTCTCTGCATCGACCACAACACTTGGTCGTACTTTTCAAAGTCCCGTGTATCTCTCGTGCGTGTATTAACCTCACGGATCCTTCGCTAACTTCTTCTTCGATCCCACTTCTGAAGTTGTAGGTGGTGTCAGGATAGTTTTAGATGATGTCAGGGCGTAATTCTAATAAGGCTTCTAGTGGATCTTAACAAAGGATCTTTATTAGGTTAAACTGTACTCGATAGGACACGCACGACGGCTCACTGCCGTATATCTGTCCAACCGCTCTCCCTTTCCGCGGGGGACTGACCTTCTTAACCTTCTCCCTTCTTTCTTACGCAGCGCCGCCAGGGGGGGAGAGGAAACGTAATTCGCCGCTCACGCGTGTATATAAATGAATATCGGTAGAATAATAATTCGCCTACAATTATAAGTAATATTTGTCAAATAAATATCCTCGAAAGCGGTGCAAGACTACAATTCACAATAATTGCAAATTGTTTCCACGGTAATCGCATTATCACGAACGAATAATCAGTTTGCGAAACTTCGTTTTGTCACATTATTTAACCGGCGATCGATTATATTGGTTGTTGAGTCAGCTGTCTGAAATTTTCAATCGCTGTAATGATCGATAATCAGATATAACAATGGGAACACAAGTTGAAAGCTTAATTCGCCGAAGTATTGTAAAAGTATAGTTACCTCTAAAGAAAACGCAATTAATTTATCAAAGAATAATAAGCTAGAAAATCATTAATCGATTTCGTGTACTAATTTAGGACATATTCTTACCATCATATTTATAATGACGATTATTAACGTCGACTATATCTATTTCAAATAACCGTATATAATTTTCGCACAAATAACTCGAAAATTGTGATTCTCAACGATGTACTTGGAATTTAAGTCATGCAGGCGCTTCTTTCTTCTGATTGCCTTCATCGATCGAGGTGTTATATATCGCGATTGTGAAAGGAGACAAGCCCGATACGTAGGACCTAGTCTGATCTCGTGGTACAAAGCCGTTCGTAAACGTGAGATACCTCGTAAGCGTGATAGACAATCGTTAACTGCGACCGATTTTACGTCCCGAGATTGAGCAATCTAGCAAGAGAGGCAGCGGTAGAGCAGTGCGGAACGATTTGCATAATTCTTAGTTAACGTTGTGACGAACTCCCGAGTGGTATGGACGACGGTACGATCATTACAGTATCAAGCACAAAGGAGCTGCATTTCGCGTATAATTAAGTTGAAGAGACGAGCAGCGTGAGCTGGTCGGAAAAGTGTCGCGACGTAAAAATATCTGCCAGCTATACTACTGTGTATAAGAAGTTATACACAGGGAGGGATTCCTGTTTGTCTTTTTAGTTACACTTTGCGTGTATAATAAGAGCCGGTCTTCTCTCTCGCGTTGAGCAAACATGAAGGCAGCAAGGAATACGCGCCGTAATAGCGTACATCGTCGTGGTACGTATCATTTATTTTTCAAAACATCTCTTTAAAGCCCTCCGATTTACGCGTGCTTATAAAAATGCTATTCGCTACCAACCTTTATCGAGCTCGCGTATATTTTTCCCCTCGGTTGTTGCGAATGTTCTCTGTAATTTGTCGCATTTCAACACTTTTTAGGTCACCGGACTGTGCGTATATTCTCACGCACGACATTTTAATTACATTACTTATTTTAAAACAAATTTTTGTACGCATCTAAAAGGAAGGCTCTTCAAATTTGCGTCTACGAATAATATCAACGTTTGCATGCGTTGAATAAATATTCTGCGATAAAGAGAAATGAGAAATTACTTTTCTTGTATTTCATATCTAAATCATATAATATATATGTATCGTGTAATGTACAAATATAAAATGTGCAATAAAACTTTCTATTTTATATAAATATAAAAATCTGCTAACAAAGAGAAATAGTAAATTTTTATACATTATAAGAATTGCTACATGGTAAAAATAAAAATTTATAATATAAATGAGAAGCGCATGTATTCTCGTATCGCAACGCATTTATAAATTAAACAAAGTGTTCGTCTACTCCGTAGTAATTTGCGAAGATTGAAATCTCGTTGAAACGCGACTAACCTAGTCAATACATGGATTTATCGGGAATTAAAATCAACGTATATTCCTTCACACAGATCCGTATAGATGCAAGCATACGATCCATCAGTGCGATCGCAATTAGTGCTTGGACGGGACGTCCTGACGACCCGAATAAACATTGCGACGTCAGGAGGAAGCGTATTTGCAGTCATAGACGAGTGCGCCAGAATGCAAAGCAAATAACATACGTTTGAACACCGTCGTAGTTATGGTCGTAGAAGATATTAGATGAGAGAAAGGTGTTTTCGAAGAATTTTGCGGCCTTTTTCTCGGGAAAAAAAAACGATGCCATCAAAACTTTTATCCGTATATCAGTGTTTTTTTAACGAATTATATAGTAATTATTATATAAATTCCGTTGTAAAAAAAAAGAGAAAAATTTATTATTATTTATTCTACAAATAAATTATCCATCGTATCTTTTGACGAAATCAGACATCAGAGAGCGAGGTATAATTAGAGAGAAACTCAATTTCATTGAATTTGCTTTGCGTTGTTTGATGGATGCGTTATGGAAATGTGCTGAACGAAACGACAGCATCATTGGAGTCGTAATTGGGAGAGTATAGGGAGAGATATATTCCAACTGGTTGAATAAATACAACAACGCCAAATACATTCGTTGCTTGCGAACATGGTTGATGGCAAATTTGAAGATCATTGAAATTATTCGCTGCAATAATTTTGCATAAGCAAGCTCCGGATAGAAATTTATTTCGCGCAAATATTCTTTGACTAATTCAGCGATTTTACGCGACAGGAAATCTTGCGGAAAATCAGTAAGCTCGTTCAAGCTATTTTTCTACGAAGCGTTTTCTTCACAATACTTTACAGATCGGTAAAAATATTCATCGTAGAAAGTCATTTTAAAATAATCCGTTCGCCTTAAAACAATGTACAAAAATAACGCAAGTTAATTGTACAATTTATAATTATATAACTACATAAGTTTATTTTGTATAAATGCATTATAAACTCATATTCAAACGTTATAATTTTAAATCTACTTTATTTTTTGCAATAACTGATATGCAAATAAAAAATTGCATTATTCTTTACACACGACCAACTAATTTTTTAAAAATAATAGTGTATGTTGTAACTGATAGTGGATTCTAGTCAAAATAAAGAGATAGAAAAAACCGAATCAGAGAGATCAAATAATTAAAGAAAAAATAAAAAAAAAGAAACGAAGAAAAGCAATTTTTTACCGATATACCAAAATTAATAGAAAGAATTATAAACTCATAGACTCGAATATAGAGAATAAATAAGGATCATTCGCAATGTTTTTATATGAGTAACAGTTAATTCGTTTGTATTATTTATCGTGTAAATATGTGATTCAACGACTGGCAATCCATCACTTTATTCAATGAATGTCCGAATGATGTATCGCCCAAACACGATAAGTTAATAAACTGTTCATCATTTCATCTCCAAGAATTTCATCTTTTTATGTCAGCCTCGCATTAAATTATATATTTATCTCTTTTTTATTTTTAATTAAATTACTGAACTCACAAAGATTAAGATTAAAAATTTAAAAAAATACTCTCATATACTATATCGAGAAAGAGAAACGTTCTCTCATTAAAATATAAAAATTAAGATATTTAAATTATTAATATTTCAAAAACACACACTTCAAGGTAATTAAACAAGGACCGATTTATAGAATGTGTATCATTTTGATTAGAGAAAGTTAACTCGATACATGATGTCATAAAATATCGGTATTATGTCATAAATAATAATGAATATATATTGTTGACGATATGATAATTATTTATGATATCAACAATAAATTCGCGATGCAATTCGCGCCAATTATCGAGTCAGCTTTCTCTAATCAAAGTGATATACGTTCTCTATAAACATTCCTCGTTTAATTATCTCTAATAAGTGTATTTTCGATATATTACATATCGCGAACTGTTGCAATAATTTAAATATTCTTAGTCTCGTTAGATTTTTGCGTTAAAAACAGATTCGCGGGCTATATGCACGCAATAAAATCGCCGCAGTTTTCATCTGCAGGTTTTCGCGAAAAACAAAGAGCCAAATATTAGTACGTAATAAACCGCGACTGTTTGTCGTTACGTTTAAATACACGCGAGGGAATCTGAAATTTTAATGAAGGCTTCAAAATTTGCCGCGGCGCTTTGCCGAGACCGAAGGTATAAGATTTAATATTCATGAAATGTATGCCACTTCCTGCCCGCCGCTTGCGAGGAAATAAATCTGCCTCTGTAAGAGCGAATATATCTCTCGTCTACGTCTCTCTTCTCCCTCTCGACGCGTTGTCGATAATTTAACGCTGATCTACAAGTGACGACAATCTTGTTTATCTATTTATGCCGTATCTCTTTGATCCGTATAAATATTATTACATCCGCTGCGTTTCCCCATTGAACTTTCTCGCACAAACGTCCAATACATGTCGTGTACATACACGCCACATCCAATATTAACCGCTTGCTGAACGATTTTAAACGATATTATTAATCTCATTTTCTCATTACGACACATAGTTTCACCTAAGAAACAAATTTTATATATTTTCGCTAAATTCCGAGATATTGATAAAAATTGATCTGAGTGTTTTAGAACCCTCATTAATGTGTCAATATTTGATTACCTCTCTTGTCTTTTTTAATGCTATTTTTTGGAAATTTACGGTATTTCTGACAATAAACGACAATTTTAAGTGCAAAATAACGTGTTAAATAAAATATTCCAAAAATTGCGACACATAGTTTCATCTAAGAAACAAATTTTATATATTTTTCATTGTCGCTGAATTCCGAGATATTAATAAAAATTGATCTGAGTGTTTTAGAACCCTCATTAATGTGTCAATATTTGATTACCTCTCTTGTCTTTTTTAATGCTATTTTTTGGAAATTTACGGTATTTCTGACAATAAACGGCAATTTTATGTGCAAAATAACGTGTTAAATAAAATATTCCAAAAATTGCGACACGATACACGCGGCGGGCAGATAAAATGCGGGACAAACGTTACAATACACATGCTTATATACACATCACACATTGTAAACGTATATAAAAATATAAAAAGCCATTAACACGGAAAAATCGAACGTTCACCGCATCTACACATATACATACATACACACATGCACGTATCCGCGTGCACGATTATGTGTGTACAGAAACCTCATTTTTCAATCATGAAACAAAAGTGACACGTTATTCTGGTGTGTGTGTAATTTTGTAAAACAGATTATCTTCAAAATACAATATGTGCCACGTGTATTATATGCTGTTAATGTGATAAAAACGTCTTTCGCGCGTTGTAATATTTTACGTTACTACATTGTGATTAATTTTATACTTCTCCTCAAGATATCAACCCCTGATCGTGCAATTCCTGAGATAGTTTACGCTTTTATTTTTTTTTTTTTTCGTACCTTCGTACATGTAATCACACTGATCGTGATTAATTATTGTTCTCACATTCCTCTCTCTTTCTCTCTTACACTTATATATCTTTTAGAAAGTTCCTTTCACTGTGTTTTCTTTGACGCTTTTTCTTTATTCTCTTGTACTTGTTGTAATAAAAGTTTTCACTTTAATCGCGACACGACACGAGCAAGACAAATTAAAATTTAATATTATATATAATAATCGCTTCTTTTTCTTACAGATATAAGGATAAAAAAGGAAAATGCCAATTAGTATATTAATTATTATTATTTTGCGCGAATTTTATAAAATTAATCGCTTCGATGGATAAAACCAAGTCTTAATCGGCGTGACAGCTGCAAGTGACAGATTAAATCGAGATTGTTGGAGATGAAATTAATTATGACAGGATATCTCGTCACAGTTAGCGTATCAAGAATATATATCTGACTTGAGCACATGTACGAGACGCGCGTCAGCGTTTTTCCGCCATCGATCCCGAGCCTTCTTACGTCAATCGCTTCGAGGAAATATTTCTTTTTCCTCCAATAATATTTTTACGCCTACCAATTAATCGTGTTTACAAATTGAGATATTTGCGTAACAGGGAAGGTGTATCAATTAGCATTTTAAACTGTTTGTAAAAAATATTATGCATAATGTATAACACGACATAAATATCTGAGTTTTATGTTAATTTCATAATAGCTTCAAAATCGTGGTATGTGTTAAAAACACATTAATAAAATTAACAAGTTAGCTGCCACATGAATTTCATATCAGAAACACGTATCGCAATAAACCATTTAAAAACTAAAGACGCAATATTGTTTTTAGAAACCACGACAGTCAGAATCTCGTATAAAATACATTATCTGTATTCGGTATATCATCCGAAATATACAGCCAGCATGAAATTCATAACAGTTTGTATATCACCAGTGATATACGAAAGTCATATACTGGCAGTGCCATCCCTAAATCACATATGCGATACTTATGGCTTTCGAAGCTTTAAAAAAACATTAAAAATACGGCAGTCAACCCGAATATTAAAAATAATTATTCGCGCGTTTACATCGAAATTAATCAGATAATTTGATTATTATTTATATTGAAATAAAAATATTATTTACAAATTTTGGAAAACGATATTTTTTTTTAATCACTCTATATACGAACATCCGCGTATAACACGTTTATTTTTATACACAACATGATTAAGCGAATCTCACAGGTGAGAAGCTACCCTCATTGGGGGAGGTAATTAAACGGTTGAATAACCATCATGTTTGCGTTTGGTGCAATCCGTGTGGGATAATGATTTTCGCTAATTAGCCTTGAAATCCCCGGTATACCGGCGCCCTCAATATTTTCTGTTACGCGTTTGTCGTACTTAAGCTTTTATCTCTGGATTACGATTATCCGTGGTAATTATGCAATGTTCTGATAAGCATGCGAATCCGCTCTCGCCTAAAGCTCAGAGGATTTGCTACGCGATCGATACGCGACTTTATTCATATCGTTCATTGAATTAATGGTGCTTTAATTTGTGGTCGTGATTTTTATTCATGAATCTTAGCCCAATGAATAATATCGGATATGTCTCTGTACTAAATTTTAAGAGATTTATTAACGCTGCAAAAAATATGTAAAGTAGAAAAATTAAAAGAAAAATAAATGTATGCGAGTAATATTATATTTCTATTTTTATTATATTTTAATTATTATTAAAAATATAGAAAAAAAGATTTTAAACAACAAGATCTTATAAAATCAGTTTTCCGCAGGATTAGCCAGAACGTAGTTAAAGACTTTTGCAATTCTCTGAACTCTCTTCAACGAAGAGGCGCGAAATACCGGAAAAGTTCTTATCCCGATTGGCGATAAAGTTTGAGAAACGCGACTCTGAGGATCGTGCACCGAAATGACTGTTGAAGAACACAGGCGAAAACGACCTGACATTGTTCGTCTCGACGAAAAATTTTTCGCGCATGTATAACTTATTCAACGTTCACGATACAATTGCACACGCACGGTTCGTAAATCCGGAGAACACGGAGCATTCAAAATCGGAAATGCATTTGACCGGCTAGTCTTGCGATTTCCGGTTATCGCCGGACAAACGAGAAAATGCATTTTCCGATAAAAACGACAAATAAAATACACATTTTGTGGTAGATAAAGATATACAACGCGTTATTCAATAATGATCATTTTAAATATTAAGAATAAAAAATAATGTCTAAGATATAATCGTTTATCAGGTGTAGAAAAATAAATCAATAAATATAAAATTTTTAAAATAATTATAAGAACGAAAGAATGGTGTAATATAATTCAATCTTGCTGCTAACTGGCGGGAATAAATTCATAGCAGAATCCATTTTCATATCACGACAAAAATATGAAAGGTGCGAAAGTACGAGAGCGTGAAGGATCATTCACAGTGCTTCCCTGTATAATTACGCAGCAGTTAACGCAATGTATACTTACGTGGTTAGCAATTAATTTTCTACGCAGTGCGAGCGTGATACCGATTTCCCTGATATGACGCGTGAGCAAATAACTACGGCACGTCGAATCGAGAGAATAATTTCACTCATTTCGCGCGTTTTATTCTTGCATTTACATCTGCGTTGTATTATGCGTGTATCTGCCCCATTTCCAGTCTATCGGTTCCATTTGATGTTGCATGTCAGTATCGACAGGTCTATGATTTCCCGATACTTATCCCGCAGGTACGTAAGTAAACAAGTTTATTTATCGTCGCTTGCTAGAGTGGTTTCCAACATTCATGTCATTTCATTGGACATACACCTGCTTTTTCATCGAACTTACGCACGGAAATATACTCAAAATGGGAAAAAGCGCGTAATCGAACAAGCGCGGCGCTTTATATAACTTTCTAAGACCCAATTTCTGCTTATAACAAGCATTTATGTGTATATACGAAAGTAAATCGCCATTTCAGTTCAACTTTGAAAAAAGAGTTGTGTACAAAAGCGTTTCATTTTCCGAAAACTCATAAATAATTATTATGCAGCTCTGATTTTATTTTCAAATTCGAAATTGAAAGCGTTATCAATACTTGAAATATTTCAAATTGAAAGGGAAATTGTGCTTCAATTTTTTTAGAGGCTTATATTAATCATGGACAGGAGTATATCACGCGACGCGTACTTTAGGTTAACTTATTATTAAGGTCAACAGGATAATGGGTACTCGCTTTGACAGGCTGGTATGTTGCGTTACCTCGAGACATAAGCAATATAACTATCATATATGGAACGCCTTAAACTTTAATCATTAATTTTAACTTACCCCCATGTCGTCCTCCGAAACTCCGTATAGCCAGGTTTCGATTATCTAACGTATAGTATAGTGAACATACTTCCTCTCTCGACGAACACACGCTTACCTGAAACATAAAGAAGTCACGGTTATGCTCCGCAGACGGATTGATTTATTCCTATATTAGTCGCGCTTT
Organism: Nylanderia fulva; assembly: GCF_048542155.1. Lineage (NCBI taxonomy): Eukaryota > Metazoa > Arthropoda > Insecta > Hymenoptera > Formicidae > Nylanderia > Nylanderia fulva. The sequence continues at coordinate 2,083,250 of NW_028190433.1, read as the reverse complement.
TTTAATGGATGAAAGTTGATTATTTTTTGTTTTGTATGTCAATAGAGCGAATTGTACGGGCCAGCAGATAAGAAAGTCCATAAATACGTAGATTAAAATAGGCTATTTCATATCATTCATCGCTTTTCCTGTCGAAATTTTATGTATATTAATAATTGATTAATTTAAATGATTTTTTTATTTATTATATTAAAAGTTATTAATTTAAAATCATTTCTTTATTAGTATATATATATATATACATAGTAATATCATGATAAAAATTTAACAAATTATTTGAGCTATATTTAAAGAGAAGAATAGGAAAAGATATTTTGTATACTTATAGCTTGTAAAAAAAACATATGGTATATCAAACAAATAATAAGATAAAAATGCAATAGTTTGAAAAACTCAAGATAAAAAAATTATCATATTTTATATAACTTAAAATCGAAAAAAGAGAAAGTTAGATAACAAGCTTAGGTAACAAAAGCACTTATTTCTCTATTTTGAAATCACAGAATGACATTGTATATTTCTTTGCTTTGAATCATCTCAATGAATCAATTAAATCTCAATATCATAAAAACGTAAATTATATAAGTATAAAAAAATTCTCAGAATTGTTGCAATAAATGTTTACGTAAAACTTATAAAAAAACTAAAATAAAATATAATTATAATATATTTAGATGAAAAAGTAACATCTATTTTCTGATAAAAAGTAACGATAACAATTTTTGTTTAAAAAATCGATTATTACAGAAATACTCATATTTTCGTGAAAAAACAACAATTTTGCAGTTATGATTTCTACTTTATTAGAGCAGCGATCTTATACAATCTTATATTATATGATATCACTCTTGAACTTGGTCGAAGAAAAACTGGTTAATAAAACGAAAACGCAATAAAGTGCAGCTGATTGCACAAGAGGGACGCGAAGGTCATTTTATTATTGACAAGATGAAAACTGAAGAGAGAAAGGGAAATAATCGATTCGATATAACTTGTCGACTGTGCATTGCGGGTACAGAGTGAATCATGCGGAATCCGTAGATCGTTAAATCTGCCGCGCTACGGTTATCCGGATTATGATTACTGCAAACATTATCCGGCGCTTGTAATATTATCTGACTTGTTCCAACATCACCACGTTCATAGAATGCACTGAAACGAACGATCAATTCAAAATTTGACACCCAATAATTTAAATGAATATGATTGCTCCAGAGTAAATTTTCCGTGCATACATTCTCTGTACAGGTATATATCAATATATTATATTTGTTTAAATTTGTTATATTTGTGCAAATTGACGTCAATCTCCGAATTTAATCGATTCATTTTCAGTTTAAAAAAGAAATATTACTTTTTATCCATTGCTCTTTCTTGAAATATGACAGAAATACATTCATTTACATAATAATAAAAGATTAAAAATAACATATATAAGAAAACATTAAAATTAAGAATTATGATTAAATAAAAAGAGCTTAGTGGTTGTACAAAAGTATTATAATTTTATTGTATTGCAGGCCAAAATGTACAAACTTTTACAATAAAATTATAAATTTTTTTCTGCACAACCATCCAGCGCTGGCTCTTTTTATTTAGCAAAAAATAATTTGAAAAATAAGTTGACTTAAAAGCTTATTTGATATTTTTATATTAATCACAATTATAATTAAGCATTTCATTTATTGTATCTCATAATACGAAAATAAAATAAAAATGCGAAATAAAAATAAAAATGTTACATACTATAACCTGATGAGTAAAAAATTAGATCAGCTTTTATAAATTATATATCTATTAATTATATCTATAATATTTTATGTAAAATAATGTATTGTATTGAATTTTCTTTAGCGTAGTAGACCCTAAGTGCAAACTTTGTCATTGAATCTGATTAAATGCATTTATGCATTTACGTGAAACCTGTAATAGTATGTTTAATCGTTTCGTATCCAACCGGTATTCTATCCGGATTTGTGTAATTATAACATTTGCGCTATGATTTGCGTAACACGTTTGTTCGCGTTGTCGATCAAATTTTTATTTCATCTACGCACACATTGCATATGCATTTATTTTGTACAGTTCTAAAAATCAATATTTCTAAAGTTTTTAGTCTGTTTCTCAAACAAATAAAAATTTCGGAAATTGAGCATCTATAATAAAATAAAAAATATTTATGACATACATTAAAAAATCTTAAAAAATATTTGGAAATTGTAAAAATAAAAATTATGACTTTTACCTATATCAAAAATAGTAATGTTCATCTCTTTCATAAAAAAACTACTAAATTGTTATTAACTACCATTTTATTATAATCTATCATTTCAAATGGTAAATTTTACGATATTAACTTCTTAATAATTCAAGCAGTTTATTAAAGCTAGCTGTTTTACTACTAGCAAAAAATATAGCTTGATATTGAGCAGACAGTTTAAAAGAATTGATCGCTTCCAGAGATATTTAAATTAAATTCCGGTTAAACTCCCTATATCATAAAGAATTTAAAGAGATACTTATCATGTTTCATAATTTTAAGCATAAAGAGTAAAACACAATAATTTTTAAAGTGCGCTTGGGTGTACCGGAAAGTAATAATAAACCCGGAGAATGTCGATATTAAGAATGCAAAGTAAGATCGAACGATCGTTTGCATGGAAAGTGCCATTAAGGTCATTGCGCCTGCGAGATACTCGTAATCGTACCATATACTGAAAAATGTATCACCACATAATTCCGCATTGTTAGAGGTAGCCGTTTCTTAGCGTTATCACACGAGAATAAGACTTGAAGATGCGACAGAAAAATAAAGACCATATACAAGAGAAAAAAATAAAACGCCATTTTTCTGATATTTTATTTATAGATAAAGAAGAAAGAAATAATTACAAAATTATTTATTTTAAAAAATAAAAAAATTTTTAATAATTTAAAAAAATTCTTTTTACATACATCATATAGCACGATATTAATTGTTCTTCTACTTAATTGCTTGTAGAGCCATACATGATATACATTTTTCAATATTATCTCTATTATGAATTAATTTTCCATTAAAATGAAAGCCTCGTAAACAACGCTAAGGATGCGTTTCTGACTGCGACGTCGATAAACGTCGCCAGCAGGCTTGCTCGCACAAAAAGAAAAGAGGAAAAAAAGGACTTCTACCGTAATTTCCACGCTCCTGCAGCAGAACGTTCCCTTAATTGTCGGCGCATCCGTACAGGCGGACGTTTATTTTAAACTTCCGCCGCAATGAACCCGCCGCAATGAACCCGACATAAAAAAGAACAAATAAAAAAAAAAGAGAGAAAGTGGTACAATGGCAAATATCTCTAGCATGACCTGCACGACACGACTGTAGTGTGTTGCAACGTAAAGTATGGATAAAGGGAAAAACCGTCTTCTTATCTAGTAATCCCGACGATTTGCGGACAAAATATGCTTGCGACGTTTCACGTGTCAAGCATTGAAAATTAGAAGAAATGTATTTTTCGATTATGCATAATACGTGTCTGGAAGCGCCGAAAATACTGTCAAGTCAAATCAAAATACTAATACTAGTATATCAGTTTTAATATATGCTATGCTATTGCGTTATACAGAATATAAGTAATAAAATCATGCACAAAATTAACAATATTTTCTTTTCGTTTTGTGTATCACTGCCTATTAGTAACATGAATAAAATAATAGCCAAGTAAGCAACTGTGTTTTATTTCTTTCAACAAATATAAATTTTACCAAACACAGTCCTTTTGTGATATATTTATATTTTCAATGTGCAAACTTTTTCACTAATTAATTACATACTATTCATAACGTGTTTCTCTTTTATCTGTTTCGCAAAGTTCATAAAATAATACAAGTATATATATTTTGAGATAGAACAATGCGAGTTTATAAAATTTTACAGCAGAAATAAAAATAAATAAAGCGTTCCATATATGTCGACCATAATTTGGTTCAATAAATAATTTGCTTATAAAATAAACAATTAAAGTATATTTTTAATACATAGCTATTATGCACGAATAAAAGGGGGGATTAGATATTATTATCACACCGAGAGCTTCTTTTCATTTGCCATACTTTTTCTAGTCTATGTTATCGAATCACATAGACCGTTCGAGATTATGAATCGCGATATAATGATCTTGTCGGCGAGAAAAAAATTTTGGGAAAACAAACGGCGAAAATATGCACAGAAAAACGCATGCGAGCCCGTTCGACGTGTAAAGAAGTTCTCGCGATGCAGCGATGCAACAGGAAACTGGGTCACGACTCGTTTCCCACGACAATTCGCGTTGTGATGCGTGCATTCTCGAATCTATGTTAAACGCTTCATGCACCGACGTATACGTAGCTATGACAATAATTAAATCTATAATCCACGAGAAGTAAAAAATATAAATTTTCTCAATTTACTATTTTACACACGTAATTTCTACCACTTAAATTATATGCGGGATATTTTAAACTTTTTTATACAAATATTTTAGATTAATTATTTATTAAATGAATAATGTATCACGCAACTTATTTTTACTTTATTAATTTGATTCGATTGTTCGTTTTACGACGCGTTCTCAACTCGAATTATATTTAGATCGTCGAAAAAATAAACGATAAAGTTAGATTAATTATAATAATTATATACAATAAATCACATTTTGCATGATAATATAATAATATATGGAGCGTGATTACCTTCTCTCGCTGTTATCTTCTTACTCGAGTCTCACTATGCGAATAACAACAAAATTGTGGAATGTACCACTATTGTACACCTACACCAGCGCGTAAAATATTTCGGCAACTGAATTATCAATGACAAGTATTCGGTCTTATTGTTAGTGTCGTCTAGCGCGCTATTGTCACGCCATGACTCTGTTTATCATTCGCGTCGACACAGGAAAATAGGAATGCAAAACGTTTTGTCCATTTTTGACACTTCAAATTTTTAAATATACATAATTTAGATCGAGAACACGCAGCAAAACAATCGAATCGCAAGATCGAGTATTATATGGGACAATTGTTATCGGATATTCTGTATGAATTATATAAACGTTAATTTTATATATATTATTTATAAGTATTGATTTCATTTTTTGGAAACAAAAAAGGTTTGAACAATTAATAACACTTAAACTAATTTCTCTTTTAAACGATAAACTAATTTATCATTTTTTTCATATGCAACAATCTGCTTCAACAGAACGTATGAATTCGGAGCGACTTGTCATAACTCACGGAAAAACTCAAAAGTGGCAAAAATATTTCATAGTAAAAAGAACTTTCATTGTCGGTGTAGCAAACGTATTCAACGCGAGAGCGATAGAGCGCGTGAGTTTTGCGCGATGCTTTCGCAGCCAGAGACGAACGAGTTGCCTTTCTCTTCCGTGTTAGTGTATCATATGAAGGGAGCAAATTTACCGCCAACATCCATGCGATAGTTATATTATCTATGCAGTTTTCGTCTCGTTCTCGAGAAACGCGACGCTGGTCGCGCTGCGACGATATCAGACTTCGCATGTGTTGCGCCCTTGCAACGCGTGACGATAACGATAATTTCGAAAGTGCAATGACACGTCGCGCTTGCATTTCGTAAATTGAAATTTCCTTGCAAATGTTGCAATCACGACAGCGCAATTGCGACAGTTTCTCATAATGCGTTTTATTATATTATTCGAGTTAGATATACAAAAAAAAAATATCGGAAACAAAATATATATACGAATGACATATTGATCGATAATTATCGATTATAATTTATGTTGCAGTTTATTAATGTATAATATTGATTGTATAAACGCGAGGCGAATTTTCGTATGGCACGAGCTCGAAATCGCGATTCAACTTGACCCAGAAATGACGTGTTCGATCGCGATCTCACCACGGGTGTCTGCCTCAATTATTATGATATAGTTGCAAGACCGTAATTGGTTCACGGGACGAGCTATGCACTCGGGAACAAAGCTCAGACTGCTCGACGTGCGAGCCAGCCGTCGTTCCAGTTACTTGTACATCTCACTTAATCACAACCGGAACAACGTGACGCGAGTAATTGAAATTCGTATTGTTACACCAGCGCCGGATAGCTATTTCCCCGATCTTCCTTGACGTATATATTGGAATCGGAATAACTAATGTGTGCAAAATCATTCGCGCAAAACGCGAATTGATATATCGACAAAATTGTTCTTATCTATTCATATTTAAGAGATATTCTTATCGCGGTTTCTGTGTAAAAAATATAATTGTCCGGAGAATTATTGAAGATAAAATACTGATAAGAAATGATTCAATAAATTTACTGAACAAACTTGCGATACCTACAGAGTTTTAATTTGTAAAGAAAATAAATACTTTTGAAAATATTCCTCTTGCATGGTAAATAATTATGCATACCGTGGGGATATTAACCGAAAAAGACCAACTGTGTACACAACACTTTAATGAAAACGGGGGAATCCTTCTCTTTTCAGAAACTTATACACTGCCAACTGTTTGTAGGAACTCTCGTCCAACGAACTGCGGAATTTACTAAATTTTTTATACCGCCAGGGAACAATTCCCGACTGTCCAAGATACATTTAAAAGCGTATGTCTTCCGGGATAACATTTCGCGTACTTTATGTCCATACGACTCGTCTACAACTCGTTCTCATCAGACAATTTTTCTTAAAATTATTTTAACATTTACACAAGATGAGCGCACGAAAAAGGTAATATACTTTCAAGAACAATCTTATTTCAAAGTTCTAAAAAAATCAGTAATTTGAAAGTCAGTTAAAGTATATTAAAAATTAAATAAATAGAAAATTTCAAATGAAATTTTCCAAGGAAAAATGAATTAAACAGAAAATCTTGTGACGCAATATTTTTCGATATAAAGTTAGAGATAAATTAGAGATATGCTCTGTATTATTGTAGATGTTAAGTGCGCATTGTTCCCATATACATATGTACATATATGTATGTATATACATGTGCGAAATGCGTATTCCGACATGTTGCGAAGACGCATTATTATGCAAATGCGAAAACCGCGCATTATATGCGTATACAAGACGCGCGCGTATATTCCTGTACAGTAACGGATACGCGTAGCGGATGAAAATATTTATGGCGCGAGATTCGAAACGATTATTGGTTTTCTACTCGATCGCAGCTTCTTCACTCCTCCGCGGCTTATCGTACTATTGAAATCGGTCCTATCACCGATATGCGTTTTTACATCCGCATATTGAAACTTACCGTCGACAATATGTCGCCGCAGCGGAAAAAGAATATTACGCGCCTCGAAATGACGCACGCCTGATATAAAACACCTTACAAACTTTCCACATCGACAGGAATTTATTTCTTGCTCATATATAATTTCTCTATAGAATATTTAACAGAATCGTCAAAATCAAATAGTGATTTTGATTCGTCGCTGCCAAAAACCTATATGTCAAAATATGTTCGAAAGTACGGAAGAAAATATATATGTCACTATCAAATTGACAGAAACGAAAGAAAGAGATGTGAAAGATTTGACATCCATGAAACTATACGTGTAGCTACATAGATTACAAGAAACTTATTTTTTCATTTCTCGTTTGACCTCATTGTAAATTTCACATCAGCGCGATTCAAAGTGACATAATAACGGAACTCACATCTTACATTTCCATTTGATTATGTTATCCGATCCGATTAAATATTATGTTGCACGTGGAGAATGAAAATCCAGCAGTACTGACTGGAAGGAGAGAGTTCGGCTTTTCTCATTTGCCTTCTGCAAAGTCTACAGAACAATTTCCTGACGTGTCGACAGCCTGTCAACGACCCTTCCTTTCGCCTCGACATTTCTATTCCGTGTCACTCGCAATATTACAAACGAATTACAACATCTCTACGACAGCAACGTCAACATCTATCTTTCGAACTAGGCGCGATTTCTATGCACATGCACGACTATGTTCTCAAAAAGATTGATTATGAATGATGTGACATGCGATTCTAAGGGAGGAAAGACATCATTTTATATAATATGTCTGCATACATGGGACGTGTACGTGGGTATAAAATCCAAAGATATCAAAATATTAAAATAAAAACACCTGGATAAATTTTTCTCTCAAAAAACTTTGTTGCTAAAATACTACACTCCTATTCTTTTAATTAAATTTTTGAATTAAATTACAGTCGATATATCTGCGTAAAAACAATTTAATACATCATATGCTATAATTTACACCAAATTATACATAAGAATATATTATCGTTGAATACAATGTGTGTTACACCTATATATTGAAATGTAATGTAATCAACATTTAATTGTTGTTTAATTTACTATTCAAATTACTATTATAATCATTGTATAATTGAAAATTTACATTAATTCCTGTAAGTTAATTTACGTTTCTATTATCTTAACAAAACATCGTATTTAATGTTAAATGTCTGATACAAATTTTATTCATGTAATATGCGATTGGTTTCAAGTCGAGTAATCATAAATAAATAAGAATCATATCTAATAAAAAAATGTGCGATAAAAAAATATAAACGCTCGATTCCGTGACTGAATCCCCTGATTGAAATTCTATTTCCTATAACAATCTCAAGAAGAGATTAACGGCCGTTCTTAATTTCTACGGAGCTTCTCTTGTTCGCTCGCTCGGATTTCAATTTCGCAAATCTTCGGCGAGCTTACGGAAACGGGGATACAGCCCATTTCGTGCGACAACTATAACGATGTATTGCAATTACGAGGAACCTCCCTAATCCAGAAGGAACACGCGAGTATGGGTCTGTTGTCTAACTAGAATTAAACGACGCGGAGATAGCTAAGTACATCGTATTTGCTAAGTCGAGTGCACGGTGATCTTGCGGTAGTCCTTCCGCAACTACGAGATTCTAGCTGCACGTAAAGAGGGAGAGAGAGAGAGAGAGAGAGAGAGAGAGAGAGTCGAAGTTATATTTGGACAGAGTGTAAATAATCGATAGTCGCGTACGATAAAAAGTCAGTCTTAGCCAATAAGCGTTGTTGGTTATTTTAAAAGCTAACGTTAAAATAAAAATCGGAGACTCGCTCGTGCGAGTTGCTAATCATAAAATTTTGCGCGTCACAGATCTTAAGTTGTGTGGTTCCTTATCGAGGAGATAATATTATCCTCTGCTCATATTTCATAGCGATTGAATAATTTATCCTCAGTCAATGATTGATAACGCAGCTTTTAGCTTTCTCAAAATTTCTCCCACGTGTTTGTTATTTACGTATATGCATATATTCCTGATAAAGAGAGATTGTTCATGCGGAAAAATTGATAGTTTCGTTCTATGCGTCTCGTATATTTGCGATTATATTGCACAAGAAGAACGCTGCCAAACAATCCGATGCAACGACGAAGGCGCTCGTAATATCCTCGCTACTGAAAGCGGCCAGGTTTGATATTCGAGTAATATAGTCGACCGTGCATGTACAGCAGGAAACAATAATTTTGGAAATTCTGCTTAAGCAGGAAGCGCACGTGCTGAATTTACGCAATAATTTATATATAATAATCGAATTGTGTGTGTAGATTAATCTTACAATACGCAATATTGTATATACAACAAAAATAACACACACCCTTCTCGGATAGATACTATTCTCTAGAAAAATTTGAAGAGAATAGAAATTTCAGCAAAATTCAAGCTCTATTCGAAACATTTAATATTAAAAAAAAAATGAAATTATATTCTTTTATCTTTGGCACGCGAAATTGTCGCGAGAAAAAAAAATTCTTTTGTATATTTTTAAACAAGTATATCTACAATATAATTTCTGATAACGGCATTGTGTTACCCAACACAAGATACGAAAAACGTCAGCAGTATCCGGCACTAAAAGGCGAACACGTTCAACGAGAGCAATATGGCAGAGTAAGCAAATATCCAGTACTACTTTTAAAAGCGTGCATGTCGCAAGCTACAGATATTTGTGATAAGGTATAGCATTATTATGGACATATTGATATAAGTTTTTATTCCCGTATTATATTACGTGTATGCAATATAATGTTGGATATTATTTACGCGTTTATCTTCACAGCTGCAAGATTTATACAAATATTCTTTCGGAGGAACAAATGTTTCATGACAAAGATAAATATTACATTCCAGTCATATTTTCACTCTGTAACTACATTAATGAACGACTATGGTATGGTATAATTTTAAAAGAAATTAATATTTTAACTTATTTTTCATATTTAATACACACATGTAGCGATATGAAACGTAAAACCCACAGACAGAAATGTTGAGACAATGTTTGAAATAGAAAATGTAAATCCAATTCGGCATCATTCCGCGGCGTTTCATAGCTTTTAGTACATAAGCTTTTAACGTGTATATATTAAATATTAGTCATGCGTATTTAATAAAACCTTGTTTTTTGTGCAACATTTATTTTTAAATAAATTAATTTGTCACTAAATGAAGTTTTCATATGCATGAAATGCTTGCGATCAATACTTTATGTTGAAAGCTTATAAAAATTTTAATTCACCGAGACATGAGATATTAAAGTCTATTTACAGCTTCTGCTTTAAACATTTTTCGAAATTGATGGGCAAAGTCTGTCTCTATTTTCTAAATCATATATTTCATTTAATTTCATTAAATTAAATTAAATTGAATCAAACTTTTCAAAATTTAATTAAATTTAATAATATTAAGCTGGTCACCTTAAAACGCGTTAATGTAGAATGTAAAAGCGAAATTAATGCTGTCGAGCGAGTAACTGCGTCCGCAGTATGCACCTTCGCACTGCACTCCCATATTTGCACCGCAGTCGATAACGTACGGTAGGGCGTGCCTTGGTAGTTTATCAGTGCGAATGCATTAACCCTGATGAAACCCTCTGCATCAGGAACGGCAAGATAAGGTGTGATTAACGACGGTTGCTGTACTTTCTTATGCGTCGACCGATCGTATTTTACACAGGAAGTTAACGATGAGACGGTAATTACGTTAATAAACGATCGGACGGCTTTATAATTAATGTTTCACATTTTCCTTTTTTCACCGGATACATCTTATTTGACTGTCAAAGAAATCGACTGCATAATTCAGTTACTGAAAGATATTGGCAATCGATTTAACACAAGCATCCTGTAAGTATAAAATATGTATAGGAAATACATATATGCGTATCGAATAACTGCGCGCGCATATATTGAATATATAGGATCTTTATGCTAAAGGGAATGACGAATTCGTTAAAAATAAAATAACAATGAAAAAATTGCTAACATGCAAATTTTCCAAGTCACTGTTTCATTTACATATATGTATATACATATACATACACATACATATATGCTCTTATATACGTTTCTGTCTGCAAACAAATTTTAATTAAAGGATTTCTTCGTAACCGACGAAGATATTTAGGTGTTCCGTTTGTTGTTATATGTGTAAGTGGAGTACTCCGTATATATATTAATGCGATGGTATTCTGCCTACATTTTGCGCGAAGCCACTCTCCTCGGAAATTCAATCTCGTGAATTTCCAACGGTATGACATTACAGAATTCATTAAAACATTGCGCATCGGATCAAGTTCCGAATATATCGTCGACAATCGGCAATTATACGCACGAACAAAATTAAATTCTTTCACTCAAACTTCTTTGCAGAAGAGACAAAAGCAAATATTTTTATAAATTAATTAATAGAATTTACATGCATTTTGTTTATATTCACGCCACAAACTTTCATCAAATATATAAGTCTAGAATGATAAAATAAAAATAATAATTTTAAAATTACGCACTTTTATATTTATGCTTAATACGAGCTTAATTAATATATGTCTATAAAAATCAGTCTACTTTATATTCTTATATTAAACAAGAATTGTCATCATCTTTCTTTTAAATTATGAATAAAATTCATAATACAACTTTTTTGTTATAATTTTTTAAATAATATTCTCGAAAACATCATTTTATTTCTATATTCTATATTAATTCATTTTTCCTTCATATTTGTTATTCTTCAGTCTTTGAAACTTATTGTCAGTGTGATATGAATTGTTTAATATATGCACTTTTTTACTCTGTGAAAAATATTAAAATATCAAGTTTAGCAATTTTATAAAAGAAGAAGATATTAAAAATTTTATTATTAAATTATTTTTTAAGATTTAATTGTTTAAAATTTTGAAAAAAATTATAAATATACAAAATCGGGCGAATCCATTAATTAATTAGAAAAATAATAAATCATTGCCAAGTAGACATTCTCTAAACTTGCGTTTGACAGAAAAACAGCTTTCCGTATATTTAAAGATCTTTCCACATTGAACTATTTAATTAATATAAGTTTGTATGTCTTAGCGAGACTTCTGCGATCATCCGACAGCCCGCGGTGAAGGTTTTTAATTAACGAGCCGTTCTAAAAGCGCGTAATCGCTCGACGTGTAATCAAGAAGCAGCGACGGCATGTACACATCCGTGCTTCATTCGCCTTTTTATGACTTTCTTCAATTTACGAGATGCCAAGTAAATTCTGTGCATTTCCCAGTGAAATTAGATTAATAAACAAGAAGATATATTAATCATATAATGGTACTCTGTTAACTCACATGTAATAAAATTAAAACAAAATAAATCAGCGAGGAGAGATTGCTGAAGAGATATTGTTTAAATAAATACACTCAGTCGAGCATATATATTTAATGTATTTAAATAACATTCCATCAATTTGTAGTAATAACTCATCTGATCAAATATGATCTCATTTACAATTTACTCTGTTCATAATAATATAATAATTTTATAATAATATAATACAACTAAAAAATTATTATAACTATTTTTTCGGTAATACAATTATTTCGAAATTCTGTTTGGAATCAGTGATCGTAAAAATGAAAAAAAAAAAAAGAGTAATCTTATATCGATATTTAAGCACGCAATGCACTTTCTCACGTTGCATCGCATCATAGACGGTTTTTTCGAAACTTTTAATCACGCGAGAGCGGAAAACGTCGGATAAGCAAGAACGGCCGCCTTTTCCCTACAGGCCGCCCATTTTTTTACTCCACGAAATGAAACTATGGCGAACGCAAGGATAACGAGATGCTAATTGGCACGATTATATCGCGCCGACGAGTTTCTGATGGATTTTTTTTCGGGAGGGGCGAATGATAAGCAAACCGGTTTACACGTATGATAAATAAACCATGCTTCCGGTACTTTCACGCACCTCGCTCTTGTCAGCGTGTTATTATACGCCGCTTAAATGTCAATTTCGTACGAGAAAACATATCGGCCCAAAATAAATCCACCCTCTAATCAAAGGTCACGCGACTATATTTGTTTTATTATCCTTTTTATTATAAAAACCCCGAAAACAATAAAATAATATTGATAAAACAAACAAACCTTTTTCCAAAAAAAAATTTTAAAAGAGATATGGAATACGTTATTCAAATACACTATTCCAATTTCTATATTTTGGAGCAATAAATTTATGATTTTTTAATATTTAATTGTTAAATTTATGAGCAAGCTTTCTTATAAATAATCAATTTAACATAACAAATGTAAATTACCTCAGATTTTGAAAATAAATAATTTTAAAAATCAAATTTTTTTTTAGAGAGATCTAAAATGATAAAAAAACTTAATCACTCAGGAAATAAATATTTAAAAGAAGAGAGAGAATATTCTTTCTTCTGTACAACAAGATAATGCGTAACAAAATTATATAAAGTGAAATTCTATTGATAATAGGAAATCTAAGACTTACATTGATACATACTTTGTGTCAATGTTGTTATATAATACATTGTTATTTATTGGTCACTATTTTAGAATAGCAAGAAACTACAGTTGAGAAACCGATTGCATAAGGTAACACAATCATTTCTAAATTTTTTTAAGGTATCAAATTTTAAATAATGACCAAATTTTTAATAATTTCAAATAATTTCAAATAATTTCAAAAAATTTTACTTTAACTCTGATATATTATATGCATATTATAATTCAATATAAATGTTCAAACAGCGTGATTTTAATTGTACGATGTATGTATACATATAAACAAAAATTTAGAAAATATATTAGATATTCTCTGTAAACTCTAAAGTATGCAATATATTATTATAGTTTCGTATTACTTACTAAATGTATAAAAATTTCATGAGAAGCACTTTGTCGCAAAAGAAACTACTGCAAATGAGGCTAAATTTATGTTACCGGGTTAGATTCGCATAATCACGACGTTTAACTTGACTTTCACTCGGAAATCGCAACTTGAGAAGAGAGTACACAATTTTCCGTCACAATTACGATCGTTTTACACAGGAACATGTAAAAACGCGCGTTGAGTAATCGATCAACGTCCGTGAAATCGGCACTTTAGAGAGTGTGTACGGCGGTTTACTGACCAGAACCGAAGCAATTATTTTTTAGCTAGGCCTTCTGGTTTTAAACGATCGACTATCTCGAAATTCAAAGACTGAGACGGCTTACTTATTAAATGTTCATCTAGAATAATAATTTTTTTATTTATCTAACAAGTATTTAGAAACAAACTTTCATGTAATCATAGATGTACGATATCAATAATATATGTAATATTAAATTATACATGTATAGAGAGAACGCGCATACTTTTTACAACAAATTTGGTTGGATGCATTTGATTTAATGCATATTAAAGGATATTGCGTACTTTACATTTATAATAGCATAATTAAAATAGTAAATTTATCCTATTATCCCAGGTTAATATTATTATTATTATTATAAATAATAATAGTAATAATATTCATCATATTATGTTACTGTTAATTATTTATGCTTATATAAATTCTTACGACAACTTTTAATTTGCACTTTAATGCATGAAGCATATAATCAAATTTCTATTAGCTAAAAGAATATAGCTTAAACAAAATTTTCTTTGAAAGTTGATCGTTTTATTTGATAATCTTTGAAACTTTTTGCACCTCAACTAAAATAACAATCGCGCGATTAATTTCAATTTTAACTTTTTTATTTGTAATTTGTTCAAAATTTATTTCATAAAGAGTAGGGATACATATATAATTATCAAATTAACGCATCACGTCAAATACATCGAATCGATTAAAACGATTGGAAGAAAACAAGATAAAAAGCGAGCAAACAACCAAGTAAACATAAAATAAAACGATATACAAGGACGTCCTTCTAATCCTACTAAAGCAAACCCTTATTACTCGCACCCGCGATAAGGTAAACGTCAAGTTGACGAAGGCTGTGCGAAGCGTTTACGTAAGTCATCGTTCCTAATTGTACCAATTAATTACTGTCACATCAGAGTCACAGTAAGAAGCTATTATTAAAAGCGTTATTTTTTGTGCTACAAGAATTTTTGAGAAAACGATCAATATTTAAAAATACGATCGAGTCTTCATAACTGATCAAATCTGATCAGAAAGCTATTTCCGGAATATAACAACGAACATAATGATGATGGAAACATGAAAGTTATGATCAGATTTCTCCATTTTCGCAATTACATCCTTCGATTGATCAATTAACCGAATTATTGATAGATAGATGGATGTTCAATATCAAAACTTTCAACGCAAATATCTTTGAAATTCAATAAATCATTCCAAATAATTTGGTAGATTTTTGCATAAAAATCTAAATATTTTAACATTTTATAAACATACACATAAATCATATATTTTATAATCTAAATAAACTATTCAAAACTTTCAATATAACACCAGATGTCCACAAAAATATTGAAAATTTAAAAGTAAAAAAATTTCTATCGTGTAATATTTTTATTTGCTCCAAAGTGTTAATTCTATATAATAGATGTTGATACGAAAAATAAATTCTTCTTTCTTTTCTTCTATTTTTCTTTATCAATGTTTTTCTCTCTTTCTCTCCCTTCTCTCTCAACACAATGACACTATAATTTCTCGTCGATGACCTCGTTACTCTGCAAACTAATAGGCTGATCGATCATCCGGCTGACTTTGAATATTCAATGTTATATAAAGTGTAATAAATGCTATAAAAAACTATATATGAAATTATGAGACTATTATACATATAAAATTCAAATTAAGATGCAAAAAAAAAGAAAAACAGCTAATTGTGCAGTTAATAATAATTAAAATGTTAAAACATGTATAGAAAAGTATATTAAAAAACCAGGAGATATTTTTGATCAATTTCTCGAGGCGCAAAATTTATACCACAATTTACTCTATTAATTTGAATCAATATTTAATTTGAATTAACCGAAACCAGTATTCTGCGGCGAGATTATTTACCTTGTATAACGAACATGATTTAACGAGATTAATATGCGATAATCTGTAATATTCCTTGTTTCTAGTAAAATATTCCATTAGCGGCCAAAACGTAACAATAGCTGTTAAAGTAGCATTAAATTTGAGCTTGTCGCACGCTTGATAAAATCGATTAACATCAATTAATCATGTAACGATCAAAAAAGCTAATGTTTATGGCATTATAAAATTAGATAAATATTTGATAGACAATTTATGAAGATTATTCTCACAAATTCTCTGATTAATCTTTTTTATACAAATCTACCCTTTTAATTCTTACATCACTTATTATATTACTTGTGTGTGTGTGTGTGTGTGTGTGTGATCGTCTTTATCTTTTAAATCTCTAACTATTGCATATAAAAATCAAGTATGATACTTGTATAACATATTCATGTCGTGTATACGCATTAACTGTACTAGTTACAGCACAAATCTAAAGTAAAAATTAATTTATTTCTGTAACATGCATTTGCATCATACTACATGTACAGTTTTATTATTAAAGAAAATGTATTTATTGTAAAATTGGGATAAGTTACTCACGTACTTAAGTTACTATTAAGCACATAATATAATTATGTTACTAACAAAGGGGTGCTGTTCAATGTAGCATGTATGTCTTGGTCTTTGATTAAATTTTCATCGAGCGAGATAACTTCATAATGACATTAAATTACATCAAACAATATTAGTTGATAAGAGAAGATTGATATATACGCATGTAAAACTGATGTCGAATATCCATGTATTGTACAATGCGTGTGTATAATATATAATTCAATTATATTACTCTAATTCAATTTTAATTGTCTTAACCTTCGATAACCGTATTATATTAGGTACTTAAAATAAAATTGAGAGTGATATCTTCTTATAATATATAAATCTAATATACATCAAACTTTTTATAACAAAATCTATTTTTTTTAAATATTTATCTCCAAAATTAATATCATCGTTTAAAATGTAACGAGAGTTATTAAATAATTGTTTAACTATACACGTTTGAAACTAATTTTGTTAATTAAATAATTAACAAAAATGCTTTATCACAAAATTTTAATTTTGTTATACTTTTACACATTATAATTAATAAAAAATTTTAAATTATTAAATTAATTTGCTATAAAAAATTATCAACATCATGTTATATATAAATATATGTATAATATTAAACTATAATACTTTGTGAAGTCATCACTGATATTAAAATATACCCACAAACAAATTCGTGTTTACGATGCATGTATCAGACATTGAAGTTTTGCTAACTGACGGATATCAAGAGAGTGTGGAGAACCTGGCAACAACTGCTGATACAGCACGAATATTCGCCACCGTGTACGTTGCGCCATTATCTCGGATTTATCTCCAGTTGCACGACCAGTTTTGTAATGGTGTAATATACGGGCCAGCGAATACATAAACCAATGGATCCATAATGATATTGGATATACACCAACATTTAATATAAATCTTTATCTCCGCAATCCGGATTGCACATTGCAAATGCAGTCAATGCATAATTTTCATTTGCAATGGTGATGATAGCTTATTAACCGGGGAAAAAATATTTGGAAAGATCAATTCTTATTTTGAAAAATCCTATTCTTATTGATTCGTAATAATTTTTAAAAGAAAACTCTTTATTTATTTGCAAATTCTTTATATAATTTAAAATCAATCTAATTTCTTTTAAACAAAGACGTAGGAAATTTATTCATCATAATTCCTGAATCCGTAAAAATTTACATTTGTAATTAAATTTAGAATAATATTTTACTATCTCTCTTCGCGCCTCGATTTTGACTTTCTTCCAAAAAAATTCTTAATTTTCTTTCATTAAAATCAAAAATTATTGATTATAAATTTTGTTAAAGAAAAATTCCAATTAATCGTTAAAATCTACATATTTACATCTCAATATCTACTTAATTACTAATAAAGTATTAATTTGTTTTGCCAATTACCATTTATCTTTAATGATACGTTTAAATGAATCTTTGTCCATCCTAAGCTTTTACATTAATGATTGTATTATCAACAACCGCAGCAAACAAATGTGGCACGTTTTATAGTGACTGTAGAGAAACTGTAGACATTGGCATGTCATAATTACGGCATCCGCGGTCTTTAAAGAGACATCAGTCCCCCATGTCGTACACTCGTGCCGAGCATGACGGAGAACGGTCACACGAATTATCTAACGGCGATACGTGCGCGTCGAGTTGTTGGAGCTACCGTGGAATTCGGATATCGTTATCGGACATTAATCGCAAGGCCGCATAATTTAGGCAGGCTTTACGACAGGAATTCACGTTGCTACGTAGATGGCCTTTCTGTAGATGTACGTACATTCAAGCCTATACGTCCCGTACATACGTGTACTCTCGTGATGTAAATGAAGTTGTGTTCTCGAATGTATACAGCATTGCAAACTGTTCTAGGCAAAACTATTACATCAAAATAGAGCATAAATATATTGTATCAATGTTATAGTCTTTTTGCAGAATACCGAATACTTATAGATATAGATTATAAAGACCCTGGTTTTCTATATAAATAAAAACTGAATTTACAAAAATTCTCCACAACATAAAATTAAATTATAAAATATCATTATCGAAAAAAAGAATATAACAGTTAAATTAAAAATTTTTAATTAATTTTGACTGATTTTTAATTAAATCCGGCACAGTCAGTACTTAGAATTATCCCAAATTTATATTAAAAAGCAGGATTGTGCTATTTTTAATAAATGTGTATTATTAAAGTAATTGATAATTTTTTCAAACAATAGAAAATAGAATGTAATATGGTAATCTAAATATTGAAAGAACACAGATGCGTATACAAAGAAAATATTATAGTAAAAATTACAATGTAATTTTTGCAATCGTGGAAGCATAGTAAGAAAAATCTCATATATTTTTATTCACAATAATATTAATTATACTCTACAAAAGAAAATCGTAATTGTTCAAATATTTTGATACATAAACAAATGCACAATCGTGAACAAACAACAAAACAAATATATACTTTACAATTTTTAAGTAAATACCATAATATCATTTTATTCCAATTTTTGCAATTAATGTTGTAAAAAGAAATACTTTTTCATATAATTTATACTGTAAAATTTCCTCGGTGTGCGATCTGTATTAAAATAAATGGACTAAATGTAAAAATCGTAATAATTTGGTTATTTAATATGACGCAAACCAAGTGGCGCTGAAATTGTCAACGCGTGATAATTGATTTATTTCATTATTACAGCTCATATTTATATTTACTCTGGAATGCGGAAATGTTTGCCGAGTCGTCGGAGCCCGGGTCGATGTCATCATGACCCGTTGGCGTAATATGATTTGGCTTTTAGGACACACGATGTAGGATTTACTGCTGAAATGGCGACGCGCACGTTTACGGTAACGCGGCTCGACGTCAATTGAAAGTTATAATACCGTGGACACGCGTCCGACGCGAAATATTCATTACGCTATATTGATTTATGGTATAGGAAGGGGGAGAGATATTATGTTTGAAAGAAGCACGGAAAATTGAGATTATGGTCAGCACGCGACGATCTCCCTGTTCACCAGCGATACAATGTAATGATAATCCGAGAACTAATCAAGAATAGATAAATTGTTAATCGTAAAGATGTGACATCATGAAATATAATTTCCATTTATATCTGCATCCATAATAATCAAATCAATTCTTAATCAAATTAATTTTTATGTATATATATTTATGAGGATTTTTTTCAATTCATAAATGTTTTTAGAACAATAATTACCGAAACAAATATTTCTCTTTCGTTCGTAAAAATCTTGGAAGTTTTCAAGATCTCGTTGAGATCGGTTTTCCAAATGTGTTCTTTGATCATAAATTATACGAAATAGTTTTCTCCACGGTATTGAAAAATTTCTATATATAATAGATATGACATTATCGAAAGAGTCCACGGAAATGAGAGAATTCCGGAAAATTTCCTAAATTTTTGAGATATTATTCCAACTTTTTCCCTACATATGCAAAGCACTAGAAGTCTAGTCGCCTAACCATGAATCTATTTATGCATGTCGGCATAATATGTTACAATACGCTATATTACACAATCGACCGCTATCTCCCACGTGCGCTCTTTAAAAATCTTGCATTTGCGAAACGGTGCGCTATCATTAGCAGCACAATGTCACCAGAATGCATATTATCTCGCGCAGCACCACGATAATTGCATTATCTCGGCTCGATTATTCGTGCACACGTCCGTTTGTCGCTCCGTCGAAGACACGTGCAACGAATAACCGCGTCCGGTGGAAGATCTTATGTCGATACGATTATAACACACAGTATTGTACACGTCAACAAATGAAATAAAGCTGCTTTAAATATGTTCTAGAAGAGTGTTGCAATCACACCATGATTGTAACTTTAATTCGTAAATAAAACAGTGAAAAAAATTGAACACTTCATTAATTTTAATCAATTCTTCAAATTTTTCTCATTATATATATATATATGTATTTGTTAGTAGGTAAATTCAATGAGTATTATTTCCGAACTTTGAAATGCGTTTCGAAGATTAATTTGATATGCGGTATGTTCATTCTATATTTTTCAATGATTCGCAAGCGCTTTGCACCTAATATTTAATATGATTGTTGGTTTGATACGAGTTTAACAAGCACGGACTTTGACATTCACAAAGCGGTTTTTATTTAATCGGCTATTCCGATTGAAAGGCATCATTAAGCGGCTTCTACAGCCGAATATACAAAGCTTAATTAATTAGTTCGTCTAAAGAGCTAATTTCCATTCGTTCAACTCGCCAACACCGGTAAACTTCTTTCTGCACTTAACGCAATTTCGACAGATACGATGCTTTTAATAAAAAGCCTTTCAGCTTTTGTAGATTTATGGTCGTTTTAATCATGTCTGAGAGCATTCATAATAACAAGTTAATTAAAAATTGAATTTGGAAGCAGAGATTGCAAATTATACCATTAATTCTAATTTAATAAAACACTGATTAAACACATCAGCTGGAAATTCGTCTATTTGTGATAGTGTAGTTATTTAACATCAAAGTTAAAAAGCTACAGTAAGTTAACTTTAAAGATAAAAAGCACATGAGTTGGAAAAAATATATATGTATATTTTACAGTTATATTAATTTTCGACAGATTTAAATCTATAAATAAATCTCAAATCAAGTTGTGCTTACATATAAAAAATAATTTTAATATTAAAAAAATATAAAAATTATGAATAAAAGTGATGTCTAATATAAATTTTTATCAAAGCAAAAGAAATTATAATGCAAATAATACACCCAATTTTAATGAAAATAATTAAATATAAATAATTGAAAATAAATTGTTTAACATAAATAAATGTTTTCCTCTTTTGGCTGTTGCGCAATTAAATAAAATAATTAAAAATACATTATTCTCATATCATAAAAAAATAATTATAGTTGAACACACACAGATACATTTATTACTTTTTTATATTATAAATATGCGTATGCATGAAATTAAATCATTCAATAGATTTAACTGACTACCATTAATAAATATATATTGCATAAATCATCATTTTTTACATATTTTATTAATAAGCTATATAAAATACAATATCACACAAAATAATTGAAAGTAACTGCGTAATGTTTTCGAATAATCAATATAGGAATTATATTTATTTATTAATTATATACGTATATTATTATATAACTATTGTTATATTTTATAATAATTAAATAATATTAATAATATTAATTTTGCTGCAAGAATTTGTGCAATATTCTCTAGATAAGATAATGTGCAAAATTTAAGTAACATTCGTGCGAATAATATATAATACCATAATGTACTATGACAATATAGAAATAAACGAATTTAAAAACGCGAAAAGATTAGTATCACTGTTAGTTACAATTAATATTAATATTTACGTCAAAAAAGACAGTTTACACTAGCCAAAATATTTTTACTAATAATCTATAGGCTACGCTTCTCGCGTCGCTGAATGTTTTTTTTTCCAGGATGAAATCGCGATGACGAATCAAAAAAAAAAAAGAAATAAAAATACAACGTCAAAGCCAAACGCAGGGAAGGGTTACGAAGTGCGATAAAATTCGCACATGTAAATGGCCTTTCCAACGATTCCCATCCGCGGAGCGTGCATCCGAATTTCCATGTATGCGTCACATGACAGGGGAAAACACGTGAAAACCGGATAACGTGGAAAATACGAGAACGCAACCCGTCCGACTTTCGATTCCCGCGCGTTTTTCGCAATTAGCTGCTGCTGTGCGCTGCGAAACGTCGCGTTTTTTTTTTGCAGTCTGCAAATATTGCGTTTACGCATTTACGCGAATATATACATCGAGTCCAACGTTGCAAAATACCATCACGACGATAGATTGTTTGGACTGTTGCCGAATTAGATTTTTTTTTAAATATTCCCCGCCAAAAACTCGTTGAATTTTGCACAGTGCGCGCGGAAAATATTGGTCTTAACTTGATGCAGGAGAGATTTTCCGAAATTGGATCGTTCATTCTACTCGCAGAGTTTCAATGTTAGATAATATCAGCAATTGTCTATCGGTTTAAATTCGATCGGAAAATTTAATTATAAAAAAAGATAGCGGTCGCACAGCGCTGATATCTTCAATAATGCAATTTAAAAGAAATAATTTTATATTACATATAGCATAAGCAAAATATATTTTCTTATTAAAAGTTGAAGTTATCGAATGATAGAGCTACTACATTTGTGTAATTAATTATCAATATATAACAGACAATGTTATGTCGACGTATTATGGGAATCATCGAAATTTGAATATTCATTATTCATATGTATTAGCTATTATAATTATTACAAGATGCATTCCATTTGATGATCTTATTTGCAAAATAATACCGTGATATAATAAATAATGACGCCATTAGTGATAAGTTACAAAGTGTAAAAGATACTTGTCCATAATGATTCGATAAATTACTTCGATGTCATTAAAGTCATCGTATTTTTTTTTTTTTTTTTTTCGCTAAATAATTGTCAGACAGCCTATCTATTCATTGAAATAAACTTTTTACTATGAAAATACTTCTGCCATCGTACAGTTATCATCAGGAAAAGTGTAACTACTTATTTTGATGAAACCAGTGGAGAAAAAAATTTGTGTAGAAAAAATATCAGAGCGGGAAAAATACATGTTTACTCTTCTCGGAGTTTTCAAGATGAAGTAGCCAAGGTTGAAAGTAACTTCGAACTTTGCTCTTATAATGTCAAAAAGGAAAACAAGGAAAGAAAGGAAACAGGAAACATATTACATAAGGAAAATGCAAGAGCATTGTTCGTCAATGTCCGTGATAATAATGAACATTAATTAGCAAGGTACGACCTACCTCTAATTTTGAATCGTACTAACAATGCCCCAATTATGCATTTTCTATTTTACGTCAAGTGTATGCAGCATGCTGCAGTACGATGAGAACTTGTCAGAACAGTCTGTAGTAATGTCCGAATATGAGTTCGTCTGACTACGAAAAATATTTGCGAAATGCTTAAAGCTGGCGCGCCAATATGTGCATAAGCTTCGACTTGAAGCCGTGAAAAACCTCATCTAATGCGATCCTCCTTCCTCGTACTTTCAAACACCCTTTCCGCCTACGCGGCTCGTCTATATATTTCTTGCGGAAATATTCAGACAGCCGGTCTTCGACAAATATTTCCGCCGACATGTTCATATGCGAGGCACATCGTTGAAAAATTCTGTGCTCTTTCAAAAGCACACAAGTCTGCCTCTTCCAGTTTTATTTACATATTCAAATGATAGCGATAACTGCGATACTAATCCTGCATATCATTGTTATAATGCAAATCTGATCTTATATTATTTTCTGTTGATTTTATTTTTAAAAAACAAAAAAAAAATTAAAAGATTACTTAAATTATAAAAAATGGAAAAAATTATTGATAAGAAATAACAAATAATTGTGTAAATTATAAGATAAAAAGAATCTCTTTTATACTGATGGAATTTTTTTTAAATAAAAAATTCAGATTTTTTATGTAATAAGTATAAAAGAACGAATTAATTTCTCATTGCAACTCGTATCTAATCGTTTACTTCAAATGTATACAATAATGCGCAGCATAAAACGCAGTTGTATATGTTATACCGTGTCTCGTTTTAAAAGTTGTAGAAGCCAAGTCGTACAAGAACTTTTCTAAATTGTACAGTTTGCTTCTTGTTCAATTTTTTTTTTATCTTAAAAATAATAACAAATAGTGCAACGGATCCTCGTTTCTAGTAATCCGTGCCTTCATATTTCTGTCCTCTCTCTCTCTCTCTCTTTCTCGGTAATCGTTCCCTTTTCGCACGCATCAAACTCATTTTTCTCGCGTACTAAAAAGCAGCAACACCATAAATTTCCACGCGAATCAATTAATCTCGCCCACCCGTTGCAGCTAGATTTAGGGACGCGTCTGGAATTGTTATTTCATTCGATGCAACCCTTTGTAGTCGCGCGCACACGTCGTCTTCTAACCCTTTCGGCTCATAATTCTCGCCCTCTAAATTCCTCCTTCCTCTACCAGCGGCAAACTCGCGCGCAGTTTATCTCCGACATTCGTGGAAAATGCATCGAAGTACCGGATGCGCCATAAATTTCACGCCGGTGATCCAAATCGAGGGCGGATACCGAACTGGCGCGATCACAGACACATCGACAGTTGAGTCACGATTATCACCGGTCGAAAATGAACTCTCTCCGGCGATTATTGACAAAATGCAAAATTCAGCGTTGCATAATACACATATATTCTCTCGCGCGTTTTTCAATGCCATTATGCACGTTATTGTGTAGTAAAAACATCAGTGAAGTCAACATCGAGAGGTTCATTGAACGTCAATGATTTCACGGACAAATTTAGTGCATAAAATGCGATAATTAATCGTCTTTTCAAACTTCTTGATTAAATAAAAATCGGTAAATATGCAATATATTTCTTAGTCAATTTCGCATGATTCTGATGATTCAACACTTGCAATGTGCATTTAAATATTTAAGTTTTTCAAGTAATAATATGCATGAATGATCTTAAATTAATTGTTAAGTGCACATATAGAATTTCTTATAAAAATATTGAAAAACATATTTTTAAGAGAAGAGAACAAATTAAGTATTCCATTTTGCGCACATAATATTTTACTTTGTTGAATGACTTTATTATGTAAAAATAATTTAAATTTTTATTTGAAATAAGCTCAACCTCTCTAAAATTCGCTCTTTACGCAAAAGCAAATTATATTTATAATTTTTTTTTATATAATATATAGAGAGAGAGAGATGCAATTTTAAACAAATGCAAAACTAATAAGATATGTATATCCTAATGTTAGATATAAGCAAGGGATTGTAATTTATATCGTATACATATATTCAGATAGAGTATTAAACTCGATAAAGAATTCTTTTACTAAGAATGTATCCCTGTTTCTCTGCCCACAGTATACATATATGCCCATGTATACATATATTAAGTATTCCATTTTGCGCACATAATATTTTACTTTGTTGAATGACTTTATTATGTAAAAATAATTTAAATTTTTATTTCAAATAAGCTCAACCTCTCTAAAATTCGCTCTTTACGTAAAAGCAAATTATACTATTTTAATAGAATCGTAACCATTACTTCTCGAGTGCAAAAAGAAAGTCATATTACATTTTTTACATGCCAGTTACATCTCTTTTAATATCCTCGGCGTTTCAACTGGAAAAAGAAGGATTGCAGATGTCCGCGCTGCAAAAGTGCAATTGAAAAAGCATTGGAAGTGACTTCCGATACTCCTCGTGACAATGAAGAAGCGCATTCGGTGCGCAAAATAGAACGCTCGACAGCTCGATATCAACGTGATTACAGTTCCTCCGCAGATCAGATCGGGTAAATATTCGGCGATAAGTGCTCAAGCAGTGTTGGACGATATTGCTTTACGCCGAAAGCAATTCATTTGATCAATCGATCCTATCCATTGTTTAAAGCGCGCAAGAGAGAGGAAGAAAGACAGAAGAAAAGAGCGAGGAAGAGGATACTACTTAAGCGCAGCTTTCAGCCCGGAGTACTTCTCGTCAAATATAAGCATGGTTGCTCCTCTTTCCTGATTTTCCCGAAGGGAGAACATGCAACCACTTTTCTCTCGATAATAATTACATGTCTGGAAATATTAATTTCTTGATCGTAACGAATATTACCAGCTGAACAATTTGTTATGATACCAAATTAAAATTATCGATTTCTTTCGCTTTGTTATTTTTGTGAATCAGAATTATTAATTTTTACGAACTTTGTAATATCTTTTACAATTTCTTAAGATTGTTCGAGAAAATTCAACAAAATTAATCGAGCCTTTTTTTACAGTAATATACATTTAAATTAGTTATATTTTTTTTTATTCTCGCACTGGCGATTAAACATTAATTCTCATTATTTTTTTACTTGATTTAATATATTTTTTTAAAATCAAATTGAATACTTAAAACGTCACTAGTGGTATTTAAAATAGGAACGATATATTTAATTCAACCCAAACTAGCCAAGAAAATTTTTATTTTATTTCCACAACGTTTCGACCATCTGTTTTTGGTCCTTTTCAAGAAAAATTCCTTGATAAAAGCGCAGTTAGTTGACACTGTTGTCATGATTATTAAACAATATGATTATCAAACTTTTTTGAAAACATTTGAAATAACTTTCTTAACATAAAAATTTTCTTGGCTAGTTTGGGTCGAATTCAATATATCGTTCCTATACTTTTTTAATATCTATTTCTAAAAAAAATACACTTATATAAAAATTTTGGTTTTCGTATTCAACAATCAATTCTTTAAAGTAGAGTGAAAAGCTTTATTTTTCGCTCTGTCATTGTACGACTACTAACTACCATATGTGCATGTGTATGTTCAGCAGTTTACCTTTTTTAATAGCTGCACAGATAATCCGATGGGTATTCTATCGTCGTTTAGAACTAAATCAAAAGCCCATCGTTTCATCGCGAGGCATCACATCGATTTATTCCAACCCAATCGATCGATACTTCCGCCTAATGAAATAAGCACAATGCTCCACGCGCAGGCAGAAATATCGGGTCACCTTCCCGAAGAAAATCGCTCCTTTCACGCCCGTAAACGAGAATTTATAGCGGTACGATAAAATTTGGCTTGAACGGTCGACAAGATCGTAAACTTTCCGTGCCACGATTCATTTAATGGACTGCGAAAAGTTAATTAAAAAATAATATGATATAGAACATACGCGAGAATTATGTAGGAGACTTGGAACGATAATCGCGTAAACGTGCGATAATATAAAATCGAATACGGCGTATATAAAAGACATTTGGATGCTAATTGTGATGTTTACGTCATTTAATAGTCCTTTCGATTGCTATTTTTCTAGCAGGTTGCGGGACAGAGTTAACCGGAAAAATTCGCAAGCGAGCCGCAAAGTGCAGCGATATATTTTTCCTCACGCACGTGGTGCATGTTCTCATATACACGGGCAATGTTTAAACTGCACTTCCTCGCACGCGAATGTTTTACGCGCGGTGACCGTAAAATTAGTCCCGACGGGTTAATTTTCGCATTGTTTTCCGGGAATCAACGTGCATTAAAAAAACAACGATGCAGTGTGTCTAACTCCGCATCGCATTTTACATTCGCACGAAGAATTAGTTAAAGAATATATGAAACGCGCGCTTTTTTATAAACACGTTATATTCGTTTCTATCGGACTTTGTGCCGTTTTGAAAATTCAGAAAAATCACATTCAACGGGTGATGATTCACGTAATGGAATTGTCGTGAAATTTGTCGGTATTCCGTTCGGACACAAAATATCATGAAACCATTACGATTGTAATTAACTTTCCGCTCGCTCGCAACATGTCGGAAGCACAGGATCATTTCAAAGATCCAAACGACCTTGATAGGATAAAAATGGATGAAAAAAAAAAAAAAAAAAAAAACGTCAACGATCAGATAGGATATACAATACCTTTCCGAGCAGTTACGCGATATAAACTCTCCGAAAGCATATATATCGGATCGATCGGTGTGATAAATCGACGCTTTGCACTCGACTAAAACGCGTGTGCGCTTTAGTCGATTCCCGATAGCTTAACGTGTTAGTTAGCGTCGTGGAGCAAAGCGCATTGTGCGACATGTAAACACGGGAGCAAACGTTGCATAATTCAGCTCGCGCGCATATTGGTCGTCGAAAAGAGAAATTATAATGTGTTCGCGGAACATTGTGTGAAATTACAATGCAGCGGGACAGCTCAAAGTTTGTGGACTTTCAAGAGGAAAGCTCACGTTCGCAATTATTCATGTAGAGATGTGTACATATGTATATATTTTTATATTTATTATTTTATATTTTTTGATGTTTGACATATGTATTGTTTTAATATAATAAAATCATAAAAACAATAAATTCTACAATTAATAACACGATATAATAGCCACGCCGTTTATTTGTTAGAATCGAAGTAACCTCGAGAGATAATAATTACATCACCCAGATTTAATCGTAGCAGTCGAGGGTTAATCGCGCCTCGTAATTGTAGGAAAGACTCGCGGTAATTATACGGCTTCGCTCACGTTTAGCAAATAACAGTGCAGTACAAGATGGCAATTTGTTCTCCTGGCGGGATATCGTACTTCACAGAAAGCGACATGAATTGTGCATAAAAAGCGAGGAGCTTGTATCTGCCGTCTCTGGCTATTTCTCGAGCGCGTCTGACAAAAAGTTCATCAAACATGGAAATGCAGAAATGCATCTCACGTAGCATCACGTGCTTCTTTGCGCTGTATAATACGCGCTTTGGATTACGTGAACGTGTATACATCAATATGCGACTATCCATGTAAATACGTCTTTCCATTCTCATGGGCTCTTTGCTACCTCTCGCGTATAAGTATCTCGTTTCTACGCTAAATCTACCTAACAATAGCTTTTCTTATCGCATCCATTCATACCTCTTGCAAAACCCGGCGCGAAATTGATAAACGTTTGCAGCGTCATATAAAATTACGCACAAACAACTAAATTTGTGGAAGTTGTGTGTTCAAGAGAAACATTAATGTAACATTAAGATTATGTATAATAAATATTAGCAGAGAAGTATTAATATCACTAATCCAACCTAACAAAAAAAAAAAAAAGAATTAAACACCATGTATATTTATTTTCTCTAGTTGTTATTGCAATGTTATTTTACGCAACGTTTACGCGAAGAGAAAGAGTAGACGAAAGACATAAAACGCGCATCGTTCTTTAAGTAACTATCCTAAATGTAATCGCAGCTTATCCGCCAACAAAAATAAATTAGCGGATACACTAAAGTTCTTTACTTCCGCGGTGAAGCCAATTTCTAACGGATCCTTTTGCAGTCTGGTTTAAATGAGAAAACTAAAATAACACTGATATATAAAGTACCTAGTTCAACAGTACGAGTCTGAAACAAAGTAAGCGAAGCAGTCGAAAGAGTAACTTGCAGTCGAAGCAAAAGTGCGAGGAAGAAATCTTCTGCAATTCAACTTGATAATAAAAATATAATTGCGCTTGAATAGTGTTTTAGAAAAAATTGCTGAAATAGATAATACGAAAGAATGAAGATTTCAATATCATAGACATTTAATCCATAAAATAAAGTTATATGATATATTGATTATTTATTTGCAATCTTATCTGACAACGAGACGTTGACAAAATTATTTTATATCATAAATTAATATAAAATTTGTGTGCTGCCATTTTATACACCAAATAGTTTGTGCGACAAATTGTAAATTTTAAAATGTGTAATGGCAAAATTAATTCCTCTGGTTCTCCTTTCCTTTTTAACATGTTTATTTTTTTCTTATTTAAAAGAATATATAATTATGCGAGTATATAATAAGATATTGTAATGTAAATAATATATTATTGCTCAATTTTCGAGTATCTTTTTTAAATTCTTAATTAACTTGTAAAGAGTTATAAATAATTTTGTATAAATATTTTGCAAGAAATCTATACTATTATATAAGTTTTGAAGATCTCTAAATGACAAAGCAGTTTTTGAAATATTTTTCTTTCTTTAAAGATACAAGTATTTAGATTTGCATTTGCATGCGCATAAAGCAATCTTATACAATCAGAATGAAGGCCACCGTGACAATTTTTCTCTGTGCGTTATTTTTTTCTTTGCAGCTTGTTTCTCGCGTAATTCTCTCGTTACATTACAAGACACGCCTGATTCCACATCAAATTGAAACGGAAGAGCGAATAAGCGAATCGCTTATTACGTGACGTGTCGCCAACAGTTGATTGCATATTATTTCGTTGCAGTAGCTCCGATTAAAACAAATATTATTTGGAGACAGACATGGCCACACAACTATAAAATTACGAACCGTATTCGCGTCACGTGATACGAATCAATTATATCCTTATAATATTTTCAATTGTAAACATTGTAAAATATGTTGTTTAACTTGGAAATATTTTATAGCAATTAAATGTTGCACATATTGCAACATAATAAATTTATGTATTATATATATTATAAATATGATTTTATTTGATGAACTATTGAATTTAAATAAGCTTTTTGCTTCAAGAATTTTTTATACACAGAAAATTAAGTATTAAATCTTTCAGTTTCCTTTTTCTCTCTTTCTTTAAATCGATATACTTAACATTAAATATAGAAAAAAAATAAAAAAGCGAATTATTTGTACATTATACGATGGAAAAAATCTACAATTCAAAAATTAATTTATAATCATATAGGCGTATGGACCATGACACGGCCCTGTGATTGGATATCGAAATCCAGTAGGTTACATAATGCATGAGTAAGAGAACCGTCTCCCTGACGGCTGACGCGAGTCATTCTGGTTTTATGGCGGCTTCTGACTCACACACTTGTACGCGTCCGCAAGTAACTTTCACGATCCGAAATCCAATTTCCTATTACTTGCATTCGAATCTCGATATTTTATGGGCTAAAGAAATATCGAACTATACAAGTCGCGAAAAGAGGATTATCGATCCTAAAAATATGATTTATAGACAGACTTTAAATTACACATAAAACATAAATTCAAATTTTGAGTTTACAGTACATATATCGTGAAAAAACTAGAAACGTGTATATGTTATACAATATATAGCTCACAAATTTTGGATTACAAAGCCACCACGCAGTAGAATTGTTTCGTATCGAGAATTAAGTTTGCTTCCATTCGAAATTTCGTTTTCATAAATATATCGAGTTTGATACAAATTTCGTATTAAATAAAAATTCTCTAGTTCTCTCATTTGATGTGTTCGGGAAAATATTGCCTCCTAGAAACAGAAGAAAAAAATTCTTCCTAGTCCTCTGCTCGTGCATTCGCGAAACGCACGACGCGAAACCGACCACATCGTTTGCATACAAAACACACGTTTGCGTACTTATTTTTCCTGTTTCTCTAGTTTTTTTTCCTTCCATTTTGCAACTGTCATCATATTCAACGAACCGAGAATTTCCTTAGTTATTCTATATGGCCACATTTTTCAAGATTATCTCGAAGATTAGACTAATGATGAGAAACGTCATTGATTTTAATGTGAAAAGTATACATATAGAAAACTTATATTTTTTATTTTATTTTATTTTATTTGTTTTTATCCCCCCTATCTCTCTCTCTCTCTCTTATGATATAATAGTTAATAGTACATTGCAATTAATTATATATATTTCATTCTTTTATCTCTTAAAATGCCTATCTTTGGTGCACTTTGTGCCATTCCAGAGATGTTTTGCATCTACAGTAGCGAATTAGTAGATATTTAAATATTAAATCATGAATAAAACATATATTACGTATTAATTATATAACAAAGAAATATTTTTTTAAAAGTTATAATAAATTTGCTGATATATTTTTATAAAATTATATAGACGTAATGAAATAGCTTGATTCGATCTTGCTTATGTAGAAAGAAGATACATGAACGCACTTATGCTTTCGCAGCTTTATGAATAAATGTATTTGCGCCTTTGTGTCCTTTATGAATATATGTAAGCCGGATCAAACCAGCAAAGACGGCATATGCGGTATTTTTGGCCTGGTAATGCTTCGACCGACAGCAAAAATCGATTGTGAAAAAGTTCCACATGAGCATGAGATACGAGATAAATCTATTCTTTCAACCAATCAATTCGACTTATTGACGATGAAGCACCTAAATCAGAACTTCCGAAACTATAAATTGCTTGGAAAAGGAACGCGTGTTTATACGAGAAACGTGACAAATTAAGAATACCTTAGTCTGTCAATAAATATAGAAAAGTAAACGGATGTAAGACTTTAAAAGTCCAGAAAATTAAAAAAATTTTAAAAGACGATCTGACAATTCTAATTTTAATTTAAAACTTACGTGTCCGAATTCGTAAGACCATAAAATATTTATCAAATTGAAATATCTAATGGATATTTTTATTGAGATTGATTTTCTATACTGCAGATTACAATATGTAACGATGGTAAATATTAAGCACACAAAAATTCAATGAACAAAATTGAATATATGCCTATTTTATAAAAAAAAGATATACATACATATGTTTAAAATATTATAAAATCATAAAAAATACATAAATATAATAAATACGCAATATAATAATGCAGATATTTTATTCCTGCTACTGAAAGAAATCTCAATTAACTTAAAATTATAACGAACTTATTCAAACATTATTATCAACTTTATGTTCAAGATATTAATTAAATCTATCTTGAAAATTAAAATACCTAAACCATTTGTGTTGTTACAATGCATGGTGGAAATTTAATTTTACAAATCGTTACAAACGTAATTACTTTAATTGCGCGTCAAGTGCGATTTCTGCGATGTGAAAGAATTTAGCAATTACTTGAACTATTTTAAGCCGAAATGAAATTTCTTTTCGCACTTTTTTTTAATCATACATTTTTAATCCGCATACCACTAGAAACCGCACACAATAGAAACGATTATTTTAAATAATTACAATTTATCTCGAAAAAATATTTCTTTATTGAATAATTTTTGTATTTCGATTATATAAAAATAATACTTAAACACATAACATATAACAAGAACAAAAATTTTGATGTATAGCTAACTGAATATGTATGAATTTTATTTAATTGAAATATATATTATTTAATTAAAATTAATAAATTTTATTTAAAATTTGTAATTAGTAATTTATTTCTCATAATATAACATATACATTTAAAAAAATAAACCAAAACTAAAAAATGATTTTATCTTACTTTTTATATTTTGATTCGTGCTTTTCCA
The DNA here is from genome assembly GCF_048542155.1 of Nylanderia fulva. Classification (NCBI taxonomy): domain Eukaryota; kingdom Metazoa; phylum Arthropoda; class Insecta; order Hymenoptera; family Formicidae; genus Nylanderia; species Nylanderia fulva. The sequence continues at coordinate 2,049,476 of NW_028190433.1, read as the reverse complement.
TCGTTGGAGCGTGTAGAATAAAATTTAAACGTGAAATATAATATTTTCAGTAAATTAATACTAATCTACATGAAACCACAAAAAACCGTACAAATAGATCAACGAGATTTTTTGGTACATTTTTTTATTTCATTTTTTAACTCTGTATTTATATATCAACTTTCAGTAGTCTCGAAATTTTATATCGTGTACTATAATACCACCGTTACATATCGCTATAGACGATACGATATTGATCTTGCTTTTATATCTTTCATGATACGTATTCCTTTCTTGACAGAAAACTCCCTTTTTTCGTTTATCTAAGAAACATTCGCGATTCTCTATTCATATAAAATCCATTTAATTAAAAGAGTTCTTGCCACTACAGTCGCAAAATGTCGAAAGAATACCACGTATTTTGCTCCTTCTTGCGCTAATCGTCGTGTACTTCTTGCTCGGTAACACAGCATATTTGCGCGAGCGAATTTAGACCGACGAAAAAGTGCGGATCGTCGCATTTCGCGTCTCTATCCAGCTTTCTCGTTACGCAATTTGTCTTTTACATCCCCCGGACGCTTTGCGCGATTGTAAAGCTCGGCACCGTCTGTATAAAACGCGATATTTCCGTTGTCATTCGCTCTGTTCCCCGTTTAAAATGGGAACTTGTGACGCTCGCGAGACACCGCGTTCGCAAGAGACGCGAAAAGGCCGTGAAAGCAAAGCTACGATGTTTAATCCGCGTTGGAGATGATATGATGGCTTTTGTCATTCTCGCGAGCGCAGTTGACATAAAATCGATTATAAACAAAGTGTATCAGAAGTCGCGCGGCAACTAGGGTTTCGCTAATGAATTTGCATAGTTTTAAATAATTGCCACTCTTCCTAATGCGAAGATAAATAAGAATTATTTCTTTCAACGATCATTTTATGTTTTTCCATCTTAAACTTTTTTTAATGCTTATCAAATATACTAAAGAGAGAAATATCTTCATAAATGTATTTTCAACATTCCATTTCAGACTTCCATTCCATAATCGGATTCTTGGCAATTTAATGATGTTATTTTTATTTCTGTGAGTTTTATTTAGCAACAAATTTTATTTATAATATACCAGAAACAAAAGATAAAATTATTTTTTAATTATATAAATATAGAAAGCTAATTAAAGATAAATTAAGAGCAGTTAAAGTTACAATAGCGACTGCAAATAAAAATTTTTATTTGTAAGATAATTGTGCAACACAATTTAATTAACGTTATACCTATCGTAGATTTAGAATCAAATGAATCCTTTTATTCCAAATTTATTGCACAGTATTATATATAATTCCACAAAAAGAAACATTTATTTTTAAATGTAATATAAAAATATAAAATTTAATCTATATAATAAAATAAATATCCATACAAATATCGCGGTTTAATAAAAGAGACTTTGTAAGAATCATTAACTGATAATTACATTTAGTTGTGCAAATTTAATATAATAATCCATTGAAAACTGAATAAATAATACGCATGTGAAATATATAATAAAATATTATATTCAGTGGCGTCGACTTTGGGGGTGCGGAACACTTTTTGACGTCAAATTTACATCATTATAACTTTCTACATATTTCCATTTCTCACCTCTCGATAATGTAAGGCTGAGGCCACAATAAGTGATTTAAGCCCTAAAAAATTGGCATCACACAGTCGATTTTTTTTTTCATACTTGATGATTATGATTGGTCAATTTCTTAAAGCTTTAGGGCTTAAATTATCTATCCGAGCAAAGGCTATCAAAAAAAAAAAAGTTATTTAAAATGCTTGTCTTTTGCTCCAATATTTTTCCCAAGTTGGCGCCACTGATTATATTTCATATACCCCGTATGTGTATATGTATAATACCTGAAATAATTTCTCTTTGTATATTTTATCGCAAGGTAAACTAAGTTTTATTACTCATACTTGCAAATCATAAAAGAAATATATTTGAAAGATATAGTGTTATATGCACACGTGTCTGTCGCACGTGGGTTTTTTTATTATAATGCTCCAACATAAAAATATTAGTATTTCATATAAGCCATAAAGCTAGTTGAAGTCAGAAATAAACCTTGTAATATATCAGTCGTGCGATATTTTGTACATAAGATATAATATTTTTTTATGAAACGGTAACAATAGAATAAAGTTATATTTTATGTTTAAATATTTTCACGTTCTCTTTTTTCTTTCTGTAAAATACAATAATGTATTATATAGTACATTACTCAAGAAATTCGATGAATATCGATAAAACATAACCGATACAATTTGCATTTATCCCAAAAAAGAAATAAAAAAATGAATTTGCATACAGTTTTTCGATCGAGGTTAAGATATAATATAATTAATCTGCTCGGCAATCAGATCAACCTACTTCGGCATCGCGCAATATGCGTATCCGTCTACCAGAATGAGGCAAAACACTCCACAATGCGGCGTACCGCAGACCCACAAATTAGTACAGTGTGAGTGGTAGCCAAAGTTAGCAAACAGCTGACCACATGCGAGAATGTACGAAGATGCCAAGAAGTGGCGGGACTGTGTGACACCATTTCTAGATTACAGACGTTTCACACACGCTTAAATTAGTCTGCCATATTAACATTAAACTCAAAAAAATAATATCAAAAATAAATATCTTTTATTTTGTATGTTTTGTGGTTAACCGGCTCTATATAGTTTAATTAGATTTAATGGAAGATATTTCTCTAGCGCAATTTAAAAATCTATTTAAAAATTCTCTCTGACAGTTTTTATTCGCAATAATTGTGCGTAGATTGTGTTTTCTATCTCTCTCTTTCTCTCTCTCTCTACTTAATACAGATGTTAATAACAATTTGAAATAACAATTCTATTTATTCTCTGCCCTCCATCGAAGGTATATTTAGTAACTTGGTTTAGTTTGCCACTGACCAACGGACTAGAAGCGGGAATTCCGCGACTGAGCTAAACTTGACAACGGCTCTATTAATATATCAATGATGACGAAAGCACACGCTGCCTCGTGCATACGATCGCGATCTTTTAACATTACCCGAAATAACTCTGTATAAAGCCAATTCTCATCATATAGTTCAACTTTATTCAAATCTAATTTTAGCTAAAACTTCGTGAAAGACTATTATTCGCTACAAGTTTTGAATCTTCAATATTAAATATCTTGACAGTATTAAATCTTACTTTAAATCAAATTTTCTTAAAATTAACTACGCATGAATCTTTTTACTAAATTGCACTCTCTAATTACTTAGGTAGTTTTTTAATTTTTTTTTCTATATACAAAAGCATAACGATTATTGGTGCTTTGCCATTAAAATGATCCTTTGTAATTTATCGTCGAATACCTGTAATTGAGAAGGCAATCGATACACGTAGCATTAATCGGAATCACACAACAAAGGTAACATGACGATCTTTATGTAGTGGACCTATCAGTCAATTCAATTTCCTCGCGTGCCGCGACGCTCGTACAGAATCGAATCAATTCATCGAAATTCGGAATAGAAGTTGAACAAAGCGTCATAACCGGGCAGGAGTCCATTCGCGGGAAAATCCACGCTCAGGGCCGCCGTGAAAATGATGTTCGATAAACGGCTACATCGCCGCGGATGGCGAAGTCGACGACAAGTTTCCTAGAGGTTCCGTTTCACAGAGACGAACGAACTAAATTCCATTAAACGTGACACGTCCAGAAGGACCGCAGATGCTATTTTCTCAGAGCGGAAATCGTTGTCGAAGCACGACGGACTATTTCTTTCCGCCGGCTCCGCTAGTTCGGTATTGGCAAAATGGATTGATGAATACAAGAGATTGATGGATGGTAGTTTATTAATTCTTATCGGATCGTCAACAAATTCATTTCAAAATCAATACCATTTCCTCGTCTCATATACCCACCCTATACTATTTTTTGCCAATTTTTTGTCCGCTATTTGCGTTTAATAGAATAATAAAAAAAACTTCTAAAATTATTTGTGTATTATGAGTGTGATTTTTAAAAATATCAATTTGACTAAACAAATAAACTGAAACATAAGATATAATAATATTATAGAATATAATTCACCGTAAAAAATATGTAAAAGTTTTGTTCAATATTTTAAAAAATAAAAATATATAACTTATAATTTCTTTTTAATTCAATAAATATAGAGACTTTGTATTTAATATTTAAACTGTTACATGTTTCGTTCTATGGTATTTGTACGATATGGTCAATAAAACTGAACTGTATCGTTATTCCACGTGGCGAGTCATAAGTCTACCATTATACCAAAGCTTGGTGACCTCGTTACATGTTGCATACAATCAGGTATGTAGTACCATGGAGTACATCGACCCTTTGAGACATATGAGACTCGTCATCATTTATTCACGAGAACACCCAGATACTGCGATCGCGAGTAAATCCTAAAGACCTCTGTCGTTGATACAAATTGAATTTGCTATTGTATTGCGAATAATACTTGCATCGATGCAAGGCGTTTTGTCTCGCTAGGAATATATACCGAGTTTCTTTCGCTTCGTTAAAGGATTTGTTCCTCTCTCTAGGATTAAATCATGGTAATGCATACCGCAATCGAAACAGAAACATAAATGTATTTCACGTCGTTCAGGATTTCTATAGCGCGGGAAATACCGATAAATTTACTTCTCTTTAGAAATGTAACCAAATTCAATATTACATTATTTTTAGTATGAATAAAATATTATAGATTTAACGATCTAAAGTTGCTCTTCCTATTCTGCTTTCGATATTTATTTATTGTAATACAATTTCGTTTCAAAATTTAATTTATTAGAATATTATAAATTTTAGCTTATCTCGTATTCTATTATTTATTATCTTTGCTTTTGGGAAAACTATTGCACTTCAAAACATCTGTATATTTTTAAATAAAAAAAATATAAAGTTCTCCGATTTAACTTTTTCTATATTTATAAACGATCGTATATCTTAATTTATTAATAATCCAAAGTCAAAGATTCACGTAAATCGAGAAAAACAAACTACAGTGCTGCAATTAAATATTTCAGAAAATATGCTCTTCTTCTCGATTGTATTATGTTCAGTATATAAATCACAATGAAATGATCGTTTAGGACGTTTTCGACAATTTTTCAACGAAACCTTATACGGTTCTCTTTTCGACCCTGCAGAAAATATCATCTTCCCCTAACCAGCATCCGGGAACCCATTGACGCATTCCAACACAAATCATACACCTTCTCTTCCATGAATGGTTTTCTCTCTTATCTTCCCTCACTATGCCGTTAACCTCATAAACTCTCTCGGCATTTGCGCGAAGAGAAAGAAGACTCCGTTGCATATCTTGATATTGCTTCGACTTCTAACGCGTCTTTTAACGATTGCAATATCTCAGAGCGAAATTATTATACAGGTACACCTGTAAGACCGCAAAAATTATATCTCCCAAGCTTTTACGTCATCTATTCTACTATACTATAAAGTTCATTTATTTCTAGAATTATCTTTTCCTCGATGTGCATTTATTTTATTTTGTTACAAAATTATAAAATACGAAAAAATTTAGATTAGATAAAAAATATATATCTATTTTCTCTTTTTCTCTTAAAAGAGATTAATTTATATCTGTATTTAGTCATATTATATTATTAACTGCATAAAAGAGATGGACAGATATGAATGCTAATATTTCACATTTCATAATATATGTAGTATTGATAATGATACGAGTAATTCATGTGTTGCAAAAAATAAATACATAAAGAAATAACATCAGCTGTTCCATACTCGTAACAATAAATAATTTAACTGTGTCGTCAAAAATGTGTCATATATTTTTAGACGCGGTTGCATTCGAGATATCTATAGTTAGAAGAAATCACGGTAGGTATTTTACAGCCAATCCTCCATGTATCATACGAATCGATATCTTTGTTTATACTCAGATACGTTGCTTATTTTGACAACGTGTTTATTAACGTGTTTATAACGTTTCAACCATAAATCCACCGCACATAAATCACGTTGGGAAACGCAAGTTACGTTTTAAACGCAGACCGCGAATATTATTTCGCGAAACTGCGTCTTTCCATACATCTCCGGAGACGCGCCCGTATATCTCGCGTGCATTCCCAGATGCGGCAACATGCTGCATCCGGATGCACTCACTCGAGCGCTCTGGGACCCTCGTAAAGCATAATGCGCGTATCGAAATGCGAAACGTCTTGCTTGCGAACATAATGTCTCTAGACTTGTGTCGTGTGAGTAGGTAAATTGGATTGAATGTCTCGGTATTATGAAAACATGTCATTTTCATTTTTTCGACAGTTTTGTTTCCCGCATCGACTCGAATCATTCAATAGCCGGAACAGAACAATAAAAATTTTCATGCAGACTTGTGAATACACGATGGTTTTTTTCTAAAAAAAATTACGCTTATAAAATGTAGAAATAAAAATGCATAAAATAATATAAAAAATAAAAATAAAAATTAGTTGGTAAGAGCAGTCGCCCGGAAAGTGAAAGACGCGGGTTCGATTCCCGCTTCAGCGACTTTTCGGACCTATATTTTTCTCGCTTATTTCTCCATATGTAAGTTTCGAAATTAATTTATATGTGGAACTTTGGGATCTCAAATTGAGATACAGTTCCGTTTAATTAATTTTTCGTTTCGTTTCCTTGGCTCTATTGCCCAGCTTAGAAGACAGCATACTTATATTAAAAATAAAAATGTATATATGTATATATATTTATAATAAAATAACGCAATAGAATTTTTTAATTTAATAAAAATTAAAGAACGAAAAAATGCGTAATTATAATATCATCCAGTGTAAATCGTTTACTATCATTTTTCGGGAACTAAATTCTTCTGCTCTGCTCCCATTTCTCATTCAACTTAGATCCTACCATAAAATGTAACACGCAATTCTTTGGTGCCGTACGGAGAGGGCATCATTTTCCCTACAACTTTATTCACGGACGTACATCTCCGTCCTTACATCCATACATTCCGGATTTCTCGCGTATCCTAGAGACGAACGGAAATTTTCCTCGCGAATCCGGTTCTTAAAGTATATTTTTGTTGTACAGCTTTCAATTTTTTGTTGTCTAATCTTTTTCTCTCATTGAGGAAAACCATTCTGCGATATATGCCACAACAGAGAAGATATCTTTCGCACGCCACGCCCGTCGACGAAAATAATTGTTATGACGACCGAGAAATCGATTTCTCTCGCCAGATTACACGCGTGTTACAAGGAATTTTCAGACAGAAAAGATTTGTTCGGCGAATTCATCCACGATTGTTCTTAGGATCTGCTTTTCGGCACGGAAAATACTTTTGCAATAGTATATGTTCACGATTTCTCGAAAATCATACAATTTTGATTATAATGTCACATGTTTTGCACTACTTTGTGCTTCCTATTTCATGGTTTTTTAAATAAGATTATTGTCGTTAAAAATAATTGCAAAATATTATCATTTTCTGCACTAAAAATTTAATTTATCAGTTTCTTCAAATAAAATTATTCATGTGAAAAATGCCAATTTTTCTTATATTATATAACATGTCCAAAAATATTTAAAATGGTTTTAATAAAAAAAATCTCCGTATACAATAAAATATATAGAATAAAGTGCACTCCAAGATTAATAAAATAGACAAAAAAGAATTAAGCAGAAGCTTATAACATTTTTTTCAAAATTTTATTTTTATTACAAAGAAATTTGTATTGAATTTTGCGTTGAAATAATATAATTCTTTCAAGAAAAAGCACAAAAGGGGAGAATTAAGCAAGCATTATCGGATTTGTTAAATATACTCAAATATACTCAGCAAAAGCACAGTAATTTATAAAAGTATTCGAATTACGGCAACATTGCGAACGCAATCGTGTAACAACAGGTATTTCACTATTAACGACTGTCCCAGGATTTCCTAACAGACGCAAGAAATAGTGGACAGGCAACGGGAGAACAGCATCAACGCGTTCTAATACAGATCACGCATCCTCAGTCACGAACATGTAGATCCCTTCGATTCGTTCCCCTCGAACACACCGAACGAGAGCGCCGGCAAGTCCAATCTAATTGTCGAACATTGTGCCATAACTCTTGCTGCACGTAACCACTTGACTTAATGGTCACGCGTTATTTGACCAGAAAGCCATAAAAATACAACTATAAAAGCTAGATTTCAAAAAATTCTCTAATTTTAGAGAGAGCAATTTTGTTATGTTTTTTTTTCACCATGTATCATTGTCAAGTATATGTAACAAAAGATTTAGTATTTTTAAATAAAAAATATTACGTTTTATCACACTTTACAGAGTTTTAAATTTGTAATTGAATGAACAATTCACACAAAAAATTAAATGTAATAAGATATAGTCTATCAATTATAGAAAATTTCGTATACTGTTATAATTTTGTACTTAAATGTACATTGAGAAATAACAAGAGACAAATATAATTAATATTTTTAATTTACAACAATTATAATAACAATGTTGATAAAAAGTTTCGATCTTTAATAAATGATCCTCTGTTCTCTTTTATCAACTTTAATATTCTTCATCAGCCCCAAAGGCTCAATCGCTCTTGATTATATAAGCGCTATCGATCTATCAGCAGCAATTGATTTTCTTCTGAATTCCGCCGAAAACTGCTCGCTTATAAATTACAACCACAAAAACTTCCGGGCAAATTTACATTCTAATATGCCGTCTTGTTATCCGGTGGTCGGATTGTCAAGAGGAAGGCAATTTCGTCCGAGTGCGAATGGATCTTCCCCTAGATTCATTAGAACTTCTACCGTAACGTGTGATAACTTTGTCGTTATATTTCCAACTTTTCTGCAAACAAGTCACGCCTCGGTAGCAAGCGCGCGAAATAGGATTCCTTCGTATTCGCGCACAAAAAATACCATTCTGCGAGCCACCAAATACCAGTGGGTGCACGTGTGTGCAAGTCACGAGTCACCGCCACCGCCGTAATTTTCGCAGATATTTCGCGTTCCATCGCGCAACCGCAACATTTCATTCCCAAATAAATCTGTTGGCGAACGCATTAAATTAAAGCCTCGATTAAAATCGAAAAAATTAGAAGCGCAACATTCGCACGAGAAATAATTTTTGTAAACGAATATATTTTTACTGTAATTTTGAAAGCATAATTATTAGTGAATTCGAAATAAATTCTCTCTTAACGACAAATTGATAAAATATTTTATCATTTATTTTTGCTTTTAATTTACGCCATTAAATGTCCTAAATTTCTAAATTTAAAATTAGAAATATATTGATGTATGATTTATTGAAAAATTAACAGGATAAGTGACAATTAATTGAATTGACTGGAGGATAAACGTTTGTTATTTATACGTGGCCTGCTGACATTTTAAGTTTTTCACATTCAGTGGTTTTTACAGAACTCTCAGGCATTATCCCTCGATATTTTGATCCAGCATAATTGACTGCAAATTAGAATAGAACGAGCTAAAAGTAACGATTGTAGGGAGACGTCGAATCCCGGTGAACAAACATCCGAGAACGCGGATTCGTTTTCATGAGATAATGCCCGAGAATCTTGCCGGTGCACGTATGTGCACTTCGTATTCCTACGAACCATGCGATTTGCTTGGCTCGTAAGATAATTCTTTCCGAACGCATTAAAGCCGCGCTACATCACCGAATAAGATCGCCATCATTCTGGTTTTTACTATAACTATAGTCTCAGATTTCTCGCGAGAAAGTTATGGTATACGTACTCGAAATAAAATTGCTGTTTTCCAGATTCAAAACGAATCTGTGTCATAGATCGCGCGAAAAGATACGTGTATGAATACAGAAAAGCAGACCAAAAAAGTTTCATTAAATTTTCTCAACGTCGATGTATCTTTATCCTGTACAGTACTCTTATTCATAAAGATGAAAGAATCTGGAATATACCTTATATTGTTGAATTTCTGAATTTCTCCCTCCCAACACGCGTTCATTCAAATTATTTTACAATAAAAAAGCAGAACAATAATTTATGTTATTAAATTAATTCAAAAATAGAAATCTCATAATAAGAATTCATAAATTAATCGAAAAGGAGAATTTATACTTATTTATTTTACTATTTATCAATTGCATCTATATATATCTATTTCTCTATTTAACAATATGATAAACTCTTAATATAATTCTATGTCCCATTTTCCAATATAATTATCAAAAGTAAAAATAATTACTATTACAATCGAACAGCGAATTGGCTTCGCATTATTTTCGATCGAACGCGGCAATAATGGAAAGGACCGAACTAAGCTGAATTAGTGTCTATCTAGGGAATTTGGAGAGAGATTGAACCAGGAAGTTGCTCGGTTCGGGCAAGATCCGATTAACATGTTTACTCGATGAGTTCTACGTGGTGATGAGGGATGAAGTGATAAGGGTTAAATAAACATTGGAAATGAAGAAGAGCACGTAGATCTCATTATGTTGGAAAGAGGTGGATTAACTCTTGACATTTGTCGGCTTGTCTATACAAATTATTAGGAAACTTGGAAATGGTGGATAACATAATTAATGAGCCATCGAATGTAATAACAACGGAAGATCAAAGATCAACACTTCACAAAATTCAAACAATTGTGATAGAAACTCAATTGCATTAAATTGAAAATTGAGATAACTAATATACTCGTTATGCAAATCAATCATTTGTTCGATGTAAAAATATTTTCATTAATAAATCAAGAAAAAAACAATGAAGTTTGAAAGGATAAATACGGCGAAATTGAAACTAAATTTCGCACGGGAAGAATCAATACATTCGTGTGTTTATACTACGGTGTAGACAATCTAGCGACTTCTGTTAAAAGTGGAAGGCGTAAAAGCCAGTAGAAGGCAAGTCAAAACAGTGCAAAATCCCTTCGAGCTACAGAGCAGATTTATTCGCTAATGGAAACTATCGCTACCACTTTTTTTAGCCACTTAAGAACAAGTTCTCTCCAATTACTTTATCGAAAAAAAAAAGTAAATCTTATCGATTCAATCTACAGCGGTCTTGTGGTAGAGTTCAGTGTGCTGCGAGTCTAAGAATTCCCGAATTGCAAAATCGATGACACATGTTACACTTGATAGACACATGTGTATAACACTGATGATAAGAGCAAAGAGGAGAAAGGCGGAGCGTGAGAAAGAAGAAGAAAACGCACGGAAAAAGAAGAAAGAAGAGACACAAGCAAGTTTATTTCGAGACGAGAGAAAAGTAAAAGAAGATGAAAGAGAGTAAAGGAAGTTGGGAGACCTCGTATAAAGGAAAATGCATCAAATTCAATCTAAATCAACTCAGTTTTATAGACGTCGCGCGTATCTCGGACACGTCTCATCAAAAGCTCGACACCTGCACTTGACTGCGTCTCTTTCCCTCTCGCTTTATCTCTCCTTTTCACTGTCGTTCCTACACTCCTACGTGATGCCGCTTTCGCTTCGTCCTCGTTGTCTATTCACGTCCCGACTCTACTATTTCTGTCGTGCTCAACCGCGCGTTCGCTACCTCTTTCGCTCCAACGATCGCTCCTCTCGCCAGTCGATCACGGACTGCGACTGGAGTGTCTGGAAAGTCCAGGACAAAAACAGATGTTTCGGTGCCTGCGGCATCATGGTTCAGGTATTTAATAATAATCACATTCAACGAGCAAACAAAATTCTCTCTATTTAATATTAAAAAAATAAGATCTTTATCAAAATTTCATTCACTATCTTTTTTGTTTAACATTAAATATTTTAGCAACTATATGTTTTATTCACACAAATTAATGTTTTTCCTTTAATATAATTAAATCTGGAATTTGTGGAACAAGTGGTATACGAAAATAATATAGTAAAAATTTAACAGAGCGAATTTTTTTACGCGAGTATTTACATTTGTGCAGTAAACGCACCGCTGAAGATGACCGTGTGCCGCTATTGCATAAACCAACGAAAACCATGTTACAGGACAAAATGTTAACAATATACATCGCAATTTAAATTGAAATTTTTTTATATATTAAAGTCGAGAAAACTGTCAGTTATATTCATCGCGTGCAAATGTCTTTTTATATGACGATGAAATTTTTATTAAATATAAACGTAAATCTTTTTAAACATTGTTATTCAGTGCATTATAGAAATTTGTCAGAAAATTGGTTTGTTTAAACGCTGATTTATGTCTCAGACAACGGCGTGTCGCAAAAATTGAAGACGAAGATAGGGAAGTCGAGAGTAGATTAACGAAGGCGGGGATAATAGTTTATGATATTAAAACGGAGCGGCAGGACGATAAAAGTAAGTACAGTATAATTATGAAATTGAGGATCCTCATTACGATAGAATTTACGCCGCTTTAACATGAATTATCCTTTCGCTTAAATTTCCTACCGTTCATATTTTACCAGATTTCTATACATTCCTCTCGATCGAACATGAAATATTATCATCCATTGAATCTACATTACATCTCTAAAATGAGAGATTGCAATGAGGAAATTTGGTATTCCAAATTAAATATTGTACTTTAGCATCTTCGATATCAATCATATTTTCATTTATGGTGACAAGTATTTGCTTAAAAGATTAAACATATTATATGATTAAATATTCTCCATTTATATAGAATGTTAATTCTTTGCTAATGATATTTTTATAAATATGTGTTGATAGAAATAACATGTATTTGTTACAAAAATATCAAATATAAATTGTTGAATGCGTTTGTTATATTTAATCTATCAAATCCATCTTTCCCTTCATTTTAAATATTTTGCAACGCTACGCAGGAGCAATTATGTAATTAATCTCGATTATATATTCGCGAAAGAGCATTTCAACCGACCACCGAAAGTCGCCTAAGTCAAGTTCAATATTGTTTCACCTGCGCTCCACGCTCGCAAACTTTGGAAATCTAATTCTGCCTGAAAGATAAAGAGAGAAAATTTATTATGTTCTGGCGTGGGGTTCTAACGATCGTGTTTGCTCATGTTACGGATATAATATGTATATAATCTTGCAATATACACTCTCATTTGAATTAATTTTAAATCCTTTCTCCCCGTCAACGATATCAAAAACGCGCAACGTTAAATACTTGTGGGAAAGGAAACGCGTACAAAGGAAGTAAAATAAATTTTGCAACGTTCCACCATTCGTCGTGCGAATGCAACGTAACATTTTTCAAAGCTTGAGAAGAATGTGTCGCGCGTGCATTTGCGACAGATCCCTTTATCATTCCGCTATTATGCGCTTTGCTACACCTGGTGTATTCTTACATCATGGTTTCGCTATTATTCCGTCGTCGCTTGCCTGTTCTGATCCCTCCGTAAAAGCCCACCCCGCGATCCTTTCTTTTTCTTCTCGCTCGCTTTTTCTCCTGCTCGTTCTTTCGCTCTTTCTCTCTCGACCTACTCTATCTCTCGTTCTAGGTTTGTATACCATTTATAAATACATCGTGTCGAGTGTGCCCATTGGATTACGCACGCTCGGCGTGCGGAAATCGTTGCGGAAAGCAAAACACAGCGAGAATCCCTCTCCTTGAATCTTTTATTTTTTATTGAAATATATTGCGAATTCAAAAATACAATTCAGAGAAAGCGAAAGAAAAAAAAATATAACGGTATCGAAAAATCATCTCTGTATCCTACTGTCAGAATTTTTCGATATAAAGGATAGAATTCCAAAAATTCTAAAAAAAAAGTTGAAATTTGTGATACACGTTAAAAAGATCTGTGATATAATAATTAAAAATCGATAAAGATTTATTTTCCCATGCATCGGAAGCGCAGCATCGTCAAATATTCGCACATCTACGTATGTATAATTTCTCAAGTTCAACAAAGAATCGTGAATTGTGAAGTGAATGTAGCGCGATTTATATTGCAAACTTTTCGCATCGTTTTCTCGCAGTTTCGCGTGCATCCCGCGCGACTTTTCGCCGCGATGCGTCAAATAAAATTCACTCGCGACGACACTTTAATTTCTTCCGTTCGTCGACTCGGATCGTGTTCGTCGAGCGCGTTTCGTTTCGGCGGTCGTAACGGTCCTCCGGACTTGTTCTCGTAGCTATGTAACTATACGTGCCGGTTACGGAAACCGGTGCTGTTATTTCTACGGCGGACTTGCCGTTGCAGTAAGGTCTCTCGAATGCACGTAACCGTGGCGAGCGAACGGCTGAGTCCGGATAATTACGCTGCTGCTGCACCGAGTGCTGCAACGACGACGCCTCGCGTATTTGAGAAAGTACGTTTCAATTATCAGAACCGGGAGAAAATCATTATCGTCGATAATCGCTAATTAGAGATCAATCAAAATAAAGGCAGAAGTGTTTCAATTTTTCAAACATTTTTTTAAACTACTATATAATCAGAGAAATTTCTAAAAATAATGTAACATCAGAGATTGATTAATTTGCACGACTACTTTGCATGTTGATAATAAGCGTTCAATTACTTAGTGTGTTTTAATAATGTATAAAATAATTTGTCCTTAAAAGAAGTTGCGTATAAAAGACTATTAGTTAAAATAAACTTCTTTATAATTAAGTAAAAAAACACTCGAATGATATTTCACGAGCAGAGTTTGCTTCTTTATATGGCTTTATACGACGTTAAGCCGCATCATAAATCATGTCAATCAACTGTATTTTGTACCCTTTCAACCATTAGCTCGATGAGCTTAACTAAAATTTAATTGCGCTTAAATCGATACGAATTTAAATCCTCGCGATCAAAGATAATAGCAGTAGCGCATGCATTATGGCACGCATAATCGGTTGTAGCAGGTGCCTTATGGAAAGGCTAATCATTCGTTCTAATCTACCGGCAAGAGAAGGCTTGCAAAGGGCAATTATTTCCCCTCGAGAAGAGGTAATCCGACGTAATTCGCAGCGTACACAGATGTATGCTCACGTTCTCTCAAACCTAGTTCTAACGTGTCGTTTTAATCATACCATCATAACACCGTCACTGTTAAAATGATCAAAAAAACAATGGTATAGAATTAAAATCAAAAATATTTCTATTATTTTTTTCATTAAAACGCAATAAAATTCTCTGAATACCTTTACTACGATTTACGTACTTAAAAGAAAAAAATAGGCGATAGAGTGCATATAATGCGCAGTTATTGCAACTGCTGGAAATATCTCCGTCAAAGTCTACAGCACGATAAAAGTAGCAATTTAACATTGCGTGATTGAGGAAAAGACACGCTCGCGCGAGTAAAATTGCAACGGCTGTACATTCACGCATGCACGCAAAATTTACTCGGAACAGGTGTCGTCTATCCCGGCAAAATATTCGCAAAGAGGATTTCGCAGACTACTAACTCGAAGAGGATTTTCATCGCGCCGATACCGCGTGAACGCGGATATAAATCCACAGAGAGAAGGAAAATAAAAAATGCACCGCAATCCTAGCATAGATTCCAAACGCAAATGTTTATCGCTAATGAGAGATTGAACAAAGGAATGAAAATTTAGAATGGGAATAGTATAAGCTTAAGAGAAATGGTCGGCGCGATTCTTTGCCCGAAATTCAATTTTAATTTTACCTTCTCTGACAAAAAATTAATTAAATTTCTTTTCTTTAGAAAATTTCACAGAAATTATTTAGTATATTATGATAATATTTTAGGAAAACTTATAATACCACAATATTAACTTGTTCATCTTATACATTTGAAATTTTTTAAAAATATATCTGCCTATAAAATTATAAGAGAATAATTACGAATCGAATATTGCGTATTTGGAAAAAAGAATTCTATATATAATCTTTAAACTAAATATATTATAAAAGGATATAATTCAAAAAGAATCCGGAAAAAGTTCTAATCTTAAAAAAGGAAAGAAAGTCGGATATAAAGAAAATTTCGTTCTTCTCTCCGGTTATCCAATAATTACGAGGTTTGCCCTACGTGCAGCTTAAGCCGCATATTTCGACATAATCGCCGTACAGGGTCAGGATAAAGGAAAAAGACATATCGTGCCGTTGCGATGACGATGGAGAATGGTATAGAGGAACACAATGTATAGCTTGGAAAGAGGGATAAAAGACGGCTCTTTTCAGACCGCCGTGAAGTTTCGCCGCGTTAAGAGCGCTGCATCGAGTAATTGAAAGGCGCCCATCCCAGATGAATCTCTCTCAGTTTCGTCGATAAACGCGCTTATCTTCGACCTCTCTAAATTATGCAGCGGCCGCATTATGTAGATCAGCGAATCATTAGCCCGTGGGAAGAAATCGTTCACTTTACGACTCGAAAATGTCTTAATCCGACAATTATAATACGTACTGTCATTACGACGAAATCATATCGTTTATTCTTTGCAGAATATGGTATCAAATTTTTAAAAAATTTTAGTAGCCTCTAAAAATTGCCTTGAAAGTACCATATTGTTCTTTCAAGAAAAATTACAAAATTTTTTATTACTTAGAGATTAATTTTTCAACAAAAATTCATTAAATGTAATAATTTTTAATCAATTTTTGAAATTTAATATTAAATTGACTTTAATATTAATAAACTTATTAATATTCAAAATATTAAGTATTAAAACTTGAACATTTGATAAAAAACCACTCCTCAATGTTTAAAGTCGACCAGACTGGCAATAATTTATTATAAATAATTATTTGAAATACAACAACGTTTCGGCTGTCATTGCAGCCCTTTTCAAGTACATCTATAAAAAGTTCCATCAAAATAATTATAATTTAATACACTTATTCGCAACAATTAATTATACATTTAAAAACAAAAATGTGTTACATACCAAATTTAAAACAGTAAATCAACTTCTATGCAAACCACCGACAATGTTAACGCTTGTTTTGATGAACAATGCAAGACTGACAGAAGTAAGCACATATTCAATAGATGTTAACTGTTCGCAAGAATCTTAGTCACTAAGCGTTAAGAAGATAGAGACGAAACTAAATGTGTCTTTCGTAATTTAAATCGTCATAATAAAGTCAAATAAATAAAAATAAATAAATAGGTGGATATAAAAATAAAAATAAAATTAAAAGTAAAAATAAATATAAAACGACTTAAATAACGTCAAGAACACGATCATAAATCCCACTGAAATTCTCCGTATCTTTCTGTAAATTAATACTTTTTCCTTGTTTTTTTATGTAAAACATTTCTGCAATTTCTCTTTTTCTTGTCTGTTTTTCCTCATGCAGAATCACCGGAGAATCCCAACGGAACTCATGATCGTTGCAAGTCCGATGTAAACTAACGACAGAATGCAATGTCTTGTCTTTTTTTATGTTATTTCTATGTTCTTTAATCCTTAAGGATTATTATTTATTGAACATTTGATATTAATGCAATCGTATATAATTTCACGTATTTTGTATGCATTATTTGTAAATAATTATGATAATATAATCTGGTAATCATATTTCTACACATTTTAGAGATAATTTGTTCGCGCTTTTATATAATATTACATCCATCAATAATGTAATTAATAATGTTTTAAAAGCTTATTAATGATAGAGGGCACATGTGTGTGTGTCTGTTGATATAATTCAACTTCATATTTGATTTTATAGTTCAAATGCACTGGAATTGAATCTCATTTGCCTTACATGATTATTTTTTCAGATCGATAATAAAATACGAAGAAAATTTATAAATACGAAAAATAAAGTAAGAAATTTGCTCGAAATTTGACAAAACAATAAGATTATTTTAGATAATCAGAGATCATCTTATGTATAAGATATTTATGTGTGTGATGCATAAAATATGACGTAATATATTATATGAGAGAGGAAGGTCAAACGATTACTCGCGATGGAATGCATTACGCTCGTAACTCAGACCGATTATATTTTTGTCGCAGACAAGCGTCTGCGGGCGGATTAAAGGGAATGGCAATTTAAATGATTAATGGCGCCCTTCTTCTCTGTCTCTTTCCCGGATAATTCATTAATACAGTAAAATTCATTCACTGTGGCCGTGAAATATTAACAGAAGGATTGAAGAAGGAAGATTGAAATGATTCCTTTTTCTCTATATTATTCTCGTATGATTCTACATAAAACAAAATTCAAAATAATATTGATATTCCGCGAAAAATTATAATAGCATTTTACAATCATTTAAATTGCATATCGCACAATGCAATAATAATCTCTGAAAAATAAGACAATTATCATATAGATATAATTACGGTGTTAATTTCTTTTCATTTTGTATATATGTAAGTATATAAATTTTAAAAAATGTTTGACTATATTTTGTAAAATATATATAAAGCTAAATAATTTTTTATATTACGTTTGTCGCTTAAATTTGTTCATTGTAGTTACATTCAAAATGTACTTTAAGTGTATCTGAAATGTGTCTTAAACGTACTTCTGCATTTATATAAGCGCAAAGAGTATCAAACTACGTAAAATTACGCAAACATCCATACTTAAAAGTTAAATCTGCATTCAAGTATAAATTGCAATATGAAGTATTTTATCGCGTAGTTGAAATTAAATCGAATTCATTGAAACTTGTAGAATAAAACGATATTTCTGCGCTCAATATCATGCAATTAATTTTTTTCAGAAGATATAACTCGTTTGTTTGAACGGATAATCAGTTGACTTCAACAAGTTGTGTCGATCAACTAAGATTAAATTTTAATAAATATAAATTTAACATATATAAGATAGGCAATAAGAGCCAAATCGCGGATGACAGTGCGTTATTCTAAACGAAACTAAATTTTTTCGTTAGAATTAAATACCTGTGCACAAGGCACCAAATTTTTACTTGGACACGGCCAAGATATAAAATTGGAATAATCTCTACAAGAGATTTTTAATTCCATGTATCCCCTATTCCCCCTAAAGAAATAAAGTGCGAGAGAAAAATATAGATCCGAAAGTCGCAGAATCGGGAATCGAACCCGAGACCTTTCGCTTGCCGGGCGACTGCTCTTCCAACTGAGCTATTCAGATCCTTTCGATTCTATACTTTTCTCTGTTATATATATTAATGTTGGTAAATAAACGCCTTTAAGCCAGCGTGTATAAATTAAGAGTTTAACTAGGCTCTGTAATATATAAATATAAATTTAACATATATAAGATAGGCAATAAGAGCCAAATCGCGGATGACAGTGCGTTATTCTAAACGAAACTAAATTTTTTCGTTAGAATTAAATACCTGTGCACAAGGCACCAAATTTTTACTTGGACACGGCCAAGATATAAAATTGGAATAATCTCTACAAGAGATTTTTAATTCCATAATTAAATTTTAATCCTTTTTCAGATATTTGTTATACAAAAAAAACTATAAGAAAACATGTTGCGGATTATATATATACGCGCGCACAGACACACACATTCCTACTGTGTTTATGTACATAATCTTAAAACAAGCACGAAGTGACAGCAAAATCTCTCATGAATATTTCTTATAAGCTCTTTTCTACTCTGTGAATTTCATATCCAGTCTCCATCTCCATCCATTCTCCACTTTTTCATAAGTCCCGTAACACTTTTTTTTAATGAAATTTTTTTATCATCTCGCGCTGCCCATTTTTTTTTTTTTTTTAACTAGAATCCTGCTATTGTATTGACAACTAAATAACTTTGTTTTAGTAATATAATTGATATAATATAAAAATTTCTGTTATATTCTGCAACATCGTATGTAAAAAAAAACATGTAGCAAAAAATAACGATTGTTATTTCTAATTCAATTGTGAAAAGTAAAAAGGATTCAAATATATGTCTTTATATGTATGCTTTTAAAAGTTCACTAAAAATCTGAAAAAAGGAAAAACAATTTTTTCTTTTAGACTCGTCATAAGAGACAATCTCTCTTACAGAAGTTTCTAGTAAAATTGATTTCGGTCCGAGTTTTTATGAATCGTGCCGTGCGTCCCGATGTGCACGCACACATATGTATATACACGCATACTCTTCAACGCGCGCGCGCGCGCATGCCACAACCACAGAGAGTCATTGCACCGAGGAGGGCCGGATCAATGAGGCCGATTACTCAACTCTCCTCTCGCAGACGCGAGACAGACTGGTCCGGCTTGAACGCGCTTATTTTCCGCGAAAATTGTCGTCAGGGAGGGATTAAGCGGAATTGAAAACGCGCTTCCAATTAAGACAAGGCAGCTGAACGCATGCCAGCTGTCTCGGAGAAGAATACGCGGACTTTAAATTTTGATGAAAGGTCGCATGTCGCATTATGCAGAGAAGATTAAACCGCGCAAATGAAAAAGTTTGTTGAGCCATAAATTTTAATGCACGACTCGTATCTTGTTTTACGATTAAATCACAATGCTGAATATAACTTTAGAATATTCACACTATTCAAATAAAAAATATAGATTCGATAGCTCTCTCTCTCTTTTGCCTTTTTTATATAGATTCGATAAGAACAATTCGTAATATGATTTGTATTTGTACTCGTAGCAATGTGTGTAGGTACTTCTATGATAATAAAAAATAAAATACTTATTGAATTTATATCATTTCAATAATATAATCGATGTTAATGCACTTTCGACTTGTATAATGTCTAGATAATAACATTGAAATAATATTTTACTTATAAAATAAACTCGTTCAAAAAAATAATTTTCTCAAAATTCTAGTTATATAAATATTATATTCGTCAATAATAATATTATTTAGTTAATGCTCTCTTTCTAATACTAACAAATCACAATTTTCGACGCAATAAAACAATAATAATAAATAATGTAAATGTGTAATATATAAAATTAAATGAAAAAGTTAATTAGAAAAGTAGTTGCATATTTATTCACCAAAATAATGATTATAATCACATTTCTGATAAAGAAAAATTAATTATGTAAAAAATATCAAATTATATCAACAAACATCTTTGGTCATAAAAAAGCCTTTTGATCAATATTAATGATTACTTAATAATGGCAAACTATTATTTTTAACAGATAAACGTGGAAAAATTGAAATCGAAGAAAACGTTGCAACTTTTATCGTCCTTTTATACTTATTTATTACTTCAAAACAAATTTGATCAGCCTTATTAAAATTTTCAGAATGTAAAAAAATCTCTAGTTCTACTAAATGTTATTTTTCTAGAACATACTATACAATATTATAGTGACGCGTTTAGAATCCATTTCCTTTTCCCGAGAATGACGCTAACGTCGAGATGTATATTTACGATATTGGATGAAGAGGAAAACTGCACCGCGCGCTTGCACACGAAGGATGCAATTTACGTGAGCTTATACTCGTGGTAAAATTGATGCCACGACACTGACAGTCAATATCAAGAAATCGAAACATCGAAAAGTATAGGATATATATCTTACAATCTCCATAATATACTCCGACAAAATCTGCATGCGCCGGGTGCAATTCGGGTGACGCACATCCTCGTGCGGTTCTCCGCACGATTCTCAATTGCAAAATTGCTCGCAAGTGCAAGGCTGATCCGCAGCACTAACCGCAATTGATACTTTGCCTCGATGTATCAATGTCAAGCACTGTATATATAATACATGTGAGACAAGATAATCGACATAGAACAATTTTACAGCAAGTTCGTCTAAACCGCAAACTACATTAGTTTACATCCGCGTGCACACTCAATATTGTCTCTTTTAACAATTCTGAATACTTCACTCAAGATCTTCGTAAAACTTAATTAAAAATTTATATGTACATACATGTATATTCGTATCTCTGTAAATGTATGTAAACAGATGCTCAAATAAAAAAAATGTTTGATTATACTATTTTAACTTTAACTTTTTAGCATATTTTAAGAAATGAAAAAATATTCTATAAAATTTGAAGTTAATTTAAAATAATATAAACAAAATTATAAAATGTTTATGTATAATTTTAATGAATTTTAAAAACTTTATAAAGTACATTGCTGCATAATAAATGAATTGCTCAAATATATACATTTATAATGATCTGAACAATTTGATAAATCTATTGTTATCACATTTACATCGAAACAATAATTAAAAAATCAAGATTATCACGGAATTATGTACACCATAAAAGTCCTGTACTCTATCCTACATCCATTAGACTCAATTTCAACCAGACTGTAAATTGGCATTCAGACGCAACCGGCTCTAACGTTTGACACATACTCGATGCAGCGATCAGTGCACTTCGCCTGTATGAAGTTAGCCCCCCATTTTTCGAATTTTAAAATTTTAAAGGTTGTTCCAGGTTGTTCTAGACTTGTTCTAAATTGTTCCAAAAGATTAAATTTAAAAAATAAAAATTTTCGCGAAAAATGGAAAAAAACGATTTTTTGACCTGGCCCCCCATTTTTCGAAAATCGAACTTTTAAAGGTTGTTCCAGATTGTTCTAGTTGTTCTAAACATTGTTCCAAAGTGATAATTCCCTAAACAAAATATTTCACGAGATATAATAAAAAAATAGTTTCGTGCGCTAAAACAGTATTTTTACGTTTTCGGCTATAGTTATTATCTCTTAAACACCAAACTGTATATTTTAGCTAAAAACGAACAGAACAACCTGGAACAACTCTCAATTTTGCTAGAACATAATTTTAAAGAGTACTTTACTCTTGGAAATAAACATATTTTTGTTGTTTTTTCGTGTTTTTCGACCGATAACGACGTGACAGCGATCCCAAACTATAGAACAATTACGTACTGGCATAGAACAACTTGGAACAACTCTCAGTTTTGCTAGAACATTATTTTAAAGGGTACTTTACTCTTGGAAATAAACACATTTTTTTTGTTTTTTCATCTTTTTTGCCCGCTAAAGTCGCGATAGCGGTCCCAAACTATAGAACAATTACGTACTGGCATAGAACAACTTGGAACAACTCTCAGTTTTGCTGGAACATTATTTTAAAGAGTACTTTACTCTTGGAAATAAACACATTTTTTTTGTTCTTTCATCTTTTTTGCTCGCTAAAGTCGCGATAGCGGTCCCAAACTATAGAACAATTACGTACTGGCATAGAACAACTTGGAACAACTCTCAATTTTGCTAGAACATAATTTTAAAGAGTACTTTACTCTTGGAAATAAACACATTTTTCTTGTTTTTTTGTGTTTTTCGACCGATAACGTCGCGACAACGGTCCCAAACTATAGAACAATTACCTACTGGCATAGAACAACTTGGAACAACTCTCAGTTTTGCTGGAACATTATTTTAAAGAGTACTTTACTCTTGGAAATAAACACATTTTTTTTGTTTTTTCATCTTTTTTGCCCGCTAAAGTCGCGATAGCGGTCCCAAACTATAGAACAATTACGTACTGGCATAGAACAACTTGGAACAACTCTCAGTTTTGCTGGAACATTATTTTAAAGAGTACTTTACTCTTGGAAATAAACACATTTTTTTTGTTTTTTCATCTTTTTTGCTCGCTAAAGTCGCGATAGCGGTCCCAAACTATAGAACAATTACGTACTGGCATAGAACAACTTGGAACAACTCTCAATTTTACTAGAACATGTTTATTTCCAAGAGTAAAGTACTCTTTAAAATTATGTTCTAGCAAAATTGAGAGTTGTTCCAAGTTGTTCTATGCCAGTACGTAATTGTTCTATAGTTTGGGACCGCTATCGCGACTTTAGCGAGCAAAAAAGATGAAAAAACAAAAAAAATGTGTTTATTTCCAAGAGTAAAGTACTCTTTAAAATTATGTTCTAGCAAAATTGAGAGTTGTTCCAAGTTGTTCTATGCCAGTACGTAATTGTTCTATAGTTTGGGACCGCTATCGCGACTTTAGCGAGGAAAAAAGATGAAAAAACAAAAAAAATGTGTTTATTTCCAAGAGTAAAGTACTCTTTAAAATAATGTTCCAGCAAAACTGAGAGTTGTTCCAAGTTGTTCTATGCCAGTACGTAATTGTTCTATAGTTTGGGACCGCTATCGCGACTTTAGCGGGCAAAAAAGATGAAAAAACAAAAAAAATGTGTTTATTTCCAAGAGTAAAGTACCCTTTAAAATAATGTTCTAGCAAAACTGAGAGTTGTTCCAAGTTGTTCTATGCCAGTACGTAATTGTTCTATAGTTTGGGATCGCTGTCACGTCGTTATCGGTCGAAAAACACAAAAAAACAAGAAAAATGTGTTTATTTCCAAGAGTAAAGTACTCTTTAAAATTATGTTCTAGCAAAATTGAGAGTTGTTCCAAGTTGTTCTATGCTAGTACGTAATTGTTCTATAGTTTGGGACCGCTATCGCGACTTTAGCGGGCAAAAAAGATGAAAAAACAAAAAAAATGTGTTTATTTCCAAGAGTAAAGTACTCTTTAAAATAATGTTCCAGCAAAACTGAGAGTTGTTCCAAGTTGTTCTATGCCAGTACGTAATTGTTCTATAGTTTGGGATCGCTGTCACGTCGTTATCGGTCGAAAAACACAAAAAAACAAGAAAAATGTGTTTATTTCCAAGAGTAAAGTACTCTTTAAAATTATGTTCTAGCAAAATTGAGTTGTTCCAAGTTGTTCTATGCCAGTACGTAATTGTTCTATAGTTTGGGACCGCTATCGCGACTTTAGCGGGCAAAAAAGATGAAAAAACAAAAAAAATGTGTTTATTTCCAAGAGTAAAGTACTTTTTAAAATAATGTTCCAGCAAAACTGAGAGTTGTTCCAAGTTGTTCTATGCCAGTACGTAATTGTTCTATAGTTTGGGACCGCTGTCGCGACGTTATCGGTCGAAAAACACAAAAAAACAAGAAAAATGTGTTTATTTCCAAGAGTAAAGTACTCTTTAAAATTATGTTCTAGCAAAATTGAGAGTTGTTCCAAGTTGTTCTATGCCAGTACGTAATTGTTCTATAGTTTGGGACCGCTATCGCGACTTTAGCGAGCAAAAAAGATGAAAAAACAAAAAAAATGTGTTTATTTCCAAGAGTAAAGTACTCTTTAAAATAATGTTCCAGCAAAACTGAGAGTTGTTCCAAGTTGTTCTATGCCAGTACGTAATTGTTCTATAGTTTGGGACCGCTATCGCGACTTTAGCGGGCAAAAAAGATGAAAAAACAAAAAAAATGTGTTTATTTCCAAGAGTAAAGTACCCTTTAAAATAATGTTCTAGCAAAACTGAGAGTTGTTCCAAGTTGTTCTGTTCGTTTTTAGCTAAAATATACAGTTTGGTGTTTAAGAGATAATAACTATAGCCGAAAACGTAAAAATACTGTTTTAGCGCACGAAACTATTTTTTTATTATATCTCGTGAAATATTTTGTTTAGGGAATTATCACTTTGGAACAATGTTTAGAACAACTAGAACAATCTGGAACAACCTTTAAAAGTTCGATTTTCGAAAAATGGGGGGCCAGGTCAAAAAATCGTTTTTTTCCATTTTTCGCGAAAATTTTTATTTTTTAAATTTGATCTTTTGGAACAATTTAGAACAAGTCTAGAACAACCTGGAACAACCTTTAAAATTTTAAAATTCGAAAAATGGGGGCTAACTTCATACAGGCGTGCACTTCGACATGTTGGTCGGAAATGCATGTAGCCTTTAAGTGTGGTAACACTCGCACTTCCAAAGACGATAGCCATTGTGTCGTGGTGCTGAGGACCACTCCACGTCCTATCGATGGTGATCGATAAAGGGCGTAAGTACGATTGATCGACCGATCGAGATTCCGCGCAAGAATATAATAATAGCGAAAGATGACATTGTTCGAAAAGAAAAGCCGACGGAAAATGGACGACGTGCTCAAACTTATAGAGTTTGTCATTTTCGGAGGATTGTTCATGTATTTAGTGAGAACTGTTGCTAGCTCTGTGTTATTACCCATACAATATACTAGCAAAGTTTGAATTTTTCTTCTCTTCATTTATCTAAAAAAGTCTTATTTAATATGCGCATTTATACTTCTGGATATTTCTAGATATTTCATTTATTGTGCTTTTAAGTCTCGTAATAAATAATTAGAACCAATAATGTTTAATCATTGCGCGATTAAATGTAAACGATAAAATACAATTAAAATCAGAATTATTGATTTCAAAGATATCAAAGATAAATCAAATATCAATTAGGATAAATGAAAAAGTACTTCTATTTTCCAATATTAAAATTAATGAGTTATATCCTTAATTATATATTGATAATTACTGAATAAATAACATTTCAGTGATAATATTTTAGATATTGATATTTTCAATAAGTTTACTTTCAATTAATTATATCATTAAAAAATATTATAATTATCACTTCCATCTATTACTTCCATCAGTTTTAATACTAACTAAAAGATAGCAGGTAAAACATTCGGGTCGAGCTTGTAGAATACGACTTGAAATCTTATATAGCGAATTAAATAATCTCGAGAGAGAGAGCTAAATTCCAACACAAAGAAGTTAAATGCACTCTGCTATTCTTATAATCTTATATCTTATTTAAATTCTTATAAATATTATCTTATAATAATTGCAAGCTGACAAGATGAGAATCAATATAATTATTATAGTTTTAGTTAGACTCCATAAAAAAGGCATTTTTATATTAATATTATATATGTATACATTATAATTATTAAGCATGACTCTATAATATGATAAAAGAATATGAAAGAGAGAGAAAAGTTGTATTAAAGAAAAATATTATAACACAAAATTAGTATCAATAATAAGTTATAACAATATCTTAAATATTTTCAATAAAAGTAGTAAAAATAAAAGATATACATATTATCAAGAAAAAATAATTTTTCTAACTTAAATATTTTTTCTCCAACTAAAATATATCAATAAAAAATATCCAAGAAAAGAGATGTCATTAGAGTTATGAAAGACTCGATTTTTGAATCTAATGAAAAATCTTGCATTTCCCACAAAGATACATTTCAAATAAGTATAAAAAAATCAAGAGTTGCAGACAACGTATGAGAAGGAGCAAAAAAATTCGAGAAAGTTGGAAAATTTAAACTGGTCAATCCGCTACCTTTCCTTCTCATTTATGTCTTTCTTTTCTTTTTTCTCCTTCTCTCCCATCTATTCCGCGTCCTTTCATCCATCACCTCGTCCTTTTCTAACTACAACCTGAAATTCCCATGCGTTGTTCCCTCTCCGACGATGTCTAGACTGAAAGATCTTCCACGAGCTAAACCCCGACATTTCTACCGACAGACATGCTTTAACGATTCGTTGCTTCTCAATGTCTGCGATGAGTGGACGATCTCAATGGAGTGGCTATTGACATCTCGACATCAGCAGACACTTGAGAAAAAAAGTATTGAACGACGTCGAGCGATACATTCATCAATTATATCAATCTTCGAATTCGATAAATGACAATAAAATCTTACTTGACCATGCAATAAATTCAATGTCGGAAAAGTTATGTGATGTAGAAGTTTTTAAATTAACTCTTATGCATAATTGTATGGTTCACTTTTCACTATTTATTTTAATCATTTAAAATATAAAAAACTGTTTTTTCATGAAAGTTCATGAATTATAAGATTTAAAGATGTAAAATCAGAGATAATAAAATTATGATAAACTAACCGAATGTTATTTATGCCATCTAATTAGATCGCTTAAATAAAGATTTATCATTATAAAATACCATAAAACAAAATATTTTCTATTTTATATATTGCGAAATACCAAGAATGTCGAAAAATGGGACGGAATTACTCTACGCGACCAATTAACGCTCTGAAAATTATTGCTCCTGGATCACGTCGCTGGGCGGAATTTTGTTATTAAACAAAAGGAAGATCGATGAAAGGGAAAATTACTTGTAACCAGAGTGTCAAGTGACAATGGAATTTGGTTTTGTCTCAAAGGAAAAATTGATTTTTAGAAGCGTGCGACACACTTTTCCTAGATGGATAAAGTAATTTTGATAAGACATAGATTAAATGATATTCGTGATAAGATAAAATTTCTCGCGTATCATACTTCAGATATATAATATTAACGAGAAAACTAGATAAATTTATATAATTGCATGTGGAGAAGGCATATATTTTATGAAAAATATATGGTACTTTATAATATTTTGCGTGAATGCTATATATGAAATGTTTCCTTCTTATTTCAAGCAATTTCAATTACGGCAAAAAACATTGTTATATAACATATCAAACAACATATTTTTCAATTATAGATTACATTACAAATTAATTTAGAGCTAATCTATTTTCAGTAAAGATTCTATAGAATTAAATTATTTACGTATTCCAAAATTAATATAATATTGAAAAAATAATGTATAATTAATCAATTAAATATATATAATGATGAAAACTATAACAAAACATTCAATGTTATAAAAAAAACTTGCTAACCATGAAACAATTCTATTATAATAAATAGATATTACACAAAAAAGAACCTATCGATTTTATCTGTCTACAGAATTGTTATTTTCTAATCACTGTTCAAACATCCGTTTGACAACTAATCAACTATGAGGCACAAGAAGCTATATTCTATTTATGATTTTAATGTGATGAACGCAGCAGTTGTCAAAAAAATCATATAAAGCTTCTATTTTGCCATATGCATATATGTAATGTTATTTAAATTCATATAGCAAACACAAAATCGGAAACAAGATTATATGTATCATTAATTAATTCGAGTTAATCGAAATTAATTTATATTTTATTGTTAAGACGAGCAAAATAATTAAAAGAATTATCAACTTTAAGCATAATTAAGTATAATATTAATAAAAAGTTAAATAGTTTTTTCAATGCAAGGATTAGAATTGAACTAGAAATTTGGGCGCATGTTTTAAGCATGATTTTTTTCTTTATTGTATACCTATAATGATGAAAACCAATTATGATTTTTACCCACTCATTCGATCGTTTGAGGTCTGAGGTAGCATGAGAACTCATAAGAGACAAAGGCCGCGTTTATTTCCGCTCGAGTGTTCACTTAATACAGTATAGTCACCCCTTTACTTTTCTAGTGGCAAGGGTGCAGACGACTTGCAAATACGAGAACTCGATGCCTTTTTATACTTTTCACCAATTCGTAGGATATTTTAAAATAAAATGCGTCTCGAGCATTTATTTAATTGAAAATATACGTTATTATATTATGATCGTAAATGTGTTAAATGCAGCATAATCGAATGATGAACTATTGAAAGCATAATAAGTCATGACGCTTTCATAATTAAGAATAATAATCGAGAAAACCATTAATTCTATTCCTAGAATATAAAACATTTAAAGAATTGGAATATTCTTATTATTAATATATTGTATAAAGTTTTATGATATAGAGAAATTAAATAAAATTTTATCTTTTTTTTTAATAATTATTTTACGAAACAAGGAAAATATTATATATTGTAACTTATATTCAAAAATAAATAATTTTTAAAAATATAACATTCTTCTATTTTTACTTTTACTCTGGCATTCTACGAAGCAGATATAACAATTATAAAAAAAATATGAAATTTTTTCAAGCAATTTTAATCGCTACAAAAAATCTATAAATTTTCTTGTCATGATTGATTGACGATGGATGAAACACAAAATCCCACCGGCGATTTTCACGTTTCGTTAGGACTGATTTTACATTGCTCCGATTTCTTTAGCCTGAATGCACGAAGTTATTAAAGTTTACTTGCATGGACATTTAAGAAGTTAATCGATATCCTCGTTAAATTGAGCAACATCATGTTAAAATTCGGGACGACAGAGCCGCCACTCGTACCTCGACACTGTTATAATAACGATAAATTAAGTGATAATGAATTTATCACGGATAAAATGAGTGTACATAGATACACGCCGCTGCGATCTCAACGACCGGATCCGTTTAACGGCTCGTATTTTCTTGTCCAGATCGGACAAGTTTTAACTAGTTTTAAAGTCCCGGACAGTTACTGTCCGCCGGAATTTCGGGTATCACGCTTATACGAAAACCGATGGGTACAGCTCATCTATCAGGCTAAATGCGGTACTGCGTAAAATGGGGCTGAAACTAACCATGATATATATTCGCTATGCGAAACTTTTTCAATAGCATTCACGAATTATCGCTTCGCTGCATAACGTGGAAATATTTAAATTTAATGAGATGTGAATAAGCTTCTTTCCGATTAAAATTTATAATAATCAAAGAAAAAATTTCGAAAATAATAAGTCAATTAAAAATGCATATAATTAATGCGTAGAAAATAATATATAGAATATTAGAAAAATATTACGCGTTTTCTATTCGAGATATCGTTTGTCAGATATCAATATATCATCTGTTTATTTATTTACGTACATTATAAAAATAAATATCGTAAATAATAAAAGAAATTTGATTTAAGTCGAATCATTATCAAACAATAAAATTATTTTTTATCAGAAATAATTATTAGTTTTCTTTAGCAATTATATTTTGTTTTATATTATATGTAATTCGTTTGTGTTATATATTATACTTTGCTTTTACTGCTTTTCAGCAAAGCCGAATAAAAATGGAATATGCTTCTGTGCGGATAGACGCAAGAGAAAACTAAGAAAGTCGACAAAGAGGTCCGAGTAATTGTTTCGGATACTCTTAAGACTTCACGTATGCTCAAAGTACCAAGAATGACGGCGCCCTTTTCTTTTAAAAAGAGCGGCTGCTGAGCAAACTTGAAGAGTAAAATCTCGCCGTCGCTAGATAAAATCCAGCCAAAATTCAACGAAATGAGCTCTCGTCCAAAAATAGTCGATTAAAAGTTTTAGGGATCCTAAATTTAAAAAATTTTTCCAAGAAAAAAGTAATTTCGTAATTTAAAAAAAAATCACTTTTATTTATCCGACTTCGTTCGGAAAAGATTCATTCCGCGAGAATTCCTTGACCCGATACGACAGTAAACGAAGAAAAATGCAGGAGAAATCTGAGATACGAAGCGAATCTTTCTATGGTCGCTTAATTTATCTTATCATCGAAACGAATCTCTTCACGACTCATTCTTGCGGCGTATCTCTTATTATTCTACCGCCGATCTACTACTGATTTTCTATTTCGATTTAATCCTGATATTATATATCGTCGAACTAGATTGTGATCGACCCAGTTTAGTCTTCCAAGAAGTTAGTTACACTTGTACAAATATTAAACCTCTTTCAAATGTTTAAAATTTTGACTGATAATAATAGATAATTTAAATTATCAAGCTGGCAATAAAACAATTAAGACATGAATGAATTTATAAGACAAATTAAATACCAAAAAAAGTTTGTGTTAAATTTGAACACGTAGGCATAATAAATTATCCAAAAAATATGTCGAAATAAACATTTGCTAAAGCGATATTATTGGAAATAACTTTAAAAACAAATTAATAAAATGAAATTTTTTGATACATTTATATTTTTAGTATATATGTAAAACAAATTATCGCAACACAAAACATATTATATTTTTAAAAATATAATAATTTCGGGAAATTTAAGATAATTAAAATAGCATAGTTGGGGACTATGAATATTAATGAAGTAAATATTGGATTTTACCAAAATTAAATATCAAGTTTATGCTGATTAAATGTCTAGAGAATATTATCCATTTTTTGATATGCGCAATCATCTTTTTATACTCAAATAGAAACGGGGTATTCCCGATGATAAGTTATTATCGGCTTTAACAACCGTCAATAACGCACGCGTAACATATATAATATACTCGATGATAAATGCAATATACATTTACGCAAACTTAATTGCACGATAACGAATATCGCAATATTTTCAAGGACTAACTGCACTGTTTATAAGAAACTGCAATTACAAAAAACTAAACTTCAACAAAACTAAACTTCATAAAAAGAAAAAAATATGATCTGTATTTTAAATTATCTAGATTAAATTTTCTTAGAAAATACTGTTAGTGTAATAGTAGTAGTTATCTCTATAATATGTTTTTTTTTGTAAATTGATAAGTCAATAAAATTCTAAAACGCGAATGACAATATAAATATATCAGATTAAAATATATGTATAATATTTATAGAAAAATTCAATTTAATCGATTAACTAATAAATTGAAAAATAAGTTAAGAGTTTAACTAGGCTCTGTAATATAAATATAAATTTAACATATATAAGATAGGCAATAAGAGCCAAATCGCGGATGACAGTGCGTTATTCTAAACGAAACTAAATTTTTTTCGTTAGAATTAAATACCTGTGCACAAGGCACCAAATTTTTACTTGGACACGGCCAAGATATAAAATTGGAATAATCTCTACAAGAGATTTTTAATTCCATGTATCCCCTATTCCCCCTAAAGAAATAAAGTGCGAGAGAAAAATATAGATCCGAAAGTCGCAGAATCGGGAATCGAACCCGAGACCTTTCGCTTGCCGGGCGACTGCTCTTCCAACTGACAATGAGCTATTCAGATCTATTCGATTCTATACTTTTTATTGAAAAATAAGATTAATCATAATAACTTATACATAAAACAAAAACACACGTAATTAAATAATATGTTTTTCATCGTTTGTTTATGAATATTATTGTGCTTTTACAAGCGATCGTTGTTTACGGATATTTAACGTATATCTTGCATAATCAGCGACATGTGTTACTGCTTTTATCTTAAAAAATATTTAGCAAATATAAAATGTATAACCTTTTCCCGGCAAATTACAAAGTTCGCGAAACGCAACGGAGAGGTCGATATACATACAGAACTAGAATGTCCAATATGTATGTATACTCATTCTATTATCGAGGCGTTCATAAACCTGCACTCGCGATTATCAGTCGTTTCGTAAGTGATTTTAACCGTTTGCAAAATTAAATCGGCAAACATTCGAGGTCACTCGAGGCGTAACGGAACAGCTGACACACACGAAAAAACAGTGAGTCCCCACATTAATTCCGCAAGAGAGATTAATGCGACTAATATCTTGCATATTCGTGAAGTCCCGTGTTACATAAAATTGTTTATCGCGTTACGGTCGTGAATACGATTTTATGTTAGCTCTGCGCGAACATGATTTACGTGTCGGTCGTCTGTTGTATCGATATATCGTGTCATCCACGCGCACATGTCAGCGTTTTAGTGAAAAAAAAGATAAAAAAAAGAAAAAATACGATTGCGCGGACAAATTATTTAAATAGAATAAATTTTCCGTACAATAGCGTAAACGGAAATGCAATTTGGCCGACAATGCGCGCTTATCTCCCCTTATTTGTTATGTCCTGTTATTATTCATCTTAAAAATCATTGATATCAATATGCGCTAATTACAAGCCAAGCTTTGTTATGCTTCCGCTATTAAATATGAATGCAGAGTGCAAGATGTAATAGCGGAAACAATGTTAATTTTGAAGAAAATTATACAGTTGAAAGTAATTATTGGATAATTCCGGAAATCCAAGCTTTATATGTCAATAATATTATATTATATAAACAGAGAGATATTTGCTTAATTAATTTAATACGTAATGCATAATATAAAATAAGTATCACATTGTATTAATCTTATATCAACAATCAACAATCCATTAAGTCCGTGTTCACGTCCTATATAACTTGCTGATTCAAATAATTAATTCAAAATATACTTGTATATGCAACCACAGAAGGAAGAGATATGTGTTTATTCTACTTCTCCAAGCAGCAGAGAATGGGATATAACCGGTTTCACCTCCAAGATAAAATCATTCAATGTCGAGGTTAACAAAAATCGAAATAAAATTACACAGGCGTGATTTAAAGCGTGTATGAAAAGAATCGAAAAACTTGAGTACGAAAACTTTCTGTTCCTCGATATTCTCGACTGGTTTATCTTATCGCGACAACGATATTTCATCGATGATATTTCGGCAAAGTTGTTGTACGCGACTGTCCAAATTGAAGTCCATCGATTGAACTTGGTTGAAGAACAACCAACGTGGAAACTCAAGATAACAAGTTTGATTCTCTATCGCGAGCTCTATTTAGGCAGAAAGGAGATTGTCGCCAAGATTGTACGATTTCCGTCTTCGACGACGGAATCTTTGTGGTCGACCTTCATGGTCACTGATTGTGAGACAGAGGTGCACGTGACGTCAGCATACGCGATCGGCTGCATTCCTTTCGAGGATAGGAGAGTCAATTATGACCAAGATTGGATTGCTATCTTGTCTGATAAGCAGCGTAACGCTGTAATGTCCTATTGTCTGCGGAAAGCGAAAGTTCCTAAATGATCTTATGGTTTATACCGATTACGATCAAAAATTTTATAACGGATCTTTATACGGCTTTAATATTGCAATCTCACATTCTAAAAACATATTTTAAAAATATAATCTAAAAATTTCATATCATACGTTTGTAGATTTTTTTTCTTAAAAAAAACATATTCTTATAAAAAGATTATTAAAAGGTAAATCAAGCGAAATTCATCATGTGCGCGTTTTATGCTAATTTTTGATTGGATGATAAAACGAGGTCAGGCCTGCGTTTTACAATGAAAATATAATCGGAATGTAAAAATATCGAATCTTTCTCTCTCATGCGAACAAAATTATATAATTTTCCGAACAAATTACAATCCGGAAATTACTACACGAGGAATCAAGATATGGTACATTATATGTATACATATATGAATCTTTCTGGTAATGTATTCTGGTAAATAGTATGTTTGTGTAAAAAAGGTATGATGAAATGGCATGAGTGAGCAGCAGGAAATTCTTTTCATTGTGATTGCGAAAGAGCAAAAAAATACAGCGATATATTTGACATCCGTTTCGAAATCAATCGCGCTTCCTGTGATATAAAAATTTAATACAAATTTTAAAATGCCATTAAAAACTATCGGTATATCTCTCAAGAAAAAATATAAAAAATAGATTGCGACTGTTGGTAGCAAAAATGATGAGACCCATTGTCAGAATGAGAATCGGCGAGCGAAACCGAATGAGATAATAGAAAGTTCCATATGAGAAATTTCAATTTGGAGTTTTATCAGGTTTATATACTGTTTAATTCAAAGCGCGCATAGCACGCAGATAAATTTCATACGAGATTGGTTGAAAATATATTGAGTTCAACTCTCTGTCAATTTCGATTTCAAATGTTATCGCGCAGTACTAAAGTTTCCTTTGAAGGTAGTATACCGCAGAACGAAGATGCGGATACGTATTTCTCGAGTTCTACATAAAAATATCAAAATATGATTTAAGATTGTGCAAAAATAATTTTCGGTGAAAATGATGTTTCTCCATCAAATATCATTATCAAAACATTATTAAAATTAATATTGACGTACAAGTTTAGCGAAAACGTTTTCGTGCCAATTGAATATTTAATCTCCTCTGTACAGCCTATATGTTTTTTCTTTAAATATTAATTCGCATATCCAATTTATGAGAGTATCAATTTTTGGGTGATCTCCTCACACTTCTCAACTCTCGAATAATTGGAATAGAAAATTTAATTAAAGTATAAAAATCGTTCTTCTCGTCACAATATCAAAAGTTGTCTTACCTTTTATAGAGAATTGAATTCTCTAATTCGAATATGCATTCAATTACAAGTAATAACGTGAAATAAATAAATATTTCATAATTTTAACCTCACAACATTGTACATTAAGCGAGGCACTAGAAACTAAATAGCGCAGATTGTTTATTTGATTGTTGCCTGGAAGAACGTGCCATTAAATCTCCTACCTCATCTCGAGCGCATTGTATAATTCACCTTCTCGGTGACATCATTCCTGTTTATTCCACGGCCTCGCAACAGTCTGATTTTCACAACGAATCAATTAACAAATATTCAGTACTCCCTATTACTTTAATATTTAATAATAGCATATTAATTTAGTCCATAACTGATTTCATTATTATATAGATATACGTACATATAAATCGAAACATATCCGAATCGATTCATCTCGTTACGATACTCAATTATTTACCTACCAATAATCCAATGGCATGACTTTTCGTTTCGTCACGATTGATTAATTAAACGATACTACTCGAGACATCGGCAAAATGATCGCAAAGAAAAAGCCCTCGAGCGGGAGAATGAGTTTGCGACACTGACCTTGCCCAAATAGCGAAAGTCGTAGTCCTCGGCGACCCGCCTGGCCACCTCTTCTCCTCCGTCGATGTGTGCGGCCCACTGGTTGGTGTACGCGCGTGCTGGACCGCCGAGAGTCAACAGGGCCACGACCGCCAGTCCGAGAATCCGCTGCGTGCACATGATAGCACCTCCGCTGCACCGATGATCGCCACCGGCTGCTCCAGTTTCGCCGCTTTCGTGGGCCGCCGCTATCATTCACTATATATATATCCACCGCCAACACCACCGCCACCGTCGCCACCGTTTGCCGGGGTAGCGACACGGTGCTAACACTTCGCCACCACCACAAATAACACTACCGATCGTCAGGACGTGCACCACGGCGGTTACTCCGAAACGGAAGTCGAGAAGAATTTACAGGGAAGGATCAATGTGCGCGCCCTTATCCTATATCTTCGATTCCGTCTTCGATCCTGTCTCTAGCTGAAAGATCTCCGCGATCCGGAAAGAAGACGCGATCACGCACATATACACACATACACACATACACACTCGCGTATATACGTCTCGCACTTGCGGACCGACTGCCGGCGACTGACTGAATCGCCGGCAGTGCGTGTCACTCGTTTTTAAGAACCGCCGTTGTTGCGTTGTCAGCCGTTGACTTCTAATCGCGCTATCGTCCACGTCGACGTCGACGACGTCGTCTTCGTCGTTGTCGTCGCCGCCACCGCCGCCGCCGCCTTCGATTAATGGGCAGGAGCAGCAGCGGGAAGAGAAGGAGGCGATCGTCAAGTCATGTGGCCGCGGCGGAGACGAGAAGAGCGACGAGACGATGATAGCGTAGCGAACGCGACCACGAGCAGAGATATCCGTCGCGTCTGGTTACTACGGGGACGATCGCGGACGACCTTCCGGATTCTCGGATATCCACGCCACGAGGACATCCAACGCGACCTTGTCCACCCGCGCCGACTGCGCGTTCGCTTCAAGAGCGAAAACCTGTCATGGTCTTTTCTCCGACGAACTGGCTGACTCTCGGGCTGCTCTTCCTGATTCTTCCGCTTGACGAGCCTTCACCAAGATCGCATTTCGATTCTCGTCCGACGACTTTCATAGTCCGATAAATATTTTCGGAGTATTTACGGAAGAAGCGTGCGCTCGTTTTTCGACGACACCTCCAGAATGTTTCGCGCGACGTCGTCCGATTCTTCCTGTCATCAGCGTTTCGCTATTCTTACGTCTATCATGCCTTGAAAATTTCTTCCCCCATGCCTTCTTTTCCGGATGTCAGTGAAGCATTCGGCCGAATGATTCTTTTCGAATGTACGATTCGGCGTTGCAAAAATCTCTTCATGTTCTCCACGTTCTCACGCACATCCTCTCTAATTTTGGACATCAACAAGTCGATGTTTCGTAAGGTATTATTTTTAGTGCCTTTTAATTCGCTTCTATCTTTCGAGATTTTATTCTCTTCGAGTTTTTTTCCGCTCTTCAACTTGAATGTTCGGTCGTGAAGAACCAAGTGAATGGCCAGCCACTCGAAAGAGGTCACGGCGCGTAGCTGACCGAGAGGTCGATCACGTCATCGAACGCCGCATCGCTCCCTGGGGCGCACCGCAGAAGACGACCGATGAGAGGTATCCGCCAAGGTCCCGACTGACAATGAGATATCTCCTCGCTTTAGAATCGATTTGGAGCTGCAAACAAAATGTCAGTGAAAATTGATTAGTTCAAAGTTTCCGATCAAACTTTTCGAATAATTTTTTATACTTTACACAATCAGTGTTGAGCTTAGATGATTTTTAAATTAGCTAGATAAAGATTAGATAAACATATGTGAATTTATATTAGGTAAGATAATTTTGTTTGAAATATATCTAGATAAAATTATATGGCGATTCATCTAGATAATTTTGTATATATAATAATTTTTAAGACTGCTTATGTATAAACATAGTTATAAAATAAATGTAAATTATGAAAGGGATATAAAAATATATTTATTCATATTTTTATTTATAAATTTGTATCGCTAACTCTGCTTAAGTTCTACTATTTAAGTCTTTTTATCGTGCTATGATTCTAAACCAAAATTATCTGAAAATTATTCTAGATAATTTAGTAAAAATAACACTTTTTTCATCTAAGATGCAGATACAGGTAATACATATTTTTATTATCTACATAAAGATAAGGTGACGCCAAAGTTTCATCTATAAATAATCATCTAGATGCTTTTATTCGGATAACAGCAAACACAACTTACGAAATTAGAATAATTTAAGATTAAACTATAGTATCTGAAATATCCGAAAAATATTTAACGATAATCACGATAATTAATTTCAAGGTAAGTTCTGATACATTATATATAGTATATTACCGTGTTTGCTAAAAGTCTGAGTTGGTCAGTTTTTGATTTATGAATTTTTATATTAATTTCAAGTGTCAAAGAACTTTTAAAACTATGATCGATCGGAAAAACTAGTTTAGAGGCACAAAGTCCACGATTTAAAAATCTGACACATGTATGCGTAGACACACAATATCTACACAACTAAAAATATACAAAAGAAAAAGAATTGTCGTGTGCATCTCCCTCCTACGTTTCGTAAAATTCATTCTCTATTCTTAATAACGATGCATACTTCGTCAAGCATTTTACATTATTGTCACTTTTGAAAAACATTCGGTCCAGTCAGCATTTTCGTGTTAAAAAAATTGATTCAACAAATCCACATCGATTTACGGCAATTACAGTTCCGCGAAATAATTTCGTCTCATATATAATCAAAATTGCTATAAATAACGTGACCTAATTTTCGGTTATAGAT
The DNA here is from genome assembly GCF_048542155.1 of Nylanderia fulva. Lineage (NCBI taxonomy): Eukaryota > Metazoa > Arthropoda > Insecta > Hymenoptera > Formicidae > Nylanderia > Nylanderia fulva. Next base: position 2,010,622 of record NW_028190433.1, on the reverse strand, counting down.
CAGAGTTAACTTTTTACGCAGTAGTTCAATTTCACGCCGACAAGAACGAAATCGAAAACGAATGCATCGTTATTACATGATTCTTGACGAGTCTAATTATATTAATGTGGCATAACATCGAATTAATTCATCGTGGACTCAAATAAAGTTACGTAACTTTCGTTACGCTGTATAATTCTTGCACTCGGTTATCCAATTATTGCGAATAAATCAAATAATAAATTCGCATTTTTTCAACATAAGGTATTAAAAACTGTTATTCGAACCAAGACTTATTTTCTGCAACTACTGATTGATTATTCAGTTGTACGTTATGGAAAAAACATTGTTTTTTGGTTGTTGTACATTTTAATAACACAATTACTATTTAACGTATAAGACGGGCAACAAGAGCCAAATCGCGGATGACAATGCGCTATCCTAACGAAACTAAATAATTTTCCGTTAGAATTAAATACCGGTGCACAAGGCACCAAATTTTACTTGGACACGGCCAAGATTTTAAAATATGAAATAATCTCATATTTGAGATTTAATTTCAATACCCCCTTTAACCCCCCCACGGAAAATAAATAAATGAATGCAAGAGAAAAATATAGATCCGAAAATCGCTGAATCGGGAATCGAACCCGAGACCTTTCGCTTGCCGGGCGACTGCTCTTCCAGCTGAGCTATTCAGATCCTTTCGATTCTATACTTTTCTCTGTTATATATATTAAATTAATATATTAAATTAATATATATAACAGAAAAAAGTATAGAATCGAAAGGATCTGAATAGCTCAGCTGGAAGAGCAGTCGCCCGGCAAGCGAAAGGTCTCGGGTTCGATTCCCGATTCAGCGATTTTCGGATCTATATTTTTCTCTTGCATTCATTTATTTATTTTCCGTGGGGGGGGTTAAAGGGGGTATTGAAATTAAATCTCAAATATGAGATTATTTCATATTTTAAAATCTTGGCCGTGTCCAAGTAAAATTTGGTGCCTTGTGCACCGGTATTTAATTCTAACGGAAAATTATTTAGTTTCGTTAGGATAACGCATTGTCATCCGCGATTTGGCTCTTGTTGCCCGTCTTATACGTTAAATTTATATTTATATTACAGAGCCTTGTTAAAACTCTTACAATTACTATTATTATTATTCTTTGATTGTTAACGTGTATGTATTAACACTATTGCATATAAAATAATAATAAATTTTGTAACAATTGTATATTTATATTATATTATTACATTTAAAAAAATAATTTTTTATAAGAATTATATATTTAAATATAAATAATATTAATAAATATATGTAAGATGTGTATATATATTAACACTTTTTCTATATAAATGTATCACAATTTATTATTTAATATGCAATAGTTTTTTTGAATCGAGACAGGTTCATCTTTTTTGCTTCGCAATTTTACTTTATTACCGTATAAACTGTTTCAGAGAATTGTCGGAAAATTTAGTTGACAGAGAACCGTAAAGAAAAAGCAAAATTCATACTCAATCTCTAAAGTCTGCTGCATTATTAGCGCGCATTCGCGATAAATCTCGAATAGCAAAATGAGATATTCGCAGGTCCGCATTATCGTCACGTTCAAAGGACCTTCCGGCGAGCCAGTTTCCGGAAAAAGGACTCTGCATTAGTCGATCTGGACGGACGGTCGGTCGGTCGCGCAACCCGCAGGAATATCCAGCCTGTGCCCCGAGGAAATTGCATTCGCGAGTTGGTCTTCCACCAACCTCATTTCCTCTTTCCCTCCTCGTTCCACCATGGCAGTCGCAGTCGCGTGATAAAGAGAGAATAGAAAAGGGTTGGTAGAGCAGTGAATTAAATTTAAGCCAACTCGCGTCCTATCCGACTATCCCCTCTTCGTTTTCCTCTTTCCTCATCCCTGACACCATCTCTTCTCTCCCAATCCTCTCACACTGTGTGTCAGGCTTCTCTTTGTCGTTTCATCCTCTTCATTGCCGAGCCGATGCGACCGACAGACCGACCAGTCGAGACGACAGCGATGGCCCTCTTTTTAATTTTGAGATAAAAGAGGGCAAAACTGTCATTCGAGGAAAACTGAACGGAGAGTCAATCAAATCAGTTATAAGTCCAGTTGGAGAGAGAGAGAGAGAGAGAGAGAGAGAGAGAGAGAGAGAGAGTATCATCTCATCGGCAAAAACGGATTTAATCTCTCTTGACTTCAGGGCGGCCGAACGGACAAGAGGCTGCCGGATCTTTCGTCAGGTACATAATAATCACCTTCACGCTGGAAAATGATCTCCACGAATCTATCTTAAATACCACAAGGTACTTAAATTCTACCTGACTTGACTGCCGGCTCGGTCTCCAAGATAATATAACTCATGGTGCTTTTATTTCAGCGAAGCAATCAGAAAATCGATGAAAACGAATGGATGAGAACTTTATTTTAACAGAATCTTAATTTGAAGTTTACTCATTAAATATTTAAACTTCAAAATTTAATTTCGACGAATTTTTGACTGACAAACAACGTTAATACACAAATTCGAGCTGACAAATTCATAAAAATTAATGGATACTTAATTATGGATATTTAATTCATTGATTGTACTTTCCTTATTTTTTAATTAAAAACTTATAAAATATAGTTAATGATGTACAATAAAATATAGTCAATAATTTATCGATCATATAAAAATGTTATACAATAATCTGTTAAATAATAATAAGTATCATTTAAAATTTAAGTTAAAATATTATTAATTTAACAATTTATTATTATGCATATATTATTCTGTATAATAAATTGTTATTTTATATTCACAATCATTATACAAAAGATATTGTACAAAACAATGAATTATTAATGTCTGTAATTTTTGATTGTGTTTAATATTTTAATTATATTCATTTAATTATATAGAACATTAAAAAGATCGATTTGGATAACCAATTACCATTTCAGAAAAAAAAAACGGAAGCGATATATATAGTTCATTAGATTTTCCAACTCATGGTCAGTTATAAATATAAATATGCATTTGTTTGGAAGAACGTGTTATATTTTGTACTCTTAATACTTTGTTCTCTCACTTTGTAATTTCAATTGAATTTAACTGTACTGGAAATTTAACCCGAATTACAATTTATATAGCACATTGTGTAAAAGGACAAATAACAGAAAATAATATCGCGATAATTCTGATATCTTTTTAACAGAAATAAAATATTTAAAAAATTAACTTTTTTATATATTATTTCGAAATTTAAAGTACTAATATTTCTTGCGAAGTATTTTACTTTTTACGAGAATTGTGATATGTTATTATTTTATATTCTGTACTCTGCACGATATAGTAATAAACGTGTGTTGCGAGCCGTTATAATATTAATAAAAACAAAGTGAAAATCGATGGATGCATATTAAAAATGTCGACAAATGGGATAATTCGGAAAGTACGTCGATTATATGGATTATATAAGTGAACAGTAACGGAGATACGCGATCGTTTAACGAAAAATATACGCGTATTTTCCAGGGAATTTTCTGCAATACCAAGGGACAAATATAGACATATCTATTTTTCAGTATATGTATTTGTGATGCTTTGTTAACGGAAAAGCGTCGAGATGAATCCGCTTTCGTTCTATGAGGAGGCTGCCTGGCGTATCTCGTTACAGATTTTAGTTCTCGAAACGGCAAGACGATATCGTTGACATGCATCTCAATATTACACGAAGCAGTTCTGTATCGTAAAGTGAAACGTGGCTGTTCTATCTCATGATATTATTCCCAATGTATAACTTCGCACATCAATAATGTGTCTCGATTATGAAAATGCGACACCGTCGAAGACGAACTGTTTGATGTAAATTCTCTGTAGGTACGACATCAAAACCGCGAGAAGACTTAATAACTTACTATCTTACTTACTTAATTAATTACTTCATTACTTTATTAATTTATTTCCATGCAATATGCAAAGAGTGCATTAAAAATTGCACGTTTTGTAAAAGATGTCTTGATAAAATTAATGTTACTTTATTTTCCTTAAAATTTTGACCAAAAATTCAAACTCATTGTTAGACTCGACGAAATCTGATGAAAATAAATCGCGATACGCTGAGGTGGAACAATCCTGTTGAAAGCGAGCAATGCCAAGGCCGTTCTTGTAACAGGAAGCGACTGGGGTCAGAGACTGCCATACGTTCATCGTACGAGAACGTAGTGTTCATAGTAACGAGAAATGCAAGCCGAGTGTAAGCAAAAACTGACTGATTCAATTCCCTTGTTAAGATAGGGAGCTCAATTTACGAAATGTTTCGCGTAAAACGTACAGAAAATATAGAACTTTTGCTGTGAAAAAAATTTTGCGTAAAAAATTACAACCAAAAACCAATTTGAAAGCTAATTTTAATTTTTCGATCTTGAATTAAATCTTTCAAATTAAGTTTCAATATCACGAATCTATGAAAAAATTTGTTTACAATAATTTCAAATCAACTTTGCTTGATGAAAATTTAATCTACAATTCAATTACGAAATATTACGTAATAAATATCCAAGGCTTGGAAACGAAGCATCTTTAAATTCATCTCGCTGCGTGATTGATTTATAAAACATGCAGCGTTATTAGTGCGATGTTCAGGGATGTGGATGATCATGAGGGAGGGTCGCGATTTGTGCGGGCGTGATCGGAAACGTTCAGCCTCAGCAAATTCAATCGAATGAAATTACTTTCTCGATCGTGTATGCCGCGAATCCCGAAAAATAAACATGCGACCGCAATAAAGAGATTGACATGTGCCCGCGTTTTGCGGGCAAATTTATTTTCTCCCGTATACTATACCGTGCATTCGCGATCGGTAAACACCGCGTTGCAAATTAACATCGCTTCATGAAACTCCGGGTTGCACTTCCCTCAGGAGAAACGGATATTTTTTTGAATGAGCGAACATTTAATTGGAACGTTGTTCATACGTCAGTGCTCGGAAAATATGAGAGTTAAACTGTTCAAACTTTTGCACACAACTTATATTCATATTAAGAGAACAATTAAAAAAACTGCAGCAAATTGTTAATCAGTTGACTAATTACGAGAAAAAAATTTTAAAGAAATATTTTTAGGCAATAAAAATATAAAACTAAAACGTTGCGTATATGTGTGAGAACATCGACAATATAATTGTATATTTTAATTGCTTTCTTCAAAGCTTCTTTTTTTCTCTTCTTCGTATTTCTTCATTATTCTTATATTTCGTATATTGCTTTTCATAGTTTGTAATAAAGAAATTGTTGTTTACAACATATATTAATATTGACAAAAGCACGTAATAAAATATGCTATGCACATAAATTATTTATAACTATTCTTAATTTCTATCTTACTATTCTTTTGCATTTTTTTTTTAATTTTTATTATTTGTAACATCGCTTATTACGAATATGTAAAATTTTTCCGAAAAGATTCAAATATCTCATTTTTGTATACATTTAAAAATTTTAGAAGTGCGATAACCATATTTCAAAAATATAAAAAATATTAAGGCAAAAAATGTTTAACATTTAAAATAATGTTAAAAATAAATAGAAGAGATATGAGAAAAAAGAAACGCGTAGCTCTTTTCCTAAAAAATGCATTCTCTATTTTAACTTATTTATTATTCTATTTAAAAATCACAAGCAAATATAAATGTTTGAAATACTTGTTAACTTCAAAAAAGACATAAAAAAATGAATAGAATAATGTCTTTAAAAAAATTAGTTTGCACACACATATACACACATAAAAATAAACAAAAAGGTACATACATACCATATATCATAATAGAGAACAAGTTTATAAAAGTTAACAATAAGTAAGGGATTATATATGTATACATACGTGAAACACAACACATGTACATATTCATATACTAAATAGTATATTGTGTATCAGGTGCGGAAAGTTGACAATCCGCACGTGATACACATACTATTTTGTATTACAAGTGCAGGCAAAGTGGCTTTGTGCGCGTTTTCTGTGCGCGAGGTGGTTGATCGCACGCCGCCATCTTGCGGCGGCACGGTGCGGGAATAGCCGTGTTCAAAGTCATTGTCCACGGCTAAAGCCGTCCATTGTCCACGGCAAAGCATTGCCCACGACTTCAGCCGTGGGCAATGACTTTGAACGCGGCTCAGCCGTAGGCAATGGCTTTGAACGCGGCTTATTCACTCACCGCGTTGCCGCTAGATAGTGGCGTGGGAAATCGGCCGCTTTCCGCACAGAAAACACGCACACAAAGTGCCACTTTGCCTGCACGTGTAATACAAAAAAAATTATTTGACTTTCACAAAATCTGCGGTCGAATACGTGCAAATAAATATCAATGTAATAAGAATTGCAATGCCAATGTAATAAGAAGTAAATATTTTGTGTGTGTTAAAAACAAAATTTAGTGAACCAATTCTTATTACATTGATATATTTATTTGCACGTATTCGACCGCAGATTTTGTTAAGTCAAATAATTTTTTTTTTTCAGCGTACAAAATTAAATTCTTATCTTTCGCGCGAACGACCGACACACGTGACGCGTGTCTCCGAAGCATCACGTGACGCTACGGGACGAGCGCGAGAACGACGTAAACAATCCTTACATGGATCGATTCCCACGCGATAACTCGAGCATCTGACCTTCGCATTCCGAAACGGAGCATAACCTCATACTTTCTCGGAGAAAGAATTACGAATTTCTACCTTCCTATTTATTCGGGATCACATAGCGTGGCGGAGAAACCTTTCGCGATCGTCGCTGAAGTCAGCGTCACGGCCACGCTACGGAGAGAGGCCTGTCTAACGGTATTTCGCGCGAAAACAGCAATGGAAGGTCACGTGACACCGGACAACTTCAGACCGATCGTTATAACAGACAAATATTTACTTACTATTTTGGCGTTTTCGCAGAAATCGTCGCCGGTCGAGGGTTCCTTGCCTATGCGGTCGTTCGACGTCTGCGTCGGGGAAGGAACGCGGAAGAGGAGAGAGAGGACGTGCAGCGAAGAGAGAAACGTACGCGCTCTGCTGCTACACCCAGCTATATATCTACACACCCGCGGCCGAAAGTTCGCGCGAATGCCGCGGTTCGTCGCGTTTTCGTTTCGCCCCGAATTTTTGACCGTCGCGTCAGCCGCTGCGTGTAACAAAACTGTGAGACGACGACGTCGTCTACGTCGTCGTCGTCGCGCGCGAATAACCACACCGAGCGAGCGTCCGGCCGCGATGTTGCCTCTACCACGGAACACGGATGACTGAACGGTAGACGGTCGGACTGCTCTGCGCGCCACTTTCCCCTCTCCGCGTTTCCCCCCCCCCTCCCCTCCCTTCCACCCTCCCACCCTCTCTCGCGCGCGCTCGCGCATCTTCTCCTCTCTCGCTCCCTTTTCCTCTTTCCCGACCATTTCGCGCCGACAACTCGATCCGCCGTGGTCCATCCCCACCATCCACTATCATGATAGTTCCGAAACACCCCCGCTTCATCTTTCTCCCGTCTACAGACACGATGCAGCGTAGCTTTGGTCTCTGTCAATCTCTCTTTCTTTCTTTCTCTTTCTCTCTCTCTCTGTCTCTCGCGTTTCCTCTGCACCAACTCGATCTCTTCTTCTCATCTCGCTTTCTCTTTCTCTCTCTTTTTCTCCCCTCTTCTTCGGATCTCTCCCTTCAATTTATACGGTGCACGTACAGTCTTCCTTTCTCTTGTTCGCCGGATGAAAGCAGGAGCGAGAGAGTGAATGAGAGAATGAGCGGATGCCAGTGTCGGAATAACGGCAAGATCGGACCCACGGCTCTGATTTTCTTCTCAGGTCAGTTTTTTCATCATAAACCTGGTCCCTCGCACTTTTTCTTTGATTTATTTTTTTTTGTAATGCACAACTGTCTTTTTTAATTTCTTTTAACATCAATTTTTCCGACACTTCAATTTTTTCTCGTTTTGTGTCCTTTACTTTTTCAAAATGACTTTGAAGCTGCGGAAAATGCAGTTTTGCTGACTGACCGATGCACAAATACGAATGAAGCTATATAGGTCAGCTACGGTAAATAGTGTGTTTTAATATCGGGATATGCGGCCAAACGTTTTTATTCGGTATATTTCCATTTTTATTTTCCATCGCATCGATATCTCTTATCGAAAAACGTGATTTCTTTATTGGAATAATTATTCCACTGTAATGTCACGCGAATTCTCCGGCAAAATGCAAATAAAGATATATCTAATAGTTCACGTTGCAAGATATATATATTGAAGTGTGCAGTTAAATTTATCCCACCTATAAAATATAAGCTTGATATCATCGCAAACTTTGAAATATTTTATTTCTATTTTTTCAAAGTAATTATTGCTATAACGAAATAAATATTTTGATGTGACATTATGAACAATCTGTGCAGATATGTAAATGTATATTTGTATACATATATATATGTTATTTTAAAATTTGACTGTGTGAATGTAATCTTAATTCGATGTATTTTAAAACATAATATTTAGTTAGATTATTGAAAATGTACATATATTTAAATGTGCAAAATCATATACTCTGAGAGATTGACAATTAAAATTTACATTTTTAAGAAATAATAATTCATTGCAATTCGCACGTGTAAATTCATAGATATCTACTTAATATAATTAACCAATAATTTCTTATCATTACATTATTTTATTTTTATATTATATATATTATTTATCACTCGTTCTGTTATTTACTCGTATTAATTTTATAAGTTATTGCAGTGAATTGTAGAACAGGGTCAAAGTTGGCGTTACTATCATTAACCTACTAACTATTAATGTCTACTAATTCAATGACGAAAACATTTACTCGACACCTGGAAGTGAGATTATGCAAATATTATGACATTATGTTTTGTCTGATATGCACTAGCTGCATTATTTTTAGTTCAAAGTTTACTTCTAATTTAACATCAATGATAGCGTCGATAATGCGAAAATTAAGCGTGTTACACATGCAGTTCTAAAAATAGTTACAAATATCTTAATGATTTCTCAATATTTTACAATACTTAAAATTAAAATTAAGTATTAAGTCTTTAATGTTTAATATTACAATTCAATTTCTAATTAAAATATTTTTATTGCGCTGAAGAAGGCTTGAAATGTCAGCCGAAACGTTCGCAAAATGTTTATTTATTATTTGGTTTAAATAAATTTTATTAATATATATCAACTGTCAACTGTATTACGTTTAATAGCTCTTATAGCCCTTCTTTGTTTACAATTATTAAGTTTAACAGAGCTAATTACTATTTTTATTTAAGTATTAAGATTTAAAATAAAATTAATTATATTGAAATGACTATTGATTTTCTTATTCATTCAGTGCAAGACGAAAAGATTTATCCTTAAAAAATTTTAATTAATATAATTAAGTTGACTCTATTTAATCTTTTCTCTGATAGTTATATAAGAATCTTTAATTAACATTTGATATTCCAGTAAATTTTATTATGAACTCACTTTCCTCTTTAGCTTTCCCTTTAATATATAAAAATTCACATATATCTGATCGATCTCAGCGAAATCTTTAATCATTAGAATAATTGTCCAATTAACGCAGAGTCAGATATTATTTTATATTTAGATATACAAAGAGAAAAGCATATGAAATTGCATCACTAAAATACGAACAAGGGCACCGACAAGCTTCTGATCGGCCCTGATAGTTGCAGTACGAATATACCCTTCCACATTTCATCTTGCTCTCTTCCTTCTTCTTCCTCTAGTCCCTCCTCTACATATGCATAATTTATATACTGGGTGGTCTAAAGCAATCATCCATGTGATTTTTTTTTTAAATTAATCGTTGATAATAGAAAAACTGATAGAGAAAAAAAATTGAGTGACGTAACTTCTTTTCCTCTTAACTATCCAACAAACTATTTCTCCCTTTCTTTTTTCCTCTCTCCGCAACTTTCTAGTCACGCGTTCAGTGTGCCTTTTTCTTCTGTACTTTCGCGATCCTGATCCATCTCATTTCCCTTCTCCGTAAAGGCAATCGTGCAACAAGGAGGGAACGAATGCAAATGCTAAACACAGAGCGTGCATTCCGAGGGAATGGGAAGTTACACCCTTCGTTCTTTCTTCTTTTCTCTTTTTCAAAGCTGCCAGTGACCGGTGACTCCTCTTGGATTTATATTATATGTATGTGTGTGTATACTTTCATTGTGGGTGCCTTTTGCACATTATCTAGTATAGTTTAATTAACGCGACAAATAAAAAATTAAAATTAATGTTTTTGCATTTTTTTGTGATTAAGTCACCGAATTTGTAAATAAGAAAATTTGTTTTTTGAATATGTATATATATATAACGTTTATAAATATTTATTTGATAAATATATTGTTGCGTTTATAAATATTTATTCGACAATAAAGTTTTTGATAAAACACAATGCAAGTTACAATTAAATTTTATTTAAGACTTAAAATAAAATTTAATATATATATATATATATATATATATATATATATATATATATATAATATTTATTTATATATGTTATTTAACTTCTGATTAAATTTGCGTTATTTTTAGCTTAGAGAAAGCATGATTGTTATATCACATGTATTTGCATATTATATATGTATCGTATAAAACAATCAATCAAACTTATTTTAAATCAGATATATATTTAAATTACTATTCATATATGAATTATTGCGAAATCGCTATTATTGCGAGTAGAATTGTGTCTCACTGTATTTACGTTTGTGTTCCATTCCATATTTTCGCCAATAAGGAAACCTTCATCTTTCACAAAATCAGTTTTGTGTATTCTGAACGTGGTAAGGGGTGCTTTGAAAACAAATCTATCAAATACTTGAACAAAATATTTTCCTAGTATGCAAACTAGATCTTATCTTTCTCAAGATTCCGTTCACTTTTCGACGCTTATTTCTGTCCGATCGAAAATTCAGATTCTTTTTCCTCTTTATCATTTTTTCACACTTAACTATGCGGTTTTCTTTCAAGATTATCTTCGATCGTGGGTTTAGCTTGCTCTTTAAATTCGTCTCATAACGCTACTGACAAAAGCGCCGTCACGTAGAAGAGAATCACTACCATCATCGTTATCTGGGAACAACGGATCCGATAGATCGGATATTATACGGATTCTCGTTATCGGTCCTTTTCTAGGCGTATATCCTGCGTTCCGCAAATCAAACGATGCCGATCCTTCGACATATTTCAACCCTTTATCGGCTTGTTACTGTATAAAAAGACAATTTTTTTCCATTACTATAGTTTTATGTTTCTGCGTTTAGAAATTTTGATAATAATTTTAAAGATTATAAAAATATTGAAAACATTTATGCAAATATTATCTTCGATATAAGTCAGCCAATTGATAAGAGAGAAACATTGCATAAACAAGTTATATAGTGTTAATTTTATTAATTATTGTATCCAAGATTATCAGATAAATGTATATATTTAAATATAATATACCAAGCTAGATATATATAAAACAATGCCCAGTATCATTTTGTTTTTTTTTATCATTAAAATTAGAAAAAATTAAATTTATCAAATAATTATATTATTAAACTATCGTTAAAAAATCAATAGACGAAAAGATTTTATTATATATATTATATCGTATATATAGACGTTGAAAATGATAATGGACGTACAATTTACATTTCGCCATATCAGTAGCTAAATTTTCAATATATTTGTATAGCATTCGACATATCGATTATTGAATAATCGATATGTAAAGTGCGGAATCTTGTATGTGTCGTATTTTTTTAAATTCCACAAATAATTTTATTATTATTCTTGAGTGACGTTTTTCTATGCATGAATAAAATAATACGCATGACATGTAATGTACATTTTATGCAAATTTAAACACGTGCCATCTATTATGCGCATACTTGACAATTATCTTGAGTAAATTGATCAACGTTGCGAATGAAATAATTCGTACGGATAATATATTGTCATCAATAAAAGATTTATGCTTAATTAACTGGACATCTTATTCGACCTCTTTCTTTTATATCCTTCCTTCAAAGCCTGACGTCGAGAAAATGTTGCATAATGAATCGCGCGTAAAATAAGACATTGCAAAGGAAATCCACGGAACGTCTCGCAGTTAAATGCGTTCCAATTACATTCAAAGTCTGGATTAATTCGATATTTCTCATCATCGTTATTGTAAATGCAGCTGTGCCGATCCGTATTTCGTAATTACAATTCGATCCCTTCTTTCATCCGATGCTCAAGTTTCCAAGGATTTCATTACAGTCAAAATATTGCGAGGGCTTTTCATCGTTGATAATTTGTTGTAACAATTGCGTCCGTTTTCTATTGAAGGAAGCAGCTTAGATTGTGTAAAATAAAAAAAATCTCTGGAGAATAATATCGAAAAACCTTATATCATTACTTGAAATTGTGAGATTACATAATCTTGATAATCTTTAATAAATTTAAATATTTTAATATATTTTGCATATATTTTACATACATTTTAATTTTTACGTATATAAAATATATTACAAATTTGAATTTTATTTTTTAAAGACTTTTTGAATATATTGTATGTCAATATTTCAAACATCTTTTTTGCAGATAATAGAGATTTATTATTTACAATGTTTGTAATAACATCAGATTAATCAGATTATAAATTTGATAAAATGTATTGGAACATTTTTTATATAATTTTCTCTTATATCGATATTTGTGTATTATGATATATCACTTCGTAATCGCCTTCTAAATTTTCCGCTTTTTTAAACTACAAGTTTTTAAATTACTTTTATATACTTGATATATTTTTATAACAAAAATGACTGCGTATGTGTTCTCATTGTTAAAATCGTAATACTTAAACGATGAAATAAATTTGAATAATGCAGATATTGTATACTAGTAGAAAGTTTTTAGCGCTTTTAATGAAAACAATATTTCTGAACCTATGAGAAACGCAAATAATGTTGAAACTTTTATTATTACTTATTTTAATTGGACCATCGTTTTTAAATGAGACTCGTTCTTTTTTATTTTTGTAACATCTTTATATGAAAATTATTGTACAAATAAAGTTTTTGATTTTAGTTTGTACGATCTCAACACACACAATATATTCAATAGTTTATTTTTAGTGCTATAAACATACTTAAAAAATGAGATACCCGTATTTTTCGTGGACGGGTGCTGGTAAATACGGACTGATTTACTGGCGACTAAAAAAAAAAGATTGATTGTGAGATGAAACAGAAGTTGCAGAGTGGAGATCCGTTCTCACCGGTCTTATCTCCCTCGCGTTTGGCGATTTCATTAATCTTTGTCAGTCATTTCTGATGGCGAGAGAAAAATGATAACTGAGAATTTATTGGGAAATTGAGAGAAAAACTTAGTTTGTAGATAGCTTAACCAAAGAAGCCAGGTATTTGCCTATTAATTTGGATGATAAAAAAGCGCAGCTTGCAAAACATATTGTAAAGAAAATGTTTTAATTAATTTTTTAATGTAGCAGTACGAATCTTACATATTTTTTGCAATACATTCTAGGCTTAAATTATTACATAATAATGCTTTTAACGTATTAGTATTATATTAATTATAATATAAAATTAAATAAATAGTGCATTAGGTTATTAATTAAATTAATGTTCGTCAGCTCGTACAGTCGAGAAGGAGAATGGAATTCCAGAGTAGAACAAGATCGTACCTGAATTCTCTGTGTAATGTAGTTTCTGTCAAAACGGGACGCCATCAATTACAGTTCTTACACACGCACCCTCTTTCGCCCTTCGGAAAATCGTCGTTGTCGTGTCACGTCTCTGTCATTTTCACCGATACTGCTGCTGTAATTTGAACGCCCTTGGACGATTACATCTCGCTGAACAGCTAATCTAGAAATCGATAATTACGCGCGGCGCCCTGAAACATACCAAATTCATACGGCTATTACGAATGAATAGTCAAATCGATGGATCGTTACAACAATAATTGGATTTTGCTCACGAAATTCTCTCGTTATTAAAGCGCATAATTGTAATAAAAATTGCACGAGATTACATTTCTTTATTATACAATAATATATATATATATATATATATATATATATATTATATATATAATATATTAATATATATTTATATTTGTTATAAAAGTTAAATTCAATTATAATATTCCCGATTCAGCGACTTTCGGATCTATATTTTTCTCTCGCATTTATTTATTTATTTCGGTAGGGGGTTAAGAGGTTTTTGAAATTAAATTTCAAGTAAGAGATTATTTCAATTTTCAAAGTCTTGGTTAGTACACCAAGAGTAATACGTGCCTTGTGCACGATTTGTTTCCATAGCAACATCCGCGTTTGGCTCTTCTTACGATTTAGATCAATTATAATAATTTGTATATTATTAATTATAGAAATAGTGTTTTGCTAAAAAATTTGTTTTATATGTATATTAATTGAAATAATATAAGAGTGAGTGAATGTGAATTTGTTTCTCAAGTTTCATCCTGCTCCCGTTTAACCTCCTCTATATCGTTTATGTCGCTACCCATTTCATCGATACAACAGCTGGCAATGTCACTTGAACAATTTGAAACGTTAATGCACCATTGAAGTGCTAACTCGACAAAACTGACAAGCGATTATACATACAGGTATGTATATGTATGCTAGAATTATCTATATAAACATTTCTAGACAAGAGTACTTATCTTTCTCTCTCTCTCTCTCTCTGTCTTTAAAATAAATTTATACAAATTTATACAAATAATTTCAATGTTTAGTTATTTTCATTGTGTTATGTATACATTAATAATTGTTAGCAAACATGAAGATTTGTCAGTATTATATACATACATATGTAGAAATATAAATACAAAACAATTACTGACTAATTAATGAATTGGCTAAAATTTATAATCATAAATAACAACAAATACCTGAATAAATAAAACAAGATTATTAAATCGGCAATTAGTCATCTCCCTCAATTTATAAGCTAACCGCATAAACTATTAACAGTATCGCATATTAATATCAACTATAAACAAGATATTAATACACATACATCAAATAGTTGGTTGTTTATTATATCAGTAGCGCATAACATCGTATTTTTGATTGTTTACAGATAAATATTAATCTTATCTACGTTGTGTAACGTAATATATAATATGATTTTCATTATTCTCATAAATTATCATATTAATAAGAATATGATATATTTTCTTTCTTTGAGTTTGAATTGTAAAAATCTTCTTATTTTTAATCACTAACTTTTTATTATATAAATTATAAATGCTCCGATATTTTTATTAGAAATTAGTATTGATTAAAATTAGACAGAGAAAAATATACATCTTTAAAAAAATTATGTAACATTTTGATGCAAAAGATTCAATTATTCTGTTACTCTTATACTCAAAAATACAATCATATTTTAGAGATCTGACAGAGAGATGCGGTTTTGTATCGCATATATCGGCGAGATATTCCGAAAATCAATAGGAAATCGCTCGGTTTGCGGATCTTCCTATGTGTTACGTTAATGCATTTAGGAAGTGCGTGTGTGGCCGTCCACCTGCCCACTCGACTAGTTAAGCTGATTAGTACCGCAACAATTAGCGCAGCTGCGCAGATTCGTAAGTCGTCGCGGAAGAGGCATTAACTGCGCTAGACGAAATTGCGAATTATCGACAACAAAGTGGAAAGCTCGACTTACTGCCGACTGCCGCAGGCTGACACAAACGAGGGTGACTCTCTTTTTAAAGGCGATCGATTCGCGGGAATGGTGTGACAATTGTTTCGAGAAAAGATCGTGAGAAACTTTTACGATCTGTCGATTGATCGATTGCGCCTTTTCTGTATAATCGAGACCGATCGGCAGATTCCCGATAATTCTCGTCTCGTCGTCGTGATTAATGCGATACATAATGCAATCGTGTAATAAATTGTTGGCGCGAAGGAACAGCAAAGAAAATGCGAAACAGGATTTTTGTTGGCTGTCGACGTAAAACTTAAAGTTCACACGTATAGAAGCTCCTTTATTTCTGATTGAGCAATTTAATAAATATAATTTATTATATAATTTTTATTTTTTTTATTGTTATAATTTTTACTAATTTATTATTTTAATAAATATATTTCGTACGATGTTTAAAGTGCATCTGTTTAAGTTTGTGTTAAATGAGCAGTACATGAAAATAAGTATTCACTTCCTATATGGATGCGCTCAAAACCCTCGATAGGGGTTATTAGTAACCCCAATGTCGTTTCTGCGTCCCCATGTCTATTCATGCCACATTATTTCCATAAACAAACGTGTCAGTCTCAACGCTGGGAAGACCTCTCTTGACACAATTTCTTTACTTTTACATTTGCAAAATGTTATTTATATCAATATTTTTTATTTATATCAAATTTTATTTATATCAATATTGTTTACGAACTTTTGAGTTATAGATATATGCTACAAATATTGTAATTAAACAAAATCTCGGAGAAAAAAAGGAAACATATAATCAATAAATTTCAATACAAGTGACAAGAGTGAAAAAAATGAATGCGTCATTCGCATTTTGAAGAGCGAATATTGATAGGCCTGAAAACACATATTCACACACATACATAGACGGTGCGATGTATTCACTTTACCTAGACAGGCTCGATCTCGAAGAGGAGCATCGTGTGTCTCCACTATTGTTAGTCTCGATTTCGGCAACGTCATGTCGCGCTCGCGGAAATTTAGCACGAGCCATCATATGCGAAGTCGAAAATTTGTGATGATTTCTCTCGACTATATTCTCTCAACGATCCTGTATATTTGACTATTACTATATGTAAATATCGAGCCGTGCCATATCCGTCGACGTGGCGTATTGTGTGTTCGCAGTCCGATTTCAACGCGAGCAAATATGAAGGAATGCCGAGATGCGTCGAACGCTGAAATTGAATTAGTTTGTCCTTTCGCCGTATTATTTGTCGAATAAACAAATTTATCTAATAGTGCGACAAGTTACACCATCGTCAAATCGATCGCTGTCCGCAGCGCAAAGCTTGCGATCGTTTGCTACGATTGATTAATGATTGCGAATGACACGCCACCAATTTGAATTATCGGGGCGACATTAGTGTCGAGATCAATGGAATGCTTTGTCAATTGTTCAATGAATAGTCATTTTACATTCGTGTACACTATTGAATTATTACAGAGTGCAGATCTTGATTTTAGCTTCATAGATTACAAGCTATATTCATATTTTACATTAAAACACTCGATAATTTCAGACATTTTTATACATTCTTTATAATTTAATTTCTAACATAATTTAATTTTTTGCTTCATAAAAAAATATTATTTTATTATATGTATAATATTATATATGTTTTAAATTATATGGGGGATAAAATGTTTAAATTTTTGTATTGTTATACTATTTCGTTTTCTACAAATTACGAAATTTAAAAATTTAAATCTCATTCTATTCTTAGAAGATAATCAAGTAACGAAAGAGATATCTTTGTTTAAAAAAAAATTACATTAGATCCAACAATCGAAGTATGGTTTAACAGATCACTGATGAGTTCGACAGCGACAGACACTTGTGTTGAAAGCTTTAATCCGCATTCGAGTTTGTTAGAGCCGATTAATAGAGTCGGTTTGATCAACCGACAAGCCAATGTACGTGTCTAGCTGGATGCGGAAGGATTAAGGCGTTTGCTACGGGAATACTGGATCGGTAGCTTGGCGGTTAATTGAGAACGACCAGATATTGACCGGCACGGGATCGATAGGTGAACGATATCCAGGAAGACAAAGGGGTCGTCCGAACATATGCTGAAGTGGTCATTTGTCTGCGATTTACGTGGAGATTGACGTTAACCCGCTCATTGCCCGTTTGATCCTCGTCGTTCCCTTGGATTCTGTAAATTCAATGCTGCTATCGGGGCTCTTACTGCATCACAAAGTAACATTTTTAATGAAACTTACATTTTGATGTTTGAACGTGGACGCGCGTAAAATACTCGATAAATGCATAATCCACAGTTAGAAGAGAGAGAGAAAAATATTTTCTCGAAATTCTAATTTTCGTAAATTTTTAAGTATATATAATAGGTATTTAAGTATATAAATTGTGAAATGAGATGCTAACATGTTCTGAAGGTTAGCATCTTATTTCACGTTTTTTAAACTGGAACCATGAAAATTTATAGTTTTCGACGAGCTCTATAGTTCAGTAGCATAATTTTGACCGTAGATTCTAAAAAAAAAAAAACAGAAAATATCGAATATTACTCGTTTAAGTGTGGGATGCTGATATATTTTTAAAGTTCTATCAATTTTTATATTATTTTCTTATATTCTCTGCAACAAATAATTATTTTCTAAAGAGTTCAGAGCTTGCAACTATTTAAACAGGCTTGCAACTATTTAAAAAATAATGTTACTTGCTCGCGAGACCGCTTATTCTCGGAAATATGTGAGATGCTGATCGACTTTCAACAGCTCAGTCCAATTTTATACACTTTTCTTATTCTCTGAAATTTGGAAATGTGAAAAGTGGAAAGTGAAAAGTGCTAAAATTTGGAAAGTGAACTTGGATTGAAAGTTTGCACATCATTTCACATTTTTCAAATCTGAACAATGAAATTTTATAAGTTTCGATGAGTTTTATAGTTCTGTAGCACAGTTCTTACCACTAGCTACCACCTATTATTAGCTATTATGTACATAATTTTAATTCGTCGAATTTATATTTTTATATTATGAACATTTTTTTAATTCGCCGACTTTTTATTATGCACATAATTTTAATTTTTAATTTTTTATTATATACATAATTTTAATTATTGATTTTTTATTATGCATATTACCTAATTTTAATTTGGCGTATTTCTATTATGTAAATAATTGTAATTGTATTATATAAATAATAGAAATTTGGTCAAGATTGTATTTTCATATAATGAAACAAATATACTATTGTTTTTATCTACATTTTTTAATATACTTATAAAATATTTAGATATATACGATTACTTGAATTAAAATCGATTTTTGCAGTAAAAGATACTATACGTAGATTTTAGTTTACTTGATAATATTTAACAAGTAATATTTACAAGAAGGTTTACATAACAAATACAGCATTAAAAATAAATAAGTGTTCCATTTTCCTGATAATAGTATTCGAGCTCATCGATTTACATAAACATAAAAATAATCGATTTCATCGTATTTTCATCAATTTCATCGCATATAACTGCCTTGTTTTATCCGTGGCACCTGAATATAACAGTAACATGTTTTTTACGACTATCTTGACATGCTCATAGGACAATCGGTTATGTATTTTTCTGCATTATGAGTGATAAAATCCGACACGTTTTATCGTCACTAAATTTTTATAGTTACGCAATGAGCAGCGCGCGAGAAATTTTATAAAATAGCACGCGCTGAGAAACACACGCCTTAATGCGAACAAACTATACAAACAGAAGCGACAATTTTTATACTTTATTTTTGTGGGCGAGCGTATGGCTTTCTGTGGTCCGGCGAGTGTGGTCTTTTTAAATGCACGGCCGAAAAAAAATACTCGTCCTGCTCGCGCAATTGTGTGTGTTCATTAAAAAAACCAAGTTGTTAGTACCGAGAAGTGGCTCTCTAGTAATGTACGGTAATGATTCTCCAAAGAGGATTAAGTTTTTTCAAATATAGGTAAATGCTTGGGTATCACGCTGTTTCCTGCAGTTTAATTAAAAAATTAAAGTAGAGAAAGGTATAATTTTTAAAATGTTTTCTAATATTTTTCATAATTGGCTAATATATATGTATACATACATATATGTATTCAATATTTTGTTTTCCAACATGCAATTAAAAATTATGCTATCTTCAAATTAATTATCTCTTACATAATATATCATACAAATATATATATATATATATTTCATTGAATATTTTTTTAATAATTTTATTTTGCACAAAAAGAGTAAATTCTAAAACTAAGGATTAGTCATATGTCTATTCACAATTACTCAAATAAAATTGAATACAATTATTCAGTTGAGCTTACAACCGAGTTTGAAATATTGTTTCGCCGCGAACGCGTATAAAATACTATAGTCTTTGAAGAGTTCTTTCTGGAGGCGACGAACGCATGCACGACCGCAGAAAGCGGATTGTACTCGCGACTGCAAATATTTTCTCCGAAAAAGTTGTCGGTGAAAAGTGGACGAGGATTGCGGTTTCGTTGCAGTTTGGACCAAGTTTTGTGCTTCATCATACATAAACCACCTTGCTTCGATGCAGTTGCATCGCGCGCGGATGGCGCTTAATCAAACAATAACGCGTACCAATGCATACTGCATGGTCTCGATGCGCGTATGCAGCTTCGCGGAGTTGGACCACTCCGTGCATGCGAGCGGCACGATGGCTTTGTTTCCTGTGTGCAGGGTGCGATACACACTATGGATCTCGCTTGCCATTATTTTACAAAGCCGTTATTACCCGATCCTGTCTATTCGGAATTTCCAGAGTTCATTGTTTTTGGCTAATCAAGCCGCCGCGCCGCTGATTACTTTTGATGTAACCCTACGACTTACCTGTCTGTAGCTGTCAACATTTTTTTACGATATTTTTGCGATATAAAAATTTACTTGAAAAATTGCCGATATTGTCGAATAAATTCGAGACTACCGCTCCGCGGTAGTGATTAAGTAGAATAAACAGAGATAATGCCGACCAGATAATTCATTTTTATTTTATAATACAAATTGTAATATTTTTCTTATATTTTTAGAATAAATTTCGGTTTAAATTTAAACTGCAACAATATAATACAGTACTAAAGATATTTGAAATAACAATAATATGTTAATATACCTACATATATCACAATAAAATGATAGAAGAGTTTTACAATATTATATTTAATATCTTGCAGCAGAATGTTGAGAGACACGTGTATAATCTTGTTTCTACGTCTACAATTAAACTGCAAGTCCAATATCGGCTAGTGCTAACTGCACTAGTATTGTCTTTGAAATACTAGCTCAGCTGTACAACATTGTCCTATCTTACCAATGTTATGCCAAAATAGCAGCGTTACCACAGAGTAGTTGTTACACTTTGGTCGAATTAACTGGCGCAATACTGACAATAAATATTGAAATAACTTGTAAAAAACTTAGACCTACTCAATACAAATCATTTAGATGAGAAATTGCAACGCATTAAAATTAATTGCAATTTACAAATTGTCACGATATTTGCAAAATAAAATATATTAAGGCAAAATAGATAAAGAATATGTAGGTATATTTAAAATAAAATATAAAATAAAGTTTCCAAAAGTTGATAAATCGTACAAAATTCTCAGTAAACTTGACAAAATATCGAAAAATAATTTATTTTTTGTTTAAGATTCTTTATCGCCATTATAAAATTATTGTAATCTTTAGATTACTCAAGTGTCATTCGATTATCGTGTTTTATGAAAATGTAATGCATGGATAACGAGCTAATAGAAATGTAAATGATGGTAAATTTAAAATTCAATTTAGAAAACTGTGTAAAAATATTGTGGTGCGGAACGTGTAATTTTTCGCAGAAAATATTGACAATATTATATAATATTATGTGATAATACGTAATTATACATCTGTTATAAATCAGATATCGTGTTATGCATCTGCGCTGGCATAATAATGAGGGATAATATGTAAGGAAAGTTTCGAATGTGTGTGTTTTCCAAACAATTTGGAACTTGTTCGTAATATATTGCCATTTTGCTGCAATGTGGCCTATATGTCACCGGAAAGTTGGGCGTTTCGAAATAATCTATAATTATATACAACTTTAACCTAGCTTTCCCTGCACACAGTGAGTTTCGAATTATATATTAAAGGTTTATGTGCAAACATAGGAATATAGGAGATTTCAATAATTACTTTATAAAGTCATAAGATATTAGCATATAACGATATTATTTGATATGTAAAATCAACTTTTTACTATAACTTAAAAATACGCAAATTGCTAATAACGCATTACATATACTCACAATCAGCTTTGATGCAAGTCTTAATAAGAAAAATATTAAAATAAATATTAAAGAATATGTGTATAATTATCATAATAATAATTATTTCGATTATCGCATATATAAAACAAGTTTAATGACTACTTTTTCTATTTTATATTTTCCTTCTTCTATTTTATATATCGATTGTATATACAATAATAATAAATCTAAAGAATATTTTTCTTTTTTACATTTTTATTTAATAATTTTTTTGTAAAAACTCTATTTAGTAGCGACCCCAAAAATCCATACGGGATCTGTTCCTCTCTATATAATTCCATCATCCACGACTTGTCCAGAATCCCTCGGTAAAGCAGCGTATCTACACCGAGAACGGCCAACCACCCTTAGTTGCCAACCCCTCGAGTAACAGAAGCTCATTCCGGCGTGTTGAAAATTTCGCTACAGTCAGTGGCGTTTCTTCGCGTTCCCCTGGCGACATCCTTTTGCCGAATGACAACAGTTACGGGAGTTTCGGCAGCCTCTTCGACAATGAATCTCCAGAGATTGTGAGAGGGTGTGCAATGACGAGAGTTGCGATCGCTTGTCGAGGGTGGGTTCGGTGTGTCGAGTTGCAAGGAAGGAAATGCAATTATTGGCCAGCGTCTGCGCTTCTATATTGATCCGTGGCGGCGGCGGTAGCGGCGGTGGTGTCTGTGCTCGCGGCGCGTTCGGGTGGGACCACAATCAACCCCACAACGAACCCGCCCAAAATGTATTTCTGCTTGCGTCTCGTGCGACTATTCCTGATCTCGGCGATCCTGTGCGTCGGTAAGTGTGCCGTTTCCGGGGTGACGAACTGAAACTTGAGGTAAAGCTCGCGCGCTTTAAGAAAGGTGCAAAAACATGATTGGATGTGTAAGCTTCCTGATGCGATGAGGACGAAAGAAGCAAAGAGTGCGGTAGCAAAATAAACGCGTGCGAGTTTTTAATTTTACGTGTTATTTTTTTCGTGTCATTCGAAATTTTGTTTATCAAACTTTAGCCGTCTTTGTTAATCGCGGTAATTATTTCACTTGCAGGTCTGTGCTCCGAAGATGAGGAGAGATTGGTGCGAGATTTATTCAGAGGGTACAATAAACTCATCCGACCAGTGCAAAATATGACGGAGAAGGTACACGTGAGGTTTGGCCTCGCCTTTGTGCAGTTGATTAACGTGGTGAGATTCTCTTGCTCCGTTTTTATTATCGCACGAAATAATATTAGTTGGAGTCTTTATAAGAAAAAATTAAATTATACAAAATAATTTTGTTTTGTAAATTACATAATAATTGTATAATAATTATTGTTCCCTCAAGAAATCTTGAAACATTTTTACTTATATAAATTTAAAAAATTTTTTAGAATGAAAAAAACCAGATCATGAAATCGAACGTATGGTTGAGATTCGTATGGATGGACTATCAATTGCAATGGGACGAAGCAGATTATGGTGGAATTGGTGTTCTGAGATTACCACCCGACAAAGTGTGGAAACCGGATATTGTGTTATTCAATAAGTATGCGAGAAATTTATTTGCATTTTTTATTAAAAGAAGTTTTGACTATAATAACTGCGTTTATTAATCATATTTTTATCAGAATTGAGATATAAATATTGATGTATATTTGTTTAAAACTTGCAATTTTTTAAACTAATTATTAATTAATCGTAAGTAAGAATAATTAAAAATGTTTGCATTTAAAAATATTTGTTCGTCAAGACAACTTGGCAATGAGATAGTCAAAAGTTATTAATTTCTTAATATGAAATAAAATTTGTTTCTGATTGATTATATCTATATTAAAATAATATCTATTTTGTTTATAGTGCTGATGGTAACTATGAGGTTCGTTACAAAAGCAACGTGTTGATATATCCGAACGGCGAAGTGCTCTGGGTGCCGCCAGCGATCTATCAGAGCTCGTGCACGATCGATGTCACATATTTCCCTTTTGATCAGCAAACATGCATCATGAAGTTTGGTTCGTGGACCTTCAATGGCGATCAAGTCTCTCTTGCACTTTACAATGATAAAAATTTCGTCGATCTGTCTGATTATTGGAAAAGTGGCACATGGGACATCATTAGCGTCCCGGCGTATCTTAACACCTATCACGGTGATTTTCCCACGGAGACAGACATCACTTTCTACATAATTATCCGCAGGTACGTATTTTTAATTTTTATTACTTTCAATATTGCATCATTATAATTGTATTCGCTTGAAAAAAATATTAGTCACAAAATTCGAAAATCTTGTTTCTATTATTTCTGCAGGAAAACTCTCTTCTATACAGTGAACTTGATACTGCCAACAGTTCTGATCTCTTTCCTCTGCGTACTTGTCTTCTATCTTCCTGCGGAAGCCGGCGAGAAAGTCACTTTAGGTATCAGCATTCTTCTATCTCTGGTCGTGTTTCTCCTGTTGGTCAGCAAAATTCTGCCGCCAACTTCTCTCGTGCTGCCATTAATAGCTAAATATTTGCTCTTCACCTTTATCATGAATACTGTCAGTATCCTT
This sequence comes from Nylanderia fulva, assembly GCF_048542155.1. Lineage (NCBI taxonomy): Eukaryota > Metazoa > Arthropoda > Insecta > Hymenoptera > Formicidae > Nylanderia > Nylanderia fulva. Next base: position 1,986,025 of record NW_028190433.1, on the reverse strand, counting down.
GTAACTGTTATCATTATCAACTGGAATTTTCGTGGACCGAGAACTCACAGGATGCCTCAACTTATACGCAAGATCTTCCTGAAATATCTGCCAACGCTTCTATTCATGAGGCGACCAAAGAAAACACGATTGAGGTGAGATTATTTTGAAAAAATATATATTATACAAGGAACATCTATAATTAAATATTTTATATCAATTAAAAAAAACATATTCAATTCAGCATAAATATATTTATTATTATATATATATATAATATGTAGTACAAAACATAATTAATTAAACGTCCGAATTGTGATATTTTGTAATTTATCGCCACGTTACTATTCGAATAAACTGACATGATTTCGTTAGGTGGATGATGGAGATACCGAATGTAACACTGCCAGCTTCCACATATTCGGGGAGCCCGACCGAGGTGCCGAAACACCTGCCAGCCTCTTTGGCCAAGTCAAAGATGGAGGTGATGGAGCTGTCCGATCTGCACCATCCGAATTGTAAGATCAATCGTAAGGTACACCACACCACGAGCAGCTCCAGCGCTGCTGGAGGAGGAGAAGGCATGGGCGACAGAAGAGGATCCGAGAGCTCGGATTCTGTGTTGCTCAGCCCGGAAGCCAGCAAGGCCACCGAGGCTGTCGAATTTATAGCGGAGCATCTCAGGAATGAGGACTTGTATATACAGGTAAGAATCTTGCAACTCTTCATCTCTCACAATACACCCACACCCTGTGTAATAAACTTGGCTATATACAATATACATATATGTATATTTTATAGCTTCACGGTATATACATAAAGCGAAGAAACTTGTAGATTTACTTAACGCAACTAAAAACTTTCTTTTATTAAATCTTTTGTTTCTCTTCAACGTCATTCTTTTCTAGACAAGGGAGGATTGGAAATACGTTGCAATGGTGATCGATCGACTGCAACTTTATATCTTCTTTATAGTGACGACCGCGGGTACCGTCGGGATCCTAATGGACGCGCCTCATATTTTCGAGTACGTGGACCAGGATCGTATTATAGAAATTTATCGCGGAAAATAAAATCTGATTTGTTTCAACGAATCGCAATTAACAAATAATGTGCCATCGTTAACGACCGTTCTCATTTCGTCCTTTTCGATATCGATTTCATACAACGTCGTGTGAATAATTTTGCCATGACATTTGTAAACGTATAACGCTTACAAGTCAAGCAATTATTCAAACACACAAGTAATTATTTTTTATACAGATTTCTATCAAATCTTATGCAAAGTACAAATTTATTTAATGAAAGTTTTAACTCAATCTGCTGCCATTGTGTGTGTATGTATATCTTTTTCTTTTTTTTTTTTTTTTTTGCTCCAACATTTTTTACTCGCAAATGTTCTCAGTTGCGAAGTTTGCACGGACGATCGAAATGGCATACATTATGTAGATAATAATTCCACTAGCGTTAATCCAAGCTGCCTCTGCGATTGTTGTCTTCCCCAATGCCAGAAACTTCCGATAGCTTTATCGCGACGTGCTTAGACGAAGGATTTGTGAAATAACCATCAGATAGTTGTCGTCCTTCATTTCATCGGAGAAAATAAATATTTTCAAAATTCTTTAGCACACGAGAAATTATATGGTATAACAAGTTGTTTGACAGTTTTTCTTATTTTTACCAGATAATATATTAACTAAAGAGATATTTCTTTTTATGATATTTAAATTAGGAATTTGATTGCTTAAAGGATTTAGAAACTTTGATTTAAGGAAAGGGGTTTACATGGCGTCAGTTATCTTAATGATTAAGTGTTGGATACATTTTTGTTAGAAGGCGTTTGATTATATAAGAAATATGTTTTACTAGTATATACATAGATTTATCTGATTTCTATGTTGATTATGAAATTGTATAGGTATCTCATTGGAAATACCATGTTTGTTCCTCCAAATGCTGTAGCTCCCAAGTAATACACTTAATGTTAAACGATGAAATCCGCTTACGTAGTATTATACAATATAATATTCATAATTAGAAACATGCGGAATTAATTAATGGAATTTTGGCAAGATTATTATAATACATTAATATGACGATGATACGCACAAACACATGTTTAGTCAACTATATCGATATTTCTTAATTAGAATACAAATAATCCAATAGTCTGGTAAGTTAGCAAATATGTAACGAGAAATATTATTTATATTACAAAATAATTCAAACTTAAGGAATTCACGTTTAACATTAAATTCTGTAAAATTATGTAAAACTGTCGCGTATTTTTATAGAGACGTAATTTCATTACAATTTATTAATGAATCGTTAAATAAATATTTTTGTTTTCGACTCTAAGTTGTCGAAAGTATGCACGTTAAATGTTTAATTTATATAGGTAATAACGTAATATATACGTTAACAAATTTAATATTAAGTGTATGGTGAGAAAACAATTCTTTATTTCATTTCTTGATCGCAATTTTCGCGATCAGTTTCGACCAGTATCGATCAAAGTCTCAAATATCAAAGTTAGAAATCTCTCTTTGTAAAGTAAGGTCGAAACGTTCTTAAAAATGCGTAACTACGTGCGGATATAGATATCCAGAATCAATTTTGCGACAATGGCTTAGATATAGATTTGAAATAATTTTGATAATAATCGTGCAAATCGCCGTTGCGTACATTGTAATTTAGCGGAGCTCGCGTTTGATACTCATCGTCGTATTGATTATACATATTGATAGAATCGCGACGACTTCAATATGCTCGTCAAACATCTCCATCGACGAGTCCTAGTGACAAATTTTATGCGAACATGAAAGATTGTAAATTAAATTAATATAAATTATAAAGGGGTTTTCTCTCTCGTAATTACGCGATGATTTTAGCATTGGAAGACCGATACAAGTCAAGATATGATTAAATAAAATTTCGTTAATTGAAAAGATCAAACAAAATTTTAAAAATTATGTCGTTTGTATTTTCGTTGATTTGAAATAGAAATTATATACTTTTTGAGAATTCGTTTTGACTTGAAGAGATTGGTCTTCTTCTTAAAATTAAAACTAAAATTATTCAAACTTATATCGAAAATTTATAGTTATAGTTATATAAATAGTTATCTAAATAGTTATTATTGCATATATTATATAGAATATACAGACATGCACATCATGTACATGATGCACATGTCTTTTATCGTTTGAATTTTGTTTCATATTTAAATATTTTCGCAAATTTTATTGTTGTTATTTTTTAAACATAAAAGAGCATGGTGGATTGTTTTTATTATCAATTATAATTACCTTGTATGCTATGTAATAGAATTTAATAGGGAGTTTTGTCTTAATAAACAAAATAAGTAAATGAAGTAAAAATAGATAACGTTTAGTTATCTAGGCAGGATATGTTGTTTAGTTAAATGCGAGATGAGCCAATGTATTGCGCCTATAACTATAAATGCGCATATTAGGGCAAACGTGAATTCTACGTTTATCATAAGGACGTAGGATCGTCGTGCGTTAATAGAACATCATAATCATGCTTATCGTATTGTATTGCGTATTGTATTGTACGGAGAGGCTGTCAAAGAGGCGGTCATGTGGTCTCTAATAGAAGGTTTAATTCAGAGAAAAGTTGCAGTCGATTGTTGAATAAGTATTGAGAATTCTTATGCAAGTAGTGATATAACCGAAAAAATGGAATTTCTTTATATTATTCTATAATTTCATGCAATTGTTATTTTTTATTATATCTCTTAATGTATGCATATCTGCAAATTTATTAAGTTTCTCGATTTTATATTACATGTACAAAATTCGTTAGTGGCGATTTATTCGGTATGTCGAGATTCTCAATTGTTAATTGATTAGTCTCACAGAATTTTTTAATATAATAAGCAGTTATTGTACGTAGCTAAATATTTTATCCTATATTTAATGGAATTTAATGTTACAGCTATTGCAATAGTTTTTCAAAAATGTTTAAGTCTATTGTTATATAAATTGAGTGTTATATCGTTCAAGCGAATAGTAAAATAAGTTTCTTCTCCAAAAATGCTTGATAACGATAATAATTGAATTTTTAATTAAAGAACATTCTTGATTATAACTCTTTATGTCGACTGTAGCAAATTGTATGAAAAAAATACAGCTTTATGTAATTTTCAAAATTTATAATATAAATTTTTCTCTCAATTATTTGATAAGTTAATAACAATTACGGATTTTATTTTATTTCCAAATATCACTTTATAAGCAAATTTACGTTGCAATATAATTTATCAAAGAAAATTTACTATACTATTCATAATGAATATAACGAGAAAATAATTTGCTCCCGTATTACAATGCGTTAATTAACTGATAGCGTATGACGTGTCTTCCTCGAAAGAAATACAATAACTAAACTTTTTAGAAATCAGATATACTTTATTTCATATACATACTTGATTTAAATTTAGCACGTCGATGAATTTAATCTTATTGGTTGGAGGCGATTTAATATAAACGATAACAATAAAAGAGTACACATTTTAGTCGATGTATATGCGTTCTTTATCTACTGCGAAAAAAATAATTACCGCAGCGAATATATGTAATATTATAATTTGCGTATCAAACAAGAACCGGTATTGTTGAATCTAAGTTTGTACTTTATTATGCATGATAAATAATAGTGACTATATATATTCATTAACTGTATGTTGGTAGGTAAAAGAGAACTTTAACGTAGTATAACTAAGTAGTCCTTTTTATAATGAAATAACATCAATAAAATCATCGAATTTCATACCTTCACGTGTCTTAACTGACAAATTATGAAGATAGGATTTTATTCCCAGCTTTGACTTTATGTATATATATATATAAATAAAATACAAAAAATAATATTTCTTTTCTCTGCCGATGAGAATTATATGATAAATGAGACGTTTGTGTATGGCCGAAAGAAAATGAAAAGAGGAGAGAATGGAAGACGTTTATTTTCATTTCATTTATTTCAACAATTTCATAATAACGTAATAATGTTAATAATATTACAATGCGGCGATTACAGTGCTCACCAGTTAACAGGGATTCTCATATCGATCAACGTTGCCTCGAAAAGGAGCCCAGCGTAGAAATATAACAAATTTTTATTCACGCTCTCTTATATCTCCTCCGTGGTATGGATTTACTATTATCGGACCAGGCTGTTGTTCAGAGGCATAATTAAAAGTCAAGTGAGATCGGGTGAATTCAGTTCAATTGCATCGTCCCACCAGGGTCTACGGAAACATAGTAACTCTTTTTCATACGTACTCCTCGTCTTTCTTTTTTTTTTTTCTTCATATTTTCGATGGCGATCGGTAACGCACACCATTGTCGATCTTAACGATTGATTGTAACGGTGGACAATACGATACCTTTTTTTTCTTTTTAAAGTACATAGGGAATAAAGATATAGGTGTAGGTAGATAACGAAGAGAGTTAGATCGCGCTCTATATATAATCGGTCTTCTGAAATCGCATCAGCGCGGCTTTTACGTTCTGTTAAATTCAATAGGTTAGCATTGAGAGATAATTAGGTATAACTCCTTTCTTCATCGTTAGTTTAGAGAGAAAGTGATCTCGATAAAGTTCGACCCTAACTGCTAATAGACTACCTCTGAATCACCCTATAATTACTGTCAGAGTATAACTACATCGCTATTGATTACAGGCTAGCTTTTAATATTCAGTTAATCGATTATTAATCATCTCTTTTTATTCATTATTACGAATACGACTTTAGCATTCAATAGTTTAAATATATATAGTTTATGTTTAGTGGTACATGTGATTTTTTTTTAATAGTTTCGCTTTTATTTATTTATTTGTTTGTTATCATTATCATTATTTCTTTTGCAGTAATTTTTGATGATTACTTTTCTTCCTCGCTATTTCGCTAATCATCCAGCGCAAATTTTATCTTTTTCTTTGTTTTTTTTTTTTATAGGACAATGCAGCTTCCTATGGAATCGCGCGTGGTAAATTAGCCGAACGAGGATCCAATACGAAAGGAAACGAGTATTGCCTGCCGGAAATAACTGAGTTTTACTTGTGTAAAAATTCATTTTTAAATTTAGTTGGCTGTGACGCGTTTTTCTCTTATCTGTTTTTTTTTATCAATACATTTTTCTGTCTTTTTCTGCGGAATTCTGACGCAAAATATATTCACTCGAATCGAACTCTAAAATTTGTCCTCCTTCTTGCTCTCTCTCTTGTTTCGCGCAATAAATCGCGAATTATTTGGCACTAATGTTCCGCGTTTAGGATAAAGTATATAGAAGCGTGTGACACATATAATAAGCTAAACAAAATTAATTACTACTTTTGTTAATACGATGTATATCTTCCTGATCGAAGAGAATGTCACATATATTTTACTTTAACATGTAAAGATGCAATCGACGATTTTTTATATTAATTAATGTCATTGTTACAATGATTTAATTTAGCTTTCAGAATACAGCTTACTGCGCTTAATAATGCGATAAAAGCGGAATAAAAATCGATGAGACATTTCTACAACAAATTTCTAACAAATCGCGGATTAATTTCGCAGACTCGTCCCGATCCTCTCGTAACGGATTAATTCATAATTCGATCCTAATTACGCGCGATTTCCGCGCCGTGTCTTTGATTCTTTCCACGTTAATTAATTACATCCCTATTTTCAGCCCTATTGCGTAGCACGTTCGCTCCGCAGTGCGCTCGTTTACGCTTTAAGGATTAGCTACAAATTTGGCACTTGAACTTACGCTTCACCTAATCGGTTAATCTAATTAATTAACTCGCCATCGTCGTGAAAAAAGATACGCGCACGAGCCTATCTTAAATATTTCTTCTCTTTTCCTTGTTTCCGAGCGCTTTCGCTCGCTCGCGCTAATCAATCCGGACAATTGATTATTGTTTAACGCTGTACAAACAATGGCACAGTGGAATTTACAGACAAAACCTTGCCCCGACTCGATCATCATAACGTGACACTCGAAACCTGCGTCGCTGCGTATGATGGCACGAAAAGCGTCGTTTTACTTTTCCCATTCTGTCGTGATGACTCCACGAGCCATCAAACGTAAATACGATGGCGTAGTTTTATAGCAAAAGCATATCCTCTATCTCTTCGTACGATCGTTCTCCATCAACAACGATTTAACTCGAGATTGAATGCGTAAACCTTTTTTTATGCTTGGAAAAGTATCGGAAGAATTCTTTTTATAGTCGACCGTATATTTCATCCAATTCGAAAATCTCTTGCTTGTTACACAATTTATTTTTCTATTATTTTTGTGTAGGACTTTTACAAAATATTTATATTATTTTCCAGCAAACACAAAGTAACAATTACATAATATCAGTGTTAGAATTTCCCACTCAATAATATGTATAACCGCAATATAACATGGCTTTTACGTAACAGTTATATTATTGAGTGGGAAATTGTAACATTGATGTTATGTAATTGTTACTTTGTGTTTGCTATTATAATAAATAATTACGTGGTATTTAATTTTTAGTTTTTCCAACAATCGCGTTGCTTTGTTTGATTTGTCAAATCATTTTTTCATTTTGCAGAGATTTCCTGCTAGGATTTCATGCGATGATCGACGGTGAGCAGAACGACGCGATTCGTGTAACGAGCAGCAAAATCCGCGGACGATATCTCGTTTCGCTTAATTTAACAACGGGGCTGAGCGCGAGCAACGCATTTACACGCTATATGTCGTCGATATAATTAAATTTCTGTCGCGTATATGTATAATATATAATACATATGTGTATGTGTATATATAAAGAGCGGTCTAATAAAAGAACAAGCAAGGGATCATCGATCTTCCGAACGTCTCCACCAATCCAAAGTGGCTACTTTCCAAAGATATATAGTATTTAAAAAGTGTGAAAAGCGTAATTGCGTTTCTATTCTCTTTCACAACTTTGACATTTCAATCTCTGTGACACAGATTAGTAAAAATCATTTCCTCTGAATCTTCATCGAATGCATTCGTGTGAATCATTTATTATGAAAAATTCACACTGCTTCGAAAGTCACCACAAAGCTTTGCATTTGAAGAATATTATGATCGATCCGGTCCGATCATTATCGCAAGATCAAATAAATTATGGAATACGAAGTTTATAAATGAAAAGCTCGAATCACGTAATTATCAATGAGTCAATATATATATAATTTTAGATTAACTTTTTTTCAATGCACGCACGCAAGTTTTATCGTGTTTGGCGTTGAGAAAATTACGCGATCGTGATTTTGGACATATTCGTGGAAAATGCATGCGTTTACTTGTAGGACAAAATTATACGATCGATTTCTAGACAAGGAGAATCCTGGTGATTTCGTCTCATTTCGTCGTCTTTCGCTTCGCGTCGTGCGACTAGTTTCAATGTTAGTTCTACGAGCGTAAAATTTGTCGCTAGAGCTTCGACTACTTACATCACAGCGAGCTACTAACGCTGAACAGCTGAAAGAGCAGTTGCAACGACTTTCGCGCGAGCGAACTTTCTCCAGAATCATAATTATATCCCCTTGAATGATATTAGTGCAAACGGGATTAATTCACGCGAGCGCGATTTACGATGATGATATTTCGCAAGAGAGTTTCGCAACCGAAAAAACTCGTCAGCTGTACTAGGCGACTAATGGCGGAAGACTTTGGCATGCTATAGTATAATAGACCTTACAATAAATTACACACGACAGATAATGCGTCCGTCGAATTAATCTCTCGCGTTAATTAGAGGTAGTATTATATATATATATATCGAGAAGTATAGTTTTCGTCGTCAGCCGCTTGGAGTCATCGGGGGATTGTCTTGACACTTAAACGACAGGCATAATCGATGAGCAATCGTAATTATCTCTATCGTAGTAAGTCCTTAGGTAAGTCTTTGAAACGCCCGAGTAATTAATATAGGAGTTAAGTGAAGAAGAAGTGCTACGAAACTCGCACACGACTTAACTCGTTATAACCCGTATGAAAAAAAAAAAAAAAAAAATACAGAGTTATGTACTTATATGGGTTTTTAATCTAAATTGAAAAATAAGTTATAGTAGCTTGGGTATAACGGGTTAATTTTCACGTCACGACGAAAACGTCACGTCGGCTCGATGAAACGAAACTCACCGTTTGCAATTTTGAGATTGAATTATTAATTTGAAGGACAATAGCGATCTCTAAGATTATTATGTGTACTTTTGATCTGTTTTCTTTTTCAATTTTATTTTAATTATTCCTTGCCTTTCATATTGATAGGCGAGACGTTCAAAAGATCGCTCACATCGCACTGCCGGATATCCTTTTTCGTCGCATCACCCTGTACATCTGCATTACTACGATATCCTATGAGTCTATTAACCTTTATTTAACCTTTAGTTAACTCACATGTTTATTCAATTTCTTTTTTTTTTATTTATCTTTCTGTCCGCCGCAACTACTCATTAATCGGGAACGATTCGATTCGCGGAAATCGACTTAATCGTACATTAACGTCGTAGAAAGGAGACATTTCATACAGGCGAAGAGTGTCATAGCTAATACGTTTTAATATTATTATTGTTATTATTAATAGTAGTAGTAATATTATCATTTATCGTTATCGTTAATCGTTAGCTCTAACTCGTTATCATTATTAATATTCTTTTTTTTTACAAGATTACACTTTATATATAACAGCCCCGCGCGTGTTAAGCTGAGTTGTCGATTTTAAAGGCGCAAGTCACGTTAATGCCGCTTATCTTATTTCTCTTTTTTTCATTCTCTTTTCTATCCTCTTTTCTTTTATTCAGTCATTTCTTATTCAGTCGTTTACTTAAAGTGGTCAATTTGTACAGAAATTTCATTATTTACTGCTCTCATTTCAATTTTACAAATTAATTTGAAAAAAAAAAAATAATAATAAAAACAGTCTAAAAATAATGAAAACATTTTATAAATTTTATTCATCACCTTTTATAGAAATTGCATTCATCGAATTTTTCAGAACTTTGAATTGATCTCTTTTCAAGAAAAAAGGTTAAAAAGTGTTTTCAAATTATTTTTAACTCCAAATTATAGAATAAAAAATTATGGAAGAAAATATTAAAGTTAAAATAAATAAAATTAGCATTTAAGTGGCGTACGAGAATTAATTGCGGCACGTACATATATATATATATATATATATATATATATATATATATATATTAAAAACATATATCAATGTACGTACATGTACATATTAGTTAGTCAAATGTCAAATATAACATGAGATAATGAAAGCTATTTAAAATTTTCTTGAAATTAAAACATTCTACACTTAACTTGTAAAAACTAGAAATGAATCAATAATAAATGAAACAATAACCTTTGCATTTAATCCATTTCCTCGAATAAGTAATAAATTTTTCAGACTTATGACCATCCATTAGTCTCGCCTACGCTTTCGTAGGTGGATCACACCATGCCTGAGTACGTTTGCTGCATTATCTTCGGAAAACTGTCTATATCGAGTTCAAGGAGGTGGAAACTTTGCGCGAAGTGTGTCACGTTCCGCCTAAATTTAAAATCCACTTTTATGCGAATTTGTGATGTTCGAGAATTTGCTGAAAATCTCTTTCAGCAAGAAAGGTCTTCGATGGCAATAGTTCTCCTTTCGATTCCTCGTCGTGGAAATCGTGGGAAGAAGCTCATTAAATTGTATAATAATGTAATCGTACGCGGTTTGAATTTTATATTCCACAAAACTGAACAACTATGCATTACGGCGTGAAAAAAAAATGTCTCAGGAATCTCTCTGGCATATCCTATATCAAATTTATTTAACTTAGCCATGAGCTTCAGTTTTAATCTCTATTATTTATTCGTTATTGTGCAAGTATAGATTTCTTTCTTGGTACATAGTTGCACCATTTTACGATATCCCGGAAATCTCACGTTGTTTCGTTTTTATCTATATTTTTCATCGTCAAAATATTCTAGCTACTTCCGCGTAAAGGGAAAAATCGGTTGTTCTTGCCGTCGCTCGCGGTGCGCTTATTAATTTATAGGAAAATAAATCAGCAGTCGTTAGCGACGAATTACAGTGAGCAATTTTCTGTCTTCGACGTAAATCTCATTACGATATGTGATAATACACATTTACAAGTATAATTATAGGACAAGTATCGTCGTATCTCGTGGTAAAATGCATTATTTTCTTTTTTTTTTTTACTATCTAATCGTTAAATCTTGATTATACATTAAAATCACGCGTTTGCTTCGCTAACACGACTTTTTGATACCCGTAATGTTCTAGGACTCGTAATCCACATCGCTGCTTCTAAATTAACATTACACTTGCGATCATAATTAATTGCAGTGCCAGTATAATTAATCTCGATTTGATACGCGTATTATTTTTTGCGTATAACAATTGCGGTTAGATTCGCGGATTTAGAGCGAACAAGCGAAGGCTTCATTAATTAGGAAGCCCTACTTTCGACGCGATAGCAATGAGATTATTTATTTTTAATGTACCGAGTGATTTGAAATAATGTGGCATACATTATAATACTTTAAGAACACATACGCAATTTACTGATAATAAATACATAAGGAAATGGTATCACTCAATAAAGAAACAGCCTTCATGCTGTGATCTTAAAGATAATCGTTATTTTGAAGGAAAAATAATAGAACGGGATGTGAAGTATAGCCACACACATTTTTCTACTTTGTAAAAACTGAAGGGGCACTCTCCTACACTGCCCTTAGTTGCGATAAATCGGCGTTGTTAATCACCTTTCCACCAACTTGAACTACAGCAAACGCACGTAAAAAAAGGAACGATGGGGCCGGACATTTTCCTGCAGCGACAAAAATTATCAGGGCGTCGAGAATCCTCGATTTCACATCCTTCTTCACAAAAACAACACAATCAATGGCATTTTGTAGCTTGAACATAAATGTCTTTTTATTTGAATTGTAATATATATTTGAGTATAGCTTATCCTCTAACTTCTGTTATATTATCGAGTTAATAAAAGGCTAAAATTGAGCCGCATGTTAATTTCTATCGCATAAAGGATAACTTTTCCGGCGTTAAAATGCATGTATCGATGTCTCGAACTCTCTATATGCATCTTTTTTTTGGCGAATTATTTCTTTGATTTCTTGTTAACTAGTGATTATAGTGATAAACTTATAACTGATTAACCACACTCTTCTCTCTCTCTCTCTCTCTCTCTCTCTCTCTCTCTCTCTCTCTCTCTCTCTCTCTCTCTCTCTCTCTCTCTCTCTCTCTCTCTCGTCTAATGTAATGTAATGTAATGTACTCTCTACCTCCCTTACGAGTTTAATACAAGTTCGACGTTATTTTCTTTATATCTTTTATTTTTTTTTAATCGTTCGCGCGCTAGAGATCAAAACACACCGTTTTATAGTTTCTATCGTACTTCTATATACGCGTAATCCTGCCCGCAACGCAACATGATCAACAACGGTTCATTACACCTTAATAACCTTTAATAGTACATATTTAAAAGATAACGTGATTGGTTGTCGCGTATCCAGTGCCGATAGCTGAAAAATGTACAATACGACTTGAGTTCGTCTCCCCGGTGTCTCGTCGAGACCGGCATTCGCCTACGTGTCTGTCCGTGAGCAACTTCCTTTCTTTATCGGTCGCCATCCCACGTTGCGTTTTCCTCTTCCTAGCGTGACTAATCGACTTCGTCGTTTCTGCGATTTTCTGCCGATAACTATCGAGAGCACGTGAATTAATACAGAACGTGACGCGTGCTAATTTTTTTTTTTAATGCACTTAAGAGTAAAATCATGTTTCTCTGTCGTCCCTTGCGGGGATGAAAGAAATATTTATCGCGAATCACAATGCATCGATCGATAATCTTGAACGTTTGCGATATTGATATCCTGTGTAGAACGATTTTCCAATCTTTGCGATCGCACGATACTCAATGTTTATATCAGCGGAGTGATCTTCCTGAAAATGCGGTAACAAAACGAGGGATGTTCGAAATCGCATTTCTTCTCTCTGATATAAGAGAAGTAAGAATTCCACTATTAACTTTTTTGCATTCTTAAATGGTTTTTCGATGTTAGAAAGAAGGTACAATGTTGCGCGATAATGATCCGGATAATGGAATTCTTATAGGAAGGAGAAAGATTGATGCATGTCAGACAAAAAGGTACACGATCGTTTCTACTACTTGCTGTGTACCAGAAAGCGTGTGTGTCCGCGTAAACTCACGTTTTTTCTACTTGTAATCCGAGTTAATGATCTATTTGCTCCATGCACATTTAACGATAAATGAAGTCTTGCTATTTTTCAAATTTAGAACTTGATGACAATTTGTCAAACAATTCGACAGTTGTTTGATTCTCGAAAGCATAGATATAAGACCGTGTTTAATGTTAGATACAAATTTATTCAGTACACATGGAAAATTGGTGTGAAATTTTTTGATCCAAGATAAGTAGAGCCAGATATTCAACGCTAAATGTGCGACGAGAATGTAGATCGATAATACAAGCAATTCGCACGCGTTCGCGGACACCAAGGAAAAAAAGTGCGTCGCGTTCGAAATCAGTTCGAGCGGAAGTTATCAAACAGTTACAATCGTCCTTCGCATTTTTCTCTCGCGTCCGCTTTCTGCATCCTTCCACATCTGTGTCCTTCGGATATTTTTTCTTTCTCCTCTCTTCTCTCTTCCCGAGAGAATGAGAGTATTTATGTTATATGACCGCCGCTTTTAAATCGTAGTACAAATCCCCCGTTTATTAAGTCGTCGTCGATTTTTATATACTAATGATACGGATAAGAAAATTCACTGGCATTATTTGAATCACCTTGGCAGTTCATCATGTGTATTCTGAGAGTGTATGCGTGTGCGTTTTACCTCTAAAGCCCAATTTCCTTTTCTCCTTCTCCTTGTTTTCCTTTTTTTTTTTTTTTTTCATCGTCATCCTTTCTTTTCGTCATTTAGTTTTATACGGCTCAAATTAATTAATGATCGTCTCGCCTGGATCTCTCTTAATTCTCTTCGCATCTCGTCGTAAACGAGAACCAATGTCAATTTGCATATAGTAATCCCCGAATTTTTCTCCGCTGTTTACGTATCATATTTTCGAGAATTTCAAAAACTCAAATTATTCGAAAACTTTGACTTTATATCAATTTTTGAGCATACTATCATTGATATACCTCTCATTTTATACAATTGTTTATATCATTTAGTATTTATATTTCAAAGTTTTTCAAAGTTTTTCGAGATACTCGAATTCAAGTCTTTACGTAGTGATTCGTAGAAACATCACGAAATTGATTGAAACTGTTACATCCGCTAATCAAGAGTCTCTTAATCCTAGCAATACCGATCCTCGCGCGTGCATTCGGAGATTTCTACATCGTATCAACCTTGGGCTGCGTCCGAGTATTTTTAACTCATTGGCAAATCACGCTTCCATGCGTAAAGTCGCTCGTATATGACGTTACGTGCATATATGTATGTATATTTTATGTATATGTGTGGTACATCCCTAAGTAGTAGTCGCGGAGGACAGACTCGTCTCGATTCGACCGATTCACGCTTCTACCTCGGTGCAAACGTAATTGAATTTCTTATAAAACTAATCGTTCAGCACTCTCGTTCGCAAAAATGTACCATTTCAGCTATACAAAGCGCTCGGCCACCTTGCTCGACTGCTCTCAGGGATGCGTGTAAAGAAACCAATGTACGTGTCTCGTTTCTTCCGCGTGTTCCCGTGTAAACGTGTCCCTTCGCTCTTGCGCGCGCGAGCTCGCGCTGTCTTGAAAACGGTGTGTCAACGTGTTTCGCTAAGGCGTCCTCGTGGGATAATTATACGATAAAGTTTTTTACCGTAACTATTACGTAATTATTATTAATACTATTATCGTTATTCTCATTATCGATAGCGTTATTATTTTCATTTTTACTGGTATTATTATATATATCATAAAGAAACGAAGTTACTCCCCGTATTGCTTTCTTCCTAACGCGCAAGTCTCCGAAACGAAGCGGCATGCGAACCCGAAGGCGAGCACCCTCGTGCCCGACCCGGCAGAATCCGGTTAACGGGAAGGGCGGGTGCTTCGCTGGCGCGAAGATGCCCGTCGGCGAGATCCTCGTCAGCCCCGGAACCACCGGCGACAGACTGGCTTTTCTGAATCACGTGACGATAATGTGCGGCGCCGATAGCAGGACGGTGATGGTAGCGATGATGGTGAACAGAGTAAAAATGATTAGGCACATCCTATCGATCACCATCGCCGCGAACTTCCAATCGTTCGTGATCTTCGTGTTCTCATCCTCGGCCTTTAGCTGGTTCGTTATTATCTGAAACGAGAGATTGCTGTTTTATTCCGAAATCCAATGGGATGAAACGCCGGACTGGTTGGAGCTTTGAAATGGTATTCTCAAATATTGTAATACAATCTTTGAATAAAAATAGTAATTAGCTCTGTTAAATTTTAATAATTGTAAACAAAGAAGGGCTGTAAGAGCTATTAAACATAATACAGTTGTCAGATGATATTAATAAAATTCAATTTATAATTAAAATATTTGTATTGCGCTGAAGAAGGCTTGAAATGTCATTTCTTATGTATTTATTATTTCGTTTAAATGAATTTTATTAATATATCATCTGACAACTGTATTATATTTAATAGCTCTTATAGACAATCTTTGAAGTTTAGAAAAATTCCAAAGGGCATCCAGAGGATGTTCCTCTGGTTACCCTTTACTCTTTCGGATATGTTGGCTCTGTTAGGGATGCTAAAAGCTTGAAGGTTTGACCGTACAAAATTTTGGAATCTCTCTCATAGAAAAAATGTCAATAATTTTAGAATATTTTCAGAGCAAAAAACTGATTTCTCAAGATTTTTCAGATCGCTCATATTGGATCGAGCCGGAATACCTTAATCTCCTTCAGGATTAGCACAAGCTCGTAACGAGCGCAGAAGCACGCGTTCTGGAGTATTGTTTCGACCTGCGGCCCTGACGCGTCTTGCGGATGTGGATGATGGTGCGGCGTATGCGAGATCTGGTGGCCGGGATACGATGAATGCGGCAGCGGCGTCGCGTGCTGATGGTGCGGCGTCGTGGGTGCGTGGCTGTGATGATGATGAGGCGTCGAGTGTATGTGACTATGGCCGTGACCCATCGCGTGCGCGTGATGCGGCCCGGGCGTGCTGTATACGTTGTTTAGCAGATTATTGTGAGACGCCAACGCGTTGTCATCCAGGTCCAGGACGTTCGCCAAGAGGGACTTGCTACTCCTCTGGTGGAGCTCCAGATCGCCATATGACTTGCTCGTACCTGGGGTCCGAGAAAAAAGTGTTAGCCGTTAAATTAGAAAAAAATTACAGAATTACGTAATAATTATATGTATAATTAATTATTAATACAGCGACATAAAAGCGGGAGGTAATTATTGAAGAATAACTGCATATCAAATATTTATGTGAGAAGAAACCCAGAATTAAATTATTCTCATAAACTACATTCTAATTCATTGATAAATTTTTTTAAACTTAATCATTAATTTATTTGAACAAAAAATTCTTTTTCTACTTTTAAGATGATCGTACCCGTAACCGGAGATGGCTTCTGAGATTTTTGTACTTCCTTTTCTTCATCTGGCACTGGCCTCGACATACGGAGTATACAGGGTAGCCAGTACAGGAAAACTACCTTAATCTGTAATGCATTTTAATTAATAATATAGTCCAATATACGTAATTAGATATTGGTTACTGTGATGTGATTATAATTTCAAACTTGCAAAAATTTACGACTTTCAAGAGGCAAGCCGCGTTATTAATTTAAATTAATTTGCGTGTGTGCATACCTTTCGCTTGAGGAAATCTAATCGCGCGAGTAATCAATCTTCGAAATTTACATCCTAATTAAAATGACGTTTAACGAGAAATTCGATAATGCAATGTGATTTAGTATCGTGGCGCGCATTCGATGGAGTGGCCCTTAATTATTCACCTATAAAATTCCCGATGAAAAGAGAACGATGTATCGGTCTCAGCGACGGCACGCTGTTATATTTTAATTAAAACCATAATTATCCATCGATATATGTGGAAGTCATATAGCATCGGCAACGAATTAAATTGAGCTTTAACAAAATTGTTTTCGTTGTATCTCTTGCGCGAATGAAAGTAACGTTAACAAATTGTTTGGCTAGTACATACATTTCAGAGACATAAATCTACAGAATGTATGATATCAATTAATTCTAAAAATAATTGAAAAACCTACACGTACACAAATAAATTGAATAATTTAGCCAAGTGTGAGCCAGACCTTCAATAAAATTCTATGCAAGTTATTATTGACTATCGATTTTATATTAATAAGTTATATTAACATGAACTAGTTTATCCGATTAATTTGATAACAATAAAGTCAGTTATTTGTTTCGTCTTACATTATCTTCATTTAATTACTAATTGCTGTCAATAATTCATGCAATTCTTGATAAACTCGTTATAAATTTCGAAAATTTCGGACAAACTGTATATATGTATATATGTATTTTTTTGTTTTAAATAATAACAGAACTATAAATCAACTTGTTATTAAGTTTGCGATATTTTGCTTCTCATATTTTCACATTACAATACTAACAAGATAATTAAGTCATAATAGTCACAGTGTTACGTTGTGCGCTTTGATATCGATCAAAGTAAATTACCCATTCAGACATTTCATGGGAGTCAGCATTCCGATGATGATAGTTCAAGATGAGAATCGTGCTGACTACACTGCTGGCTACCATAAACATGATGCAATTGAAGTACGTTCCTGAAAAATTATAAAAATAATTAAGTATAAATACGATTTGAAAATGAGCCAAAGTAGCACAAGCAAACGATAATTATTAAATTACCCAATTAGCATAAAATTATAATATTAATATAAAACTTGAAGCTTGATAGTCGATATATACGTATTTTAACACGGTTTACATTTTCTAAATATTAACTAAATTAACGTTAAGTTCACGTTTCTCTTTGCATCTATCAAATAAATATAATTGTACGTTCTCTGTCAAACATGATCATGATTTATATAATAATATAGAATATTATAATATGCTAATATTAATAATAAATAATAATAAATAATTTCATAATAGTTTCCAATTTATTCAATTATTTGATAATTATAAATTATAAAATAGTATGTATATAATAATTATAAAAGCATAAAATATTAATTCTAATAATATGAAAGAAATTCAGTCGCGTGTATTCTTGCCTCAGATATTTTACAATTAGGAAGCACACCTTAGAAGAGTGCAAAGATAAACCCTTCGTTCCTTCTCTCCCTATCTTTTTCCACTCGAATGGTTCACGATATAGGTGATCAATCACGCTCTGCTTTCTCATATTGAAAAATTAATTATATTGAAAATCAATCAAATCGAGCTCACCTAAAAGCGGCACAGCGTCAGACGTCGCCGGCATTGTCTCGGCAACCATATTCAGGAACACAGTGAGGGACAAGAGGATGGTTACTCCTACAAAAGAGGTTCGTTGGCTTCGATTAATTATCGAGTGCTTCGAAGAGGTGGCCAAGCGAGATTAACCCTCGGCCCTTGAACGCTCGAAGAGCCTTCAATGCGTAACAACCCCCGTATTGAAGGCGCTTCGATTCTCATCTTAAGGCGATATGATGTCTCCGACCTCGTCGCCACGAACGCAGTGACAGATAAAGTGTTCCTTCTATTTATAATTTCTCGAGAGAATAATTTATTAAAAATGTTATAAGGAATAAAAAAATTATATAAATTAAAAATAAAATAGTAAAAATTTTGTTGATATTTTTTATTTTAATTAGGGATCTTAAATGGAAAATCTTTGAAGGGATAATTTGCACATGCAGAATCATAAAGTATTTTAATCTGTCACTGTGCTCGGGCTTTGAACTCGCGACATTCATTCGCAAGATGCGGCGTCGCGTTAAGAGGTGCTTTCAAATTATTTAGACTTTCAAAACATCGCGACAGATGCCTCATCTAAATATCAGATGTTACTCGAGTTTTCTCGAAGCTCGCGATATAACGCGTTGAAAGGTGCCTTTAAGAGCCTTTAGAGACACGGAGATCAATCGCGATTAAAAGGTCTTGTTTTTTTCTGATTGTTTCGTTTTTATTTAAAATAGAATCTTTTCATTTCTTCTATTATACGCAAGAATTCCCATTACATCGTTAAGACAATTTGTAAATAAAATTATATATATATTTGTTAATTAATTTCCGAATTAATCACAATAATCAAATTCTAATAATACGAAAAACAATATCAAATTCTTTATTGGAAAATTTGGTTTATGCGTCGTTCGACTATAATACAAATGTTAAGGCGATCACTATAAATAGAGCGTTGTCGCACACGAAGAGATGTTATTATCATATCTCGATCTATGAATAGCTACGAGCTTCGAAGCAATTCGCGAAGGAGACGATTGCAATCGCTCGATATTGTCATTCCATTGTCACCGTATCTTCTCGTCGACGACGATTGTCGCGATCGCTTCCGAATTCGGCGGAGATTCAGAATAACGCTCTTGTAGGTACGCTCGAAGAAATTCGACGACCTGAATAGAAGGCTCGCTCAAGTTCTGGCGTCGGGATACCGTTTCAATCGGGATCGGGACGAAATCTAATCGCGTAAACGCCCGATGCGCTTAGCAAACTCCGGCGCATGACTCTAATCACGGGAGCGTTTACACGGTAGCGAGAGGCGAGGCGAGCAAGGAATCGGAATTATGCAGCTGAGCGGATTCGAGCTGTAGGAGGTAAAATTTCTACCGGGTATCCGGCTACTCGGCAAATTCCAGGACGATCACGCTTACAAGGTAACAATGAAATAAATTGTGTCATGGAGAGCGCTAACGTAATCTATCTCTACCTGTAATCACAAGAAGACGCGTTCGAGAGAAAGTCACTTTATTTCATGTCTTTTTTTATGTAAGTCGATAAAACTATCTCATATATCTTTTTTTTATTATAATAGAACAATTTGCTGTCAAATTCATCATTCTCGATCAATTTATTTGTCACTCTAGATTTTTTTTATTTCAAGTTAATTCGATAAACTTGCAGTTATTTGTTGAAAAATTTATTCAAAAATACTAAGAAAAAATTACACAAATATTATAATAAATTTTAATTAATTAAATGAATATTTTCATTTTTATGTTTAATAAGAAAGCAAATTTTTAAAATTTTCTCTCTGAGAAAATTTGACTTTAATATTCTTCCCTGCGAACGTGTCATATAAAAAATATAGATTTGCACGTATAAATAAAATTTATGATATATACAACTGAACGCAAAACGTTCATCTCAATTTGACACGAAAATCTTTGACGTACGATCGTTCTTTATTCAATTGCGCGTTGACGTGAAACCGTATTCGTGATGTTTGGATTCAACGAACCAAGTTTTCGTATATACGGTATTTTATCGTCTAATTTCGAAATTCGATAAAGTCCCCGCGGTATTTGATTGCGGAAGAAACTCACGACGACGTGATGCGGAATAGTTTCTTCTTCCTGGCGCGGTTTCCGGATGCGGGAGAATCTGTCGGAAGTAGGTCGGACCTAATCGCGCAAATATCTGATGTTCTTAACAAACAGGAATGTGTCTAATCGCGGGTGCTCGAATTTACGAACTGTTGGGAAGGGAGGAGCAGTTGGAGTTTTGCATCGAGTTTAAACTTACCGAGGGAGAGTTTCTCGCCGGAATCGGGCGGCAGGGTAAACCCGAGAACGGCCATGCTGGCAATTAGAACGCACGGCACGATCAGGTTGAAAAAGTAGTAGAGTGTGCGTCTTCTGATGATGACGACGAAAGTGATGTCTATGTACGGTTCCGGGCAGCAATTGTAGTAGATTTCATTCCTTTTACCAGGTACCCCTGAGCGAAACAGAAATGGTCATTAATATTATATCGGCATTATTTTTTTATATTCGTATATTTTATTGTGCAGAAAACGCAACCAAAGAATCAAAACTATCGAGATGCAAAAATCATTTTTTTTCTGCTTTTCTAGTTATAAATGTAGAAAAATCTATATCATATATGTATATATATAAAATCTTGAAAGGGAAGCTTGCACTTTAGGATTAAAAATGGTCATTAATATTATATCAGCATTATTTTTTTATATTCATATATTTTATTGTGCAGAAAACGCAACCAAAGAATCAAAACTATCGAGATGCAATAATCATTTTTTTCTGCTTTTCTAGTTATAAATGTAGAAAAATCTATATCTATATATATTAAATCTTGAAAGGGAAGCTTGCACTTTAGGATCAAAAATGGCCATTAATATTATATCAGCATTATTTTTTTATATTCATATATTTTATTGTGCAGAAAACGCAACCAAAGAATCAAAACTATCGAGATGCAATAATCATTTTTTTCTGCTTTTCTAGTTATAAATGTAGAAAAATCTATATCTATATATATTAAATCTTGAAAGGGAAGCTTGCACTTTAGGATTAAAAAATTATATCTATAGAATAGATTAAAGATTGAGAAATTAAAAGACATCAATATCCTGACTGACATTTTAAGCAAATGATTATTCTATTGTTTCGTAAATGGTCCTCGATAATTAATATACACAGATCCTTGAAATTTGTATTTTACATTAAAATCCTCAAACGGATATTGAATCCTAGCGCTTGCACTTATGACGTCGCGCACACGTGTAGAAATAATCGATACTGTCAATAAAATAAAATGCGCTGTCGAGCGTAACAAAAGATTGCCGGAAGCGAAACATTCTTCTACTCTACTCCCTTGAATTATCCCGTGTAACAGGGCAGAGAAAAACGGACGATTCTATCTTACGTTATTCCTCCGGGTACAAAACGGTGCGCTCTGCTCCAGCCGTAGTTACTTAAGATACATTTCTACCGCAAGTCTCATAACTTGAGCACATACATTACACGTGTACGCCGACCTACGCTATTCCCACGCGTAATGCATCGTACAATTTTTCGAGAGATACATGAGATACGAGAAGCGAATGTTCTTGCTCTTGCGTTAGAGTGACGATAAAGACGCTACGTGCGCTCGCGTTTCTTGAATTTATCTACAATGAATTTATCAACTGCAAGTGACATACGATCGAACAATATATCATCATAATTATGTTATTTTCTTCTCAAGAAATGTGAACTAGATGTTTCTGTATTTTTCTACTACAATTCCAATATATGAGGCTATACTATATACGTGCAGTTCATGTGTACACGTTTATTTTCGAGCCATTACATTGTAATATGTGTAAACAAGAGATAGCGTTTACAATTTCTTATTACAAATATTATTAATCGAAAATTATTATTTATATAAAAATTAATCGTATTCTATTATTAAATCGTACTAAAAATATAACATAATTTTAAATTTAGCAATAGGTATCAAAGATTTATTATTGACATATCTGATTGCAAAAATAAAATTTTATTTTCATCATTGTAATTGACAGCTCTTTACATATAGGTTGTCAAATTAGAACGCAAGCTAATATATATATACATTATATATATATATATATATATATATATATATATATATATATATATATGATGTATGTATACGGAAACTAATTTTACTAATCTTTTTACGAATTTTATTGATATCAGAATAAAATCGAATACAAAGGAATGTTTAATTTGTGAGACAAAAGTTTCGCGTGGCTAAATTTTGACTAATAATTGTGTAATATCTATAAAACATGCATATAAAATAAAATATAAATCCACGATAAAAAATGGTGTGTAAATATCTGCAAGTAAAATACTCAAATTTAAAAATTTTGACTTTTAATAAATTCTCAGGCAATTATTCAGCAATTGTGACAAACTGGTATATTCGCTTTTCAAGTGAGACACTTCGCCGTAATTCCGACACTTTACCGATCGCCCGATGTGTGTTCGCCAACGAAAACACTGAACTTGGGGCGCGTTCCCTCTCCTCTTCCCCCCCCGTTTGACCCAGATACAGGCAATTTTGACAGGGACAAAGCGAGGATCAATACCGTTTCCGATTTGCGAAACGATTGATCATCCGCCCGTGGCCGTGCAAGACTTTAGAATTGCTAATCGGCCGGGAATCACTTTCGGTGCAAACTATCCGGGCGTGGCGACGGTACCCTTCGATAAGGACTGTAAAAACTCACCCAACAGATCCCACTCGCCGTTAGTGATGAAACTGCTGATGTCACCCCCGGCCTCGTCCTGCAGCTGCAGATCCAACTGTCGACAATTTATGACGGTCGATTAGCGAAAACTTATTGCACTCACACCGCACGTAAGACGGCTGTTTTGTGTTTCAACAATGACGGGAAAATCTATTTTATATAGAATGACTGATTGTGAGATACAGAATCTGTTGTTTCTTCATTTTTAAAAGAAACATCAAGATATTGTTGAAATGAAGAGGAACTGCGATCTGGATCTGTTTGTATTTCAATATCAATTTATAAGGTATTAATTTATATAATTATGATTCCTACAAAAAAATTTAATTCATTTTATAGTTTATTTTTAAAATTATTAAAAAATAATCTTATCTATTCGTACTCTCTAAATATACACGTATTTTTTAATCAGCATATTGAAGAAATTAGTATTAAAGAAAAGAAAAAGATGCAGACCACAAAAATATATATAATGTATTTGAATGGTATTTTATTATTTATATGCTATTATAAATGCTCTGTCGACTTTTTGATTGCATATGATCGACTTTATATAGTTTTTTGTTGATGCAACTCGTATGAATTCATGCATATTTACAGCCAATATGAAGTTCTCGCAATCTTTTGCAATTTCTGCGCGTTCGAATATTAATGCGAAGTTTTTCTCGTTTGGCGTTTGGGTGTAATCTATAGCGAATTAATAGCTGGGGTATACGGATTGTTAAGTGAGAATAGACGATTATCAGAAAAGTCTGTTTTGCATTTCGTTCGTATTCAATGGATCGAACCAAACTCGGGAAAATCGTGGCGCATTCCGCTATCTCCCTTGCTTTTGCGTCGCGCTTCAATTACGTTCTGCTTATTGTCCTCCTTAATGAACCCCCGAGTGTTCTCGAATTGCCCGGCACTATGTAATTCGCTTCTTGAATTTTAATTATTCCAAAGTTGCACGCTCGACAATTAAACTTGCCGTGTACATTAGTTGTATGGTAGAAACGCATGTTATTATGAGAAATCAATATTACACTTTTCTCTTAATAATAGCATTATTATAATGATCATAATCGTATCATCATACAACCATCGTACAGCAATTATCTTTTAAAATTAAATATTGTTTACTGATAAATATATAAAATTTTAAATATCGAGAGAGAGAGAGAGAGAAGAGATATTCTGTCACTAATTTCGATATAATATTTGTTTTTATGGTAAAATACTGATATATCATAATGTATCATATTTTCTTTTCATTGTTATACAAAAATTAAGTTTATTATATAAAAATCAAATTTTTAATGCTTCATTATTGATTGTTAATTGGTTTTCTCATTATTCATTTATTAATTTGTTTTAATTTAACACTTCTTTATAGGATATAAATTGATTCAAAAATTGTTATATAAATTTTTCAATGTTTTTCAACACAATTTCTTTAAAATAATTAGTTACTATAATTTTGCTTTTATAATATCTTTCAAAAATATTAAAAAGAATTTTTTTGTATTGAGTTGGAAGAATAAAATGATAGTGAAATCACGTAGGCGAGAATTCTGAATGTCGTTCTCACGTTCATTGTCCTCTAAACGCTTCTTCCACGATTCGCAAATTTCCTGCAATTCATTTTAAAATGACGTTTGTCGCCCATACTTTTGGTGATATTTCGACGAAATGCCGAATGCATTTTATGTCCGTTGTGGTATTTCTAGAACGCACATAAGAAGATCGAGAATATTCATGTTTTTTATACATTTTCCAGGAAATGTATTTTAGATGTACTGATGCATATTAATATTTTTAGCATAAAAAATAAAAATTAATGAAATTTACAAAATATAAAGAAAGAAAAATTTACCGATAATTCTTGTCATATAATTGAGATAATTAAAATAAATAAAATAATTTTAGAGATCCAGAATCCATCAATTTTACATTGTAGAAAGAAATTATTTATTAAACATTAAACTCACTTTTTCTCTTTCTTACTTTTTCTCCCTCTCTATATGTATATCTATCTTCCTATTTAAAATATAATCATACTCTTTATCAAAATAAATAATTATTTAATACAATTGAGATAAACTACTGTAATCTGAAGAATGCTAACTCAATTTGTGTCGAAGATAGCGGAAAATGCGCCACCGTTGCACGATCGGAGTACTTTACTTAAAGTCCGCTCCGTTCTTAGGAATTTCATGGAATGTTCTCCAGAGCGAATCTCGCATTGGCAAACAGCGAAGATTCCTCCTTCTCTTCCCGTCTTTCACCCGTTCTCAGGCGCTAATCAAACTCTTCGACGCCGTCGCTTTAAATTATTTCCGCGTCCCGAGACGTATCGAGAAGTGCCGACGTGCTTCCGACAGATTGGAAAATTCGTAAGTTCGACGTCAATGTCGGGCGAACATATCAAGGAACGACGATTGGTTGACCCAATTCCGATAATGCCTATCCTCTATGCTCACCTGAAAGCCGTCGTACGTCCAGGAGCCGAATTTCATCTCGCAGCGCTGATCATCAAAGGGAAACCAGGTAATGTCTATCTTGCAAGTGCTCTTGAATATACCGGGTGGCACGTACAAACAGGTCCCATTGTTCTTTACGACGACATTCGTTGGGTAAGTGCCATCGAAACCCTCGTCGGCGCTATAAAAAATAATGATTCACGTTAATCTTTCCATGATGGAATGTAGTAGACCGATTTAATCGGTAGATTCTATGCAGCAAATTAATTAAATCAATTTGTAGACTTTTAAAGAGCTCAAATGTTTGCCTTATTTAAAAAATGTAATGGTGAATGTATTTAATAATTGATACATATGTTCGATAACAATTAAACGATAAGGTATAATTATTTTAATGTCATTTTTACGTTGAAAAATATAAGTCGCAAGAATAAGTAGACCATCGAAAAAAATATATATTCATTGTCAGTATATTTTTCGAATGGTCCCTCTCTTATTTCTACATTTTTTTTATTTTTTTTATTTATTTTATACAGCAGTCTTTTTCACTATTAATGTAATCCTGTTATATCACAATGGCGCTAGTTACAATACTTCTTAATTTAACTTTATGTCAAACGCATTTTTTCTGATTGACTTGAGGTATACATAATCATACTCTTTATCAAAATAAATAATTATTTAATACAATTGAGATAAACTACTGTAATCTGAAGAATGCTAACTCGATTTGTGTCGAAGATAGCGGAAAATGCGCCACCGTTGCACGATCGGAGTACTTTACTTAAAGTCCGCTCCGTTCTTAGGAATTTCATGGAATGTTCTCCAGAGCGAATGAATTGAGCGAATTGAGTTCCATGTGATACATATAAAACATTTGTCTTTCTTTACTCCAGAGACTAAACAATATTGCGAAATATGTAAACATAAAACTAATATCAGAGCATTGATGTCCCTGAAGTAAACCCGTCGGTTTATCCCTTCCCTGCAATAATTTAGAGATAATTAAGTTGTCCCTAATGCTGCTCAACCCTTACGAAGAGAGGCGTCTATCTACTCTTTTATAATTAATATATGATGCAATTAATTCAATCTCGCATGTTAATGTCTATTTGCCAAATTATTATGTAAAAATAATTAAGATATATTTCTAATCCTGATAAATTGTGTAGTTTATTAAAAAATTGCACAAAAACATAATTTTGTAATTATTAAATAAAATATTAAGCAAAAATTATTTCAAATTAATAATAAAATAAAAAATTTAATTATAAACTTTGCAAGTTGCAAGAAATTTAAATAGTTTTTCTCGATATAAAGACAAATTTATAAAGTTAACATTTTTAATATCGAGTTATATGTACAGATATTGACATATCGATTAAGGTTTATTAAATGTTGTGCTAAAATGATTAATTATTTTGGAATTTCGCTATACATGTTCAGAAAATATGTTGATAATAAAATGTTGATAAATAGTTGCTGTAAAAACGAGTCGCCATCGTAACTGTATAGTGGCATTTAAGTGTGCAATATATTCTGACATCTCATGCAGTAAAATAAATTACTCCGAAGGCAAACATTACTTTTGCGGGATATTCTTTAAAATTTAAATTGTGAAAGAAAATTCTTACAGAAAATTCTGAAAATTTTTTCGTACAAAAGCTTTAGAATGAATTTTTATGTTATCCCGCAATTTTGAAAGATTGAAAATACAAATATGTATAGTTTCCAATAAACTGTGATGTTAGATGCGATATTTTAAATATTCTACACAATGATGTAAATATACTTAAAACTTTGTTCATAAAAAGAATTAGATTAATTAAACATCTTAACTGTTTATAATCTCGATATAAACAAAAGCTATATATGTGAGCATCTAGATACAGAATTTATAATTAAAAACAATAATTTATCGAGATTATAAACAATTAAGATGTTTAATTAATCTAATTCTTTTTATGACTAATAAAAGTTCCATTTTAGATCATCATTTCACAATATAACAAATTCAAAACGTTAGAAGAGAATATATTAATCATAGAAATTTTCTCATCAAAGGGATACGTTCTTAGACTTACTTAAGATGTCTATCAGAAACAAATTTTCGTACCTCTACTTGGATTTATCGCAACTTACCGATCATGACATACGATTAAACTTCCAAGTGGCGTCGCGTTAAAGGAGACTTGAATAGACTAGCAGGAGCTAATTATGAACGAGTCTACCCCAGGCCTTTGACGTCCTATCTCGCTTGTCTTACACCCCTTTCGATTCCGTTCCATTTGCGTTAACTAATAGGACAAACGCCAACTTTTTCCATGGACTCGAACGCTAATTGACGCGATACTTATTTTTGCAGCTTCCCTCAGAAAATGGACTTTTTTATATGTTTACGCTATAGGAAAACAATACTAAACAACTTTCGTCATTAGAGTAAAGCAAGATACACGAGGTGAAGATAGTTTAATTAAATGTTTCTTCATTATATGCCGCTTCACCTTTGTCTTGATTAGTTCGTTAATTTAGAATTCTAAAAGCTTTAAATTTTCTAAGAGCTTCCTATAATGATTTTTTGGCCGCTGATTCAAATAAATAAATTTAAAAAATTCCAAATTAATTTATTTTGATTATTAACTCTTTTATTTATACCTAATAGCAAATACAAGATTGTTCTTGCATTTATTAGAATCATCGATCAAAGAATCGCAGATAAATTAGTTTAACGTTGAAGTAATAATTATGTAAACCCAAATGAGTAGCATTATAAAGTAAAAATAAGTTAATTACAGAACTTCACAGCATTAATTCATACTTATTTTGTGCATTAAAAGTAAGTCAATTGTGCAGAGTACCGACTTTTCTTTTCGAAATAAAAATTCTATTGTGCTGCAGACTTAATTTCTTAATACACACCGTATATTCATTTTCTTTATTTAATCAGACGTGTACAAACTTACATTGGCAAGAAAATATTTGTAGGAAAGGTCGATGCGCTCAGAGACCGCATTACATTTTACAAAATAGAGTATTCTACCTTGAGTGCGTGCCTTGTGTGATAACGAGAAAGATCTAAGGGAAGTTTGCTTGCAGAATTCTTGAGACTATGTCGAGCCCTTTAACATCACCGTATTTTGTTGGCGTTGCATTATTTTTATGTAATCCTACAACGAACCAAAACTTGTTCAAGAAAATAATAAAAACAAAAGAAAAAAAAATATTTCGCCTTTCTGTTATTAAAATTGTCTTTATCGGAAATTCTTTGTGAACTTATTGTTTATTTCGCGATAGCACAAATATTACAAGAATAATACCTTGTGAAATTTTAATTTAAAATTCTCTTTTAAACTAGATTACATTTTTACTTGGTAGTCATCTTTTATCTGAAGAAATAGCAATTGCACAATTCCGTGCCATATTTTAATTTAAAAAGTACTGTTAGATTCATTTAATATCTACCGAAAGTTGTAGACACATGCATACAAAGAAAAACTTATTCTCTCTTTAGCAAAGAATTTTGTAACTATAATACGGTGAATATATTTTTTCTATCATTTAAAAATACTGATTTGTATAATATTAGAGAGAAAACTTTGTAAGCATTTCGGTTATATTTTCTGATAACTTCGGATGTCTTCTCCTTAATAATGAGAAGAGGTAACCTCAGGATTTCCCTCTCGAATACTTAATGAAATCGTCACGAGATTTCCAAGAATCGAGGTGGGTCGTTCATTCTCGAGGAGTTGCTATCACATCCCTGTCTTTCCCACGGGAATAATATCAATGAGTAATACGACTTTCAGCTAGAAAGCATATTTAATTATCATTCTGAAATTTTCATCTAAACATTTCTCTAACAATTCGTAAAATTGCTAATAATTTATTTCTTTTATTTCTTATTACTATATGTATAATGCCAATTAATCTCTAATTATAAAATTATTTGTTTAGAAATATATACAAACTTATAAAAATGTATATAATATAATATAAATTTTTTCGAATGATATAAATGGTAAAATATTTTTCCTAACAGTATAAATCCAAAATGTCGAATTTTCTTCATTTACATTACTTGATACTCCCCACGTGCACCGTATTACTTATCGAAAAGATAAACCCGTTATCGTGATAGCAACGTCTCGAGTACTGTTCCGGAATTCTTAATGAAATGGTCACGAGGTTCTAAGGAATCGATTCACCCACGCTCAAATATATATACCATCATTCATTCTTACCGTTTCTTAATTGCTCCTTTGGGAACCACCGTCTGAAGAAAAAGCATAATCGTGAATGGAAATCGCTCAGACGTACGATTATAAATATATGTACCCAGGAATGCGGCAATAAAGTATTGAATCAGTGCAAAAGTTGTACTAACTGTTGAATGGCGCTAAAGTTCATAGAACATTTTGTATTTTTAACGTCTGAAAGTTCGAATATCCCGAGATGCAAGAATATATAACTTTAGAAACATTATTGTGAATTGTGAAGTTTATAAGAGAAGTCTACGCGTCTATAGATCATCGAAAAGAAGTTTCATACCGAATTCTATCTCGAGACGATTCTTGACAAAAATCGCTACAGCAAAAGCAAATACACGTTTTAAAGAGACGTTCAAGACTAGGATTGAAGTTAGAAAATATGCTATCGAAACTTTTTCGTGCGCATAATTGTATCTAGTTGAAGCGAACACATAATTTCTCAGCTACAAACACTAGATGTAAAACGTCGCTAGACTCCCGTTCGAATCGATTCGCGCTCATTCTACACGCCTTATTCCTTTTCCTATAGTTGCTTGCAATCTCACAGAAAAATATGATTTTGAATGGGATGCAACGGGGCAATTCTACGAATATAAGACAGTTCAATGGTATACATAATATAGTCTCAGTCGCATCCGAACGACGAAGGATTGGTTGGAACACAGCCAGCTGGCCGCAACCCAATCCGTTATTTCATTCTTTTCGAATCCACCCTCTCTGTACCACTCGCCTCGTACTCACTATTC
Source organism: Nylanderia fulva (assembly GCF_048542155.1). Taxonomy (NCBI): domain Eukaryota; kingdom Metazoa; phylum Arthropoda; class Insecta; order Hymenoptera; family Formicidae; genus Nylanderia; species Nylanderia fulva. The sequence goes on along the minus strand of NW_028190433.1, from coordinate 1,955,282 downwards.
CCGCAAAATCATTTCGAGTGCATTCCGCGCAGCATCCTGTGCCACACCCACTGCCATCGTCATCGATACCGAAGAGTGTTTCGTCTTTCGTTATTTCGTCGCGTAAGTTGAAGAATACACTGGACGTACGAGTTCTTGGATTACCGATAACAGATTTCTTATGGTATAACATATTGCAATTTTACGTAAATTAACATTTTAGAAAATAAATAAAAATCAAAGATAATCGATCATTCCAGATAAAGAAAATCGAGTATCGAGTCAAAATAGAGATAAATAAATTTCATTTTTTCGACATACATTTTTTTAGCAATATTATATTATCTTATACTTTAGCTATTTTTGTTATATGTGTCTATTTAAATTTGTATTGTATGTTCTTTACCTATGTTTGTTATAAATCTTCTCAAAAAAGTTAAATACTAAAGATTAATCACGTGCGCGCGTTGAACCGAGAAACAATATAGGCAGTTTAGTTGAATATTACGAGTCTAAGAAGATCCATCATTAAGCTTGCATAAACAACCACAGTCTTATTATCTTTCAGTTTTTTTGTTGCGTTGCGTTATCACGTTTTATCGTTTTCATTTTCGCACATAGGCGCTATGCACGCGAAAAAATGTTGAGAAACAAAAAAATTGATCGGCTATTTACGTTACTTTGTGCGAACGTTCGTTTAACGTGCAGGCTCACGAGATACGGCAAACAAGAGAGTAATAAATGAGCGTATGAGGTAAAAGACCACGCGGGCATATTGATTTTGCAATGCAAGCGTTATCCTCGTTCTGCTCACCCACACCATCAATCTGCCCGGTTCTACATTTAATGCTGCATGTGCGTACGCAGTGTTACGAAACTTATATTTCGGTAGAATTCGCAAATTTTTTATCCTACAAATTGATTAATTGAACATTTAAAACGTCTCAAGTTTTTAGAAGAGAAAGACGTAAATTATATAAAAATTCTAGACTTTATTTACTATTATTTATCGCATCATTTCCTACATTTTATTACTATGTATGATCTCTCACATATCTTATATATCTTTTTTTATATTTTTCAACTTTTTAATAATGTGTAAATTACGGAAAGATACCGATAAATAATAAAGTAAAGTCATGAACGACAATTTATATATATAAAGTATATTTCAATTATAACGACAAATTTAATGATTGCAAAATCTCTCTAAAATATACCTATATGTTATATTATTATTAAATTAATTTTCAATTACTAAAAGTGTTTTGCAAAAAAACAGAGAAACGATTGATTACCACACGGTTTTGTTCCCAACATATTGCAAATTGATAGATGTCTGTGATCAAAAAGTGTCGAGATGTTATTAATATAGCATTGATGACTTGTATAAAAATTAAATTTCCGAAACTAAATAATTTGTGAATCATAATATTCATTAACGAGACAAATTATACATATACTCAAACAAGAATCACGGTTCATTGATTATAATCAATGATAATTATCATTGTTAACTACCGATATATGTGTTATCATCAATTACAGAAATTAATAGAGGAAATTTGTGATTGTTCGAACAAATATTGTGCATCATGACGATGCTGTCGCCAGTTCCAAGAAATTCCCGAATTTTGTATTTAACAAACGTTTCATTACGCTTTTGCTGCACTTCGTACTTTTACTCGATTTGTTTGTCGACGTCCTGACGATGATAATTAGAAACCTCCCTCAATTGCACCAACTATCGCGATGGGACGGGAATTCTAAATTAAATTGCCATTTCGTCTGATGGCGATGAAGCCATTGTCAGTTTGAGACTCACTCGTACGACGTTATCTTCGCGGATGTAATCGCGTTATCTCGTTATTGCCTGACATTTGGCTGAATCTTTCCCATCGAAATAGTTTGCAAAGATATTCGCAGAATCATTCCGTGACCGCGATTACGTCAACGTTCTAAAATGAGAAACGACTTTGAATTATACATATAATCAAATTCCTTTCTCTTAAAAAATTAATTCTTTGATAAAGGTAAAAGATTCTTTAGTAGAATAAAAAAAAAACAAACAAAAAATAGCATAAAAAAGATATAAGTATTCATATAATGTCTCTGCGTATTTAATGCATAGTTACGTAAAAGAAATATCGTTACCGTTTATGTTCATGTTTAACGAGATCTACGCTCATTTCAGTAGTGCGTTATAAAGTTTAAATAACCATTAATATAGCTGCGTTTTTCTTATTGCAAGAAATTTTCTGAAATACTAGCTAAAGTTACGCTGTTGTAATAATTAACTCTTAATAAGTTCGCTCATTTGGTTATAATCTATATATATAAGCACCGTCCGTCTGTCTGTCTGTCTGTCTGTACCCGAACTACTTCCGCATTTGTGGACCGATTGTCTCGAAATTGGTACCAAAATGTTGCAAATTTTTCGGGGGTGGCTGCTGTGGGTTTTTTTTTTAATTTTTTTATTTTTTTTTTTTCCTCAGAGGAGGGTATGTTTTTGCAAAAAAAATTTTTTTTGCAATATTTCTGAACACATGGTATCAAAATGTTGCAAAATTTTTGGAGATAGCGACGATGCGGTTTTTTTAAGTGTTACACTTCCACCTACTCACCCACCCACGCATTTACTCACATGCATGCGCATTTATGGACCAATTTTCACGAAATTAATACCAAAATGTTGCAAATTTTTCTGAGGAAACTGCTGTGTGGGTTTTTTAAGTTTACGCCTCCACCCACGCACCCACCCGCGCAATCGCATACTTATGAACCGATTTTTTTTAAATCGGTACCAAATTGTTGCAAATTTTTTGGAGATGGAGACGATGCGGTTTTTTCAAGTGTTACACCTCCACCCACGCACCCACCCACGCGCATGCGCATTTATGGACCAATTTTCACGAAATTGGTACAAAAATGTTGCAAATTTTTCTGAGAAAGCTGCTGTGTGGGTTTTTTAAGTTTACACCCCCACCCACGCATCCACCCACGCAATCGCATATTTATGAACGGATTTTTGTAAAAATTGGTACCAAAATGTTGCAAATTTTTTGGAGATGGCGACGGTGTGGTTTTTTCAAGTGTTACACCTCCACCCACGCATTCACCCACACGCATGCGCATTTATGGACCAATTTTCACGAAATTGGTACAAAAATGTTGCAAATTTTTCTGAGAAAGCTGCTGTGTGGTTCTTTTAAGTTTTATCCCACCCATGCATCCACCCACGTATTCAAACATTTATTCACAGACTTTTTCGAAATTTGTACTCAAATTTTGTCCGGGATGGCTACTATATGATTTTAACAAATTTTTATTACTTTATTTATCCACCCACGCACCCACCCACGCATCCACGCACCCATGTGCATAAAAATAAATATAAATAAAATAAAAAAAATAAATAAATAAAAATAAAAATATATAATAAATATTTAAATATATGCAAAACGCGGTGTAAAATAAAATATCTGGGAGAAAGAAATAGATAACATAGTAGTCATCCAAAAAAAATTTAAACATTTATTTTGATATAAATTTCGTGAAAGTCGGACAACAAATGTGGAAGTAGTTCGCGGTAATACAAAAAAAGAATTAATTTTTTGTGTTAAACCGGATTTAATATAGGCTATATGAGGACCGCGCGAAGCGCGGTGCGAATAGAAAGGCTTTGAGGACCGCGCGAAGCGCGGTCCGAAAAGCTAATTATTATATATTTTAGAATATATAATATTATTTTATTGATATTAAATATATATGTATATATATATATATATATATATATATAATTTTATAGAGGTATAATACGAGAAACGTTTATTTTCTCTCAATGTGAACAAGACTATGGCTTATTCTACGCCATTAAACTTAATCAAAGCCAAACCAGTGGATTGGCAATTGCATTTCCCGACAGATTAATATGGAATAACTCTTGTCAGACTATCGGAAACGACCTATTTTCAATATCTCGCAATTACCACAACCGCCAATTTCTGTTTTGTACCGTAAACTGAATTGTACGCTGTGAGTAATATTCTGGTTTTCCACGATTATTATTGGCGTTGATAGAAATGTTAATTTTTTGTTACTTGAACAACGAATGTGCGCGCTACGCTCAATTTCTCAATTTTATATTAACTTTTAATTCTTTAAAACTTGCCAAAAATACATTTTTCCTAAGATTAGTATTATTTTTCCTCAGGTTAATTTTATTTTTACTCACGTTAGTTTTATTTTTCCTAATATTATAATAGTTTATAATATTAGTTAATTGAAAAAAAGAGAAGTCATTGCAGTAAATTCCTCCCAGAAAATTTTAAAAAAATTTTAGTGCTCTGCACTTAAGCATTTAATAATTATAAAGATTTTTTTACATAATATATATATTCAGCTTAATTATACTTATTCAAGAGCGTTATTATACAATATAATATTCAAATCAGATATTTCACAATGAAGGTTTAGTTTGCAATTGCAAGACAATCGCGATTTCAGAAAATTGAAATAGGATCAAATTCAAAACTTCTTTAATTTGTCTTCTTTCAATTTCTCTCGAATTTGTGATATAAAATTTATTCTGTAAATATAGATTAAATTTTAGTTTTTAATAACGCCAGCATTCGAGCAATGACTCTAACGAGTGTCGAAAAATTCAAACGACGTCAATTTTCTTCATCTGCTATTCTGAGAACGAACATTTTCTTTCTCGACGTCTACACATCAAAGAAAACTATATAAATGCCTCCCTTTCCATATTTTTTTAAAGTATTACAACAATATATATTTTAAATATAAAATTTTCTTTAATAATTTTTTTCATTTTTTTTATTTTATATTTTTAGATAGAATAAATAATTTTTCTATTTTATAATGTATAAATAATTTTGAAAATTTAATTCGGATTATAAAATAACGAATAGTATTTTCTAATTTAAATATTCTTACAGCAACAATGCTGTACATCTTATATTTCAAAAAATTTTGGTAAAGTGTAACCTGCATCAATAAATTATTTTAGGAAGCTTAATAAGAGATATGATATATAATTATAAAGAGAGATACACAGAACATTCTAATAGCCACATCAAGTGAACCAGTAACATATAAATATTGTTAAGTACATGAGTCAAATTTAAAACACTTATTTCCATTCGCTTTTTAAATAAATAGCTGTCTATAAATGTATCGTATAAATTCGATAGAGATGTGAAAAGAGACAAATTAATCAAATTTTAGACATAAGCAAAATTTAATTAAAAGTGATACGTGAACTTGATTGTTCGGAAAATAATGAACAAAATTAACAGTTAAAATTACGTTTTTACTTTATTAATATTTTCTTAAATTCATTATTAACAAAATAATTTTCAATTCTAGCATATTATAATAATATTATAATAATATATATTTATAATTTTACAATTTTATTTTTAATGTCAAAAATTTATTTTATATTTCTAAACTACAAATATGTAAATGCAATATAATTTTTCATTATTTTCTTAAAAATAACAGTCAATCATTATTTTCCGAACAATGTAACACAAACAAAAAATAAACTCACATTGCGTTGAATTTAATTTTTTAATTTTTATACCAAAAGATTTGACTATGTAAAGTGATACTTTTCAGAAGAATAATAAACGCGATTCAATTATTTATATTAACTATTTGTAAATTTTAATTTTTCATATAATGCTAACTCGATTTAACCAACAATTTTGTTTCTTAAATATAGTAAATCTAAAATTCTTAAAAACGTCACAATGTCGATGTAATAATCCTTTATTTTTTAAAAAATGTAATATGTGAAGATCTCATCAACCTACATATATATAGCGCACTACAATTGTGGCAAGATATATCTCTTGATGAGCACTTTAATCTCGGTGGTAGTTATGCAGTTACGTTCGCAGCAAAGGCACATAATTGCATATTGCACATAATGCGTACCGTCGAGAAAGGCACAATGTGATGAAAACCACAAGAGTGCTCTAATAAAGTATAAAGCATTTAACCTACTTGCGAAAAATTTATCGATTCCCATCCAGCTTCTTACTATATCTCACTTTTGAATGCACATATATTAAAGAAACAAAAATACTTTATGTAATACACAAATAAATTAAAATAAAGACAATAAACTCTCTCTCTCTCTCTCTTTCTAAATATTACATGTTTATGCCATCACTATCTAAAAATAATAATACGTACCTATTTAGACACAGACACACATACACGAATATAGATATTTATATATTTACATTACATTACGTCCGTTCAATATATCGATAGACAAGTATGCTGAACAGAGTATGCAAACATTTTATACTTTGTAATGCAATTAGAACAGCATATAAAATTACGAATCATTTTAATAAATTTTAATTGTGCAATGCATTATGATGCCATATATTGTTAACATGTATTTGTATATTTTATAAAATAGCAATATGTTTCACTATATATACTATAAACGCACAACTGCAATTATTATATTTCTGATAAAATAAGCAGCATATTTTCGCAATTTTTACAGCATTAGAAGATCCTTTCACTTGCTGATAATACTCATGTCATATAAAGACGCATCTTTCAATGTTTATACAGCATTTTCAATTTAAAAATTCTGTCATTAATGTCATTATGCAAGCAATCTGCTGAAATATGTCTATCTGGGTATTTAATTCGTTTTCAAAAGCATCGATATACCTATATTCGATTCAAAGCTAGTGCATTCATAGAAAAATTTTAGTAATTTTTGTCTCTTCGATTAACCAATCAGAAAAATTCTCGATCCTGATTGGTTAATACAATGCTTTTGTAGCACCGCTAAGTACGAAATAGTTTGTGGTAACTATGTTTTGGCACCCCTGACGCGCGCATTTAGCGCGCTTTTTTGTGACGGAACGCGCGCTCTCATTCACGTACTCACATTCACGCGGTAGAGGTCGAGTGTGTACGCAGTGGCAGGAATCGCTCCGTGTTGTCGCATTATTCTGAATCCTCCAAAACGCGATCGCGATAAGTATCACGAGACACGAAGTACGATCATTTCTTACAATAAGCGTCCAGCACAATGATAATCTCCAACAATAATACACGTGTCACGCGAGTACGAAAGCAAACTTCGAAGCGAACGGTGTCACATAATTAGTACGTATAATCGCAATTAAATACTTAATATCATAATATTTATTAATCGCGCGATACACAAATCCAATATTTGCATGTCAGTAATTAGTAGAAAAGCATATAAATTTCGTGAGATTTATCCGGCCAAAATTTATCGCGCGACAATCGACAATGCTATATATTTTTATCATATCGAGGGCGAATATTTGTGATTAGTTATTAAAAATATAGATATGTTTTTAAAGTATAATGTCAAACTATAAATTGTTTAATGTAAATAATAATGTTAAATGACAATATTAGAGTGTCACTCTCTAAAATGCAGGGAAACATATTTTTCAGCCAAAAGGGAGGAAGTGTAGAAGGTGTACCTATAGGAGCAACAGGTATAACGACGCGACGCCGCAGGGGTGATGACGCGCGGCATCAATGTGAAGTTGGTTCCGATTTTCGCAAACTTTCTTCCGCTCTAGAGTCCATTTCCCGCCAATTCGTGAGACATCGCGTACATCGAACGTATCGCGCCAAACGTATGTCGCATTATTCTTTCGTCACAGTATAATAAAGTGAGCGTCGCGTGTATATGTAACATCGGGAGTGTCGATTAAGTAAATCGCGCGTTTGTAGTGATTAGTGCAGTGCGCGCGTGACTATAATTAACGTGTGCCACGAAGGAGAAGGAGCGAAGGGATGAGAGAGCCTGGGAGGCATCGGGCGACGACGGAGCAACGATGAGGTTATTATTTATGTATTACTTGTGAAATTAATTGTTTGTCATCGCACAGCATACTTTGTGTGTAATCTAATTTGTATTATTGAACTATATAATATATGAAGTACTTTTAAATTGTACTAAAAAAAAATGTATAATTAAAATACGTAATAAGCGGTTATAAAATTTTTAATTCATATATTATATAAAAATATATGCATTGAATTTTTTACTTATATATCTTTTAAGTATATATCTAATAAAATAATTATATAATATTTTTCTGAGAAAAATTCTTTATATGCATGCACAAACGTATGCACATAAAAGATTTTCTAAAAAATTATATAATTAATTTATTAGATATTTACGTAAAAAGCACACATACAATACAAGTAAAAAATTCAATGCCTGTAATCTTCTGAATATTAATAATTTTTTATTGTTGTTATATATGAATATATTTATATTTTACAGATCAACGTTTGCACTACAATTCTGCTGCATCGGGGATTGTGAGTACTAAATATAATTATATTAGTGAGTATTACATTTATCTTTTATTTCAATTTAAGATGGATCTCTGTAAAAATTATATATATCAGATATAAATATACAATAAAATATATATTTAAAATACCAGAAAGAAATATATATTATAAAAAAGAATAATAATGTTCTATACAGAGATCTATACTATTATTTCTTAAAATATGGATAAGCTAACAAGATAGATTAGAGCTAAAATTTAACCCTGAAATATCTACAATTATTTGTATATATATATACATGTGTGCATGCATATTTTTTATCAAGGTATAACGCAAGAATCGCATAACATAGTTAAGAACACATCAAGAGAATATAATAATATTATTTGGATAATTTTAACATTCAGTTTTTTAATTTGAAACTTGTTAATTAAATTTTAATTATTTATAAAATATATAATTAAATTTTTGAAATTATTGCTTGCACAAATAATAAAATATTAAAAAAAAAGAATATAAATATTTTTTATGATATATATATTTATAACACGTAAAACTTTTTTACATACATTTTTAATATAGAGCTTTTACCTAAGTTTTTTTTTATAATAAATAATGCTTTCTGCATATTATTGTTCTTGTATGAATAATGAAGACCAGGACAAGATGTTGATCAGGACGAGGTGTTAATTAATTGTATTGCATGGAATAAAATAAAAAAATAAGAAAATATATTAATATCTATGAAACATAAAAGTATGTATTCTTGATTCCTTATATTGTTTTCAGGGTTAAATAAAAAATTATAATATATAAAAAAAAATATATATTCAAATGTGTTTTGTGTTAAATTATCAAATGTTAGCAAAATTCACAAAATGTAGATATTTAATGAAAACTTAATTATTTATTATTAATTAAATATATTTATTTTGGCGATATGTGACAAGTTTATCCTAATTTTTTATAGCTTATCCATAATTACTATTAATTTGACTTTATATTATTTGAGACAAAAGAGGCGTGTGATCTAATAAATATTTGGCAAAATAAAAGAATTTTTTTTAATTAGTTCAAGTTTATAAATTAATCAAAGTATATTAATTACACAATTAAATATTGAAAATATTGAAATAATATACCTAATAATATATTAAAAATAATTCTAAAAGTATGTTAATAATATAACAAGAGATTTATACGGATTGAAAATATATAAAAACGTATATTGAAATCATAAAAAATTGATATTTACATATTGCATGGAAAGATCATTATTTCGGATCTCACGTCATCTCTCTCCTACCCCTAATGAAAAAACTAAACTTTATATAGATGATAACATCACAATTGATCATAAAATCAATTGTAAATTACTGGTTAAAATTTTTTTTATTTTGCTTATTGATTTATATTTAATATGTTATCATTTTGTCACGTAATTATTATTTTTAATGAATGTTTTAAAATAATATTATCACAATTACAACTAAATGTTAATTAAAAATAATTAGTATTTTTCTATTAATAAATCAGAAATTTTAAATCTTGAAGTATGAAAAGTATTTCAATGATTTTGAAACATTTTTTTCGTGCTTTTCAAATATATATTTTTTACAATTAAAAGTATTATTCAAAATGTAATATTTATTTAAAAAAAGCAAGTTATTATATACAAGTTAGTATTGACAAAATTATAATGTCATAAAAATGTATATAAAAATGTTGAAAAAATTGATTGTTATGAATAAAACAATAGATGTAACAAATTGATAAAAACCTCAAGCAATGTTTACGTAAGTACAATTTTAATATTTGTAACAAAATATTTAATACCGTTTTCTATTGAAATAAATGCAAGGATAAATTTCATATGTGATTAACTAAGAAATTATTGTTGGATGATAAATCATTAATTAATTAAATCGTCGGATGTTTATTAATGTATTTAAGAAAAACAAATATTGAAAAAGATATGTGGCTAGTAATTTTTTATCATAACTCAAAATTTATTATCAAAATTTAAAAATAAAAAAAATGATAAAATTAATTCTGTTTAACACATTTTAATTATATTTTATTAAATTTATTTCAAAAGAAGAGAGCATAGAAAAAAGAGGGTTTTTTTGTGACATTATCAACTGTATTTTTCTATTGCATGCGCTCGCTTATATATACGCAATAATTATGATAATCTTTTCTTCTTAGAAAAATATCCATTTTTTATCAATATAAAAAATATAGTAAAAAAATTGAGAAATAGCATAATAAAAACCTTTTTTCTCATTTTTTAAATACTACATCCTTAAATATTAAAATATTAAAATTTGATGAGATGTGCGTGTGGATAAATATTTAAAGACAAAATAACTTTTAATCTCTTTACTCATATCATTATCTTCTATTGTCTTTCAAATATCCAACATACGAAATTGAATTTAACAAATCAAATTACTCGCCACATATAATGAAAATACTGCTAGCAAAGACAAAATCATGTAAAATGCTATTTTGCATTAATCTTATTGTTATTCTTATGGCGAATCACATATATACAATGTCTCTTTCGTATTTATTCTACATGCAGAATAAATTCTACTCGGTTGTATCTACTGTATCTTTGATACTGTTCGCGCTCGCAAGACCCGAAAACCATTTAATATTCGTCAAATAGAATGAGGGAAAGCGAGATAGGCGGATAGGTGAATTTTGTGAGTAACAGAAGAGAGAGACAGGATGGAAAATGAGAGGTAGCAGTTGCACTCGGAATTGCATATTGGCGAATCGAACTTTCGGGTACGAGTTGCCGCCGATATATTGTCGACCGCTCTGGAAACGCGATCTGTTCTCTTAATATGTAATTACTAGTAAATCAAATGGCTCGACCAAATTGATTTAGATCCCAATAACCAGTGACCAAAATGACTAAAATCGGAACAGATAGTCGACCGCATTCCATCTGACAAAAGATGCTTGTTGACAGTGGAATCGCGAAAATGTTTTTGTAGAATTGACCGATTGCTCGTTACAGAATAGCTTGTTTTAATACTAGTGAGTATGCTAATGCAATATGATATACTATATGTATACTGGTTTCTTCTAATATTTTCATAATATGTTTATGCATCATAAATATCAAAGAAACTACTGTGCACATCACAGATTAGCGTAAAGAACAAGCTAGCAGAAAGGGAGAAAGCATGCTTTAGCATAAAATGGGAAGCTGCTATGACATACATTAGCATACATCATAAATTGCGAATGTGTTTATCCAGCATTATATATATAAAAGCATATTTATTAGTCTTGTTGTTCAATATCACGATTAATCCTGAATTTCTTAATTTAATTAAATAAATAATTAGCAGTTTTTTGCGTAAAAATTTAAATTTATTTTAACATTTTAAAGAAATGGTATATAGAAATTAGATGTAATGAGTGCTAATTATTACAGCGGTATTATCTACATATTGTAATTTAGTCGGATCAGGCTTTTGTAGAAGAGAGAAACTAGAGACGCGGCTCGCGTTAATTACTTGAAATGCAACTATTACATTTAAGCAAATTGATCTGGTTATAATAGCTGTCTGTGATAGAACAACTGAAACCTCACCCTTCCTTTATACGAATAGATAACCGCATTTGGGTGGGTTAGATAATTGAAATATCATGAAAAACGTCGGTATGCTTGTTGGTTTAATCGCAAGTCTTGATAATGCAGCATTGTGTACAATCTCGTTGAAGCAATCTCATTGACACTCAACAAAGATATTTACTTGGCAGAGCATAAACAAATAATGGAAAGAAACTGATTACTATCGGCATTAAATTTAATTCAAATTTTATTATCTTCTTATTAATAATTACCATATTAAATTAATTATTTCTTATAATCGGGTATATAACTCAATATAATTAAAAGTAGCTAAAATTAAATAGTATTAAGATAAACGAAGATATTTCGTGATTTCTATTACAAGGATTTATTTTTTTATTTGCTACACATTTAGAGAATTGCAATTTTATTACAGACGCGGGATAAACTAAGGGAAATATATAAAATATTATGCTTGAAGTAGATAACAAATCTTTTGCATCACTTTTTTTTACTGTCTTTGCTCTCTTTTTTACTTTTTAGATAATGATAAATCTCTACGAATTTCTATAACCTATTCAATTCTAAAGACTCTTATATTGACTTTCAACTTAATTAAGAAACTTCTAGATTGAATAATTGTGCGATATTCATTAAGGAACAGAATAGAGGAAAGCGTTAATCCTGCTAATCTACGGAATCTATATAATGAATTCTCTATTAATTTTCTAGTTCTAGGAACTGATAAAAAGTATCACACTTTGCTTTTTCATTAGATATTTAAATGATGCATACATTGATCGTATGTATATTTTAATTTGGTATTACAAGAAACTATATTAAAGATATTAAAATGTTAGGTACATTAAAAATATTTTAAGATTATTACTAAAATTGTGCTCTATCACTAAATTAGAAGACCTTTCTTAATAGACATAAAATTGATTTTTTTTTTAAATATATATATTATGAATGTGAGCATATTGATGCGATTATAGCAAAGTTAATAAAAGCTGTTTATAAAAACTTTTACAAAAGAAGAGAACGAAAGACACACACAGTACTTTAACTCATCCGTATAAAATCGAGAAGTAGTCATAATCAATTATTATTTAAATTATTTATATTTTTACAATTTATTTTTTAAGATAGTTAAACAATTTCTATAAAAGCTATCTACGCATCATTATTGCTTCATAATTTTATCACTTAAGCTCCGCCACTTAAGTTGAATGGCGGAATTCGTAATTGCATTAATTTTCGGTAAACTGCCTCCAACTAATGCCATAGATAGAAGACAATTGTTTCGGTCACTACGACGATTAATTTCTAATACGAGTCTCTCAATCGGGCCGATTCGGCGAATTTACGCGCACATTACCCGCAGCCGAAAGCCGGCCGCATTCCGAAGCGTGTTTGTTGACCGAAATGCCGTAAAAGCTTAGGCATATCGAATTGACATTCATTATGTATCGGAAAACACAACACGGGCGGTTAAAATACAGACAGAGAGATTGTCGAGGCACAGAAGAATAAGGGTGAGGAAGGATTGACGGACTGGTTCGCGCAATAGTTTAATCTGCTTTGGCTTGAATTTCAAAATGGCTAATGCATATTGCCTTTGGCGCCGCTCCAAGTCGCCTATGCAGTCGAACTCCCTCTTCTGCAGCACAACCCTTCTGATCCCTCGTACATATCCACTCGTTCTACCAAACTCTTCATTATATGTGTGCCCTACTATACTAACCCCGTTGCCATCCTTTCGCGGCGAATGTAAATTCGTTTTGTCATGCTTTAAGCACAAAATGTCGCTCGCTCTTTCTCTTACACAATTTATCTATCGATATGCCTACCTATATTTGCATACTTTTATCTCTCCCATTCCTTGTTTTCTCGCCTCAAACGATATTTATGCCATATTAATCGGACATCTCCTTTATATGCGCATTTCTCTTTCCTTTCCCGAGAGCAACTATCCTCTTACACCCTTGCCGTGTTCTGTGACGGTGGCCTAAAATTGCGGACGACCTCGCATTTGCCTGCAACCAATCCCGGCGGTTGCTTGTGTGGCGGTGAATCTTGGCGCGGGTCATTGATGATCGACTCGTATGCATGTATATGGACCGGTGCGGTCGTTTATTAAATTTAGTGCAAGTAGCTATAATGCCAGCGTTCCATTAATGTCTTCGTACCATTACGTTATTAAAATGAATCTGAAACTCGATAATAACAAAAGGAATGAACAAACAGAGAGGAATCTTTCGGAAAAGAAAGCTAAATTATTGGAATTTTCACAGATTCGTATACATTCAATTGTAAATTCCATTTTTGTTTCTTATTGCGACAGATAAAAAAATTGTATATTAAACAAAAATATTTATTTAATAATTATTTATTATTGTTTCTATCAGTATAATAATTACGTAACACAACTTACAATTTCTTATGCGCACTCGCATGCGTACATATTTCTCGCGTGATATTACTATAGCCTAAAGAAGGATAATTTCGATAACCCGGCCATTAACATCTAATTGAAAGGATGCGAATCGGCGGAAGGCAGAAAATTGCGCAAACGAGAAGAGATTCGATTACTGGTGATCCTAGTATCGTATCGAAACGAACGAAATGCGCTTAATATACTTAGGATCGTTTGTTCCACTGCTCCGACTAGCGATCCGAATCAGTCTCATCACGGCTTATTCCCGTCCGGAAAATGGTCGAAAATTGCTTTTTCGCATGCACATTCATCCGACAAACGTCAACCAGTATTTCGTTATTTCGCTTCTGTTTTCAACGGTTGTACAAAAAATAGTTTTTGCTATTAAAACATCACAATTAAATTTAGTTTATCGCAGTAAAGAACAATTAAATGAGAAATTATACTTGTATAGTCATGTTTTCAAAATTATGTGTTTTGTGCAAATTGCGTGAATTTGTGAATATAATAATTTAAACTAAAATAAAATTATATATATATATATATATTAAAATATTATAAATGGGTTTATTCAAAATCAATATTGTCGAAGAATATCACAAAAATATTCTTTCCCTTTTTGTTTGTTCAGAAAAAAATATATATGTATTATACTTTAATATATACATGTATGCGAACAGTCGGTCATGACAGGAATGGACGGTCGATTGCACGAGAGTCATAAAATTTTTATAAAGCAACCCCGTTTGTCTTCACGTATTCTATGATGTATCGGAATCTCAAAATTGAAAGAAACAAACATTTCTCTCGGTGTTTTTGAACAGCGATGAGGCATACTCTTTTTTATCGTGAGCTAGCAGGATAGTCTATTTCCACTCATAGTGGACGAGATTCCGGTAAGTGCACTAAGAAACAGACGTTCTATCGCGGTCAACCTTCAGTTCATCCTTTGACTTGCTTCCAAAATGCAGTTTATATTGCTTGACTACTTCTGCACTTTAAGATTGTCGCATATGTAACAAACGCGTGAAAAATCTCAGCTGTCTGTATTGCAAGAAAAACAATTTTTCTAGTTACAATCAATAACTTTTTACTTTCCTATAACTAGCTACATAAATTAAAATAAAAATAAAGATAAAAATTAATAATTTTATATGCTGCATATTATATATATACATATAAAACACATCTATACACATGTTTTATATACCTATTTAATTCTTCAAATTTATTCTGTTATTGCGCGATAAAATTATAAATTGAATTCTATTCTAAATTTGTCACGAACTATGAGTGAGTTTTACAATAATGAGTTTTGCAATAAATATAATGAAATATTCTGAAAAAAAATTAATCAAATGTATAAACATTCTAATTTGCGAAATAAATTGTGTATATTTTTGGCTACAAATTGAAAAAAAATTGTTAAAAAATAAATATTGTTGGTTCAGAAATATACTATATTACTAATTTAAATTAGTTTTTGTATTTATATTATTAATTTGATATAGATTAAAAAATTACACACAATTAAATAATTAAATTTATGAAAATATTTTCTGTTTTGAAAATTTCAAGTAGCCCACACAATAAAATTTGTAATATGCGTTCTATTGAATCAATCTTCAAAATTGATAATCCGCTGGCTCTTAATTTTTATCTTAACATATGTGCAGTAGTTTCTTCAAACCTTAACAAATCTAATACTCTGTTAATGCTCGTCGATGCAAAAGTCAATGGATGGGAAATGTGCGTGTGAAAGTAGAACGATAATCATTTAGCCAAGCACGCGCGTAAATCGTCGATTGATAGTATCGATAGCCAATGAATTATCCTTGCCCTCGCACAATGAATCACTCTGAGTTATTGACAATCACGGAATTGTATTTAAAAGGATCCATTGCTGTATATCTACTGTTATCTATTGTTATAAGAGAATCCAAGCAAAATTCTTTATTCGCATTACTTAAACTGATTAAATCGTATAAAGGAGATATATGTTTTGATAATATTTGCAAAAAATTGTTAAAAATCAATGATTTACAAAATTTATAGGATTTTTGTGAAGTCGTAGAAATCAAATTATTAAGTTTTGAAAAAATTCTCATTCCTTGAATAAAATAATTTTTTTATATCCGATAATGTTATAATTCTGTCAATTGTGTATAAGAAGAAAAATTTATAAATGCAATTGATTATATATTTATAAATAGAATGATCCTCGTAAGGGTCACTATAATTTTAAGGCATTCACGATAATCTAACAAAAGTCATGAACAGAAATTTATCAGTTTCTAACACTTGCAGCAATTGCAATAATACAAATTAGCCGAATATTTTTTATTTGACAAAAAAGTAAGATCTGCAATGTCAAAATAGTCAAAACGATCAAAACAAGCAATTCAAAATGATTATTATATCAAACATGCACTTGTCAGATACACGATACCCAAGTTTACTGATCAGGTTAATAGCTAAACTATGTATTATGGACAACATAAGGTCAAATTGTTGAGTTTGTTTATTATTTACGTTTGTAGTAAATTTCGTCGATAACAGAAAATTACTCTGTAGTAATTTTAAAATGGCTTATTGAGTTGTAATGTAATTAAAATAACATTATATATATACTCATTGAATCTGTTGTCCTCTAGTATTATTAAAAAAATATATTTTATTTAAAAAAGCTAAAGTGATACTTTTTTATCAAACAAAAAATATTTCAAATTTTTATTATTGCAATTTGTTGCCGCTTAAAAACTGATTTCTGTCCATAACATTTTTTGTCAAATTTTTATAAGTGCTTTAAAAACTATTATGAGGACCATGCTGTATGTATGATATATGTGTATATAATATATTATATCTGATGATGAGCATATTTCCAATTTCTTTTTTAACGCTATTATCAATATAACGCCTAAAGTGTTTCCAATTCGCTTGTAACACTTCCCATATCATTGTCACATAATTTAACAGTAATATTGCCGCGGGCATTTCGTTCTCTCACGAATAATACGAATAATGATTTATATTTACACATGAACTTGTGGGATACGCGAATAATGTGTTGTGTGTGTGTTTCGCGAATTTGCGTTTCCCAAAGTCATCGACGCAGTACGGAAACGGGAGGGTATGCGTTTGCCTGAAATATTAATTCAAGACGTTCACATAGGAAAGTAATATGTCTACTAAACTATTCGCCTTTCCTTTGATCCTATGTGGAAGCATAAAATATGGTTGTATTTGCAAGAAACGTTAGACATATTGAGGATGAGAAGCGCGCGATTAATCTTTGAACATAAAATAGCGATAAATCGTCGCTTAAAACGCGAAACGCACTGTCCCATGAGCATTCGGCCTATAAAAGTGTTCGAATGACGTCAATCGTTATGACAGGCTGTAAAGTCTTCCGTGAATTTATCTGGCGCTAACGCAGTGCAAAAATATACACATATTTTTAAATTACACAAATTTATTCATGCAAATATAATATCTTAGAAAACAAAATTTTACTATAATTTCGCAATTGCTGTATATGCTCAAATTCATTTTTAAAAATACCTCTTTCTTGAGTCTTAATTGACAAAAAATTTGAAATAATCGAAATATGAATTTAATAAATTCCAGATTTTTGAAACTGCAAGGGAATTATCCGATTTATTTAAAATATATATATAAAATTTTTATCTCTATAATTCTTTAGTTATATATGGTTTTCTGGCTTTTATAAATATATTCGTGTTTTTTCTCTTAATAGAATTATTCATTAATTTAAACTACACATATATACGTAACAATATTCTAGTATAAATAGTAGGAAAAATTAATCTTGTTTTTCTTTTTTTTCACGTTGAATGCGTGAAATGTTCACACTGACATGGCAGCTTTTCGGAGCTAACCATGCCCGATTCTCTTGCGTCGCCAGTTCAACACTTAAAGTGCTGCATTTTATATAAAAATGTCAACTTGCAAATTGTTGTTTGCAAAAACAACTTAATTTCTACATGTTGTTTGAGCGTAGCTTATAACGTATAAACCGATATGCTTCCATTTGCGTTTATGCGCCACTGCAAAATCCACGTTTTCGTTATCCGCAGGATTAACTCATCGTCGTACAATTTTGTACAATTTACTGTTTCATGTATATTCGCGTTCTTTTTAGTTTGTGGATTAATTGTGGTATTGTGATATGGTATTATTATTGACAAATTATTGTTCTTTCTCATTTTCTTATTTTTATTCGTTTAACATGCCGGTATTTTATTTCACATTACATATTTACATATACATATGTATGTGATTAATCATTTTATCTTTTTCATTTATGACTGATTATTTATGATTCATAAATATTTTATTTACATGATATTATAATATTTTATTTACTTTGATTCGCGAGTAAGACAAAATTAAGAAATATCAAAATCGTAACTTAACTTTGATTACTTTATAAAAAGTTGTATCATAATTTATAAATTTATTATTAGCAACTAAAATCTCATTCTCTAGCTATATCATTTTTATCGCAATGCCTTTTAAACATAGCAATAAGCGTGTCACCAATATCATATATTTCGCGTCATCGAATGAATACATTTTGACATCTCGACAGACATTCCCAGAGAATAAACGCGCGCATTTATCACAATTGATATGCGACCGAGTGATTCGTTATATTTTTCTACACAGAACCTTGCCTGTTTTGTTGGAAATTCACCTAGCTCGTTGTTTTCACATTCACGGCAATTTTCCGAAAAAAAACCATCAGCGCGTTCTCGCTTGGGCCATTCGCCGCGAAATGAATTTTTGCCGCCATCCCTCACCGTTCATGAGTGGTCCATGAAAAATTGCCGGTTTGACGGATTGACGGACGAGTAAGTAAGCGTAATATCAAACAACGGTCTACTCTTCTTCTTAGCGACAGCCTGTAAGAAAAACTGCAAAAGCATCGAAAGCTGTCACTATGCAGACAGATTGTTCTTGCTTTAAGCAATATCGAAATGACTGACGGTTACAATGACATAAGAATACTACACATAAGAATTCCGACTATTTTCTTCCGCAATGTAGAAATATCTTTTTCATCAACGTGAAGAAGAGTAATTCAAAGTTAGAGTAACTTTCTGATTTACATATTTTTGCGATAAAATATTATAATATATAATAATTTTTTACATTTAAAAAATAGACATTCTTAAGATTACTATTAAAATTTAATTTGTGCAATGTAGCTACACTGTTGTGTAATTTAGATTTTGCAAGTTTCCGCATTACCAACAATAACATTATCACATATTAAGTTCATGCAAGTAAACTCGAGGTTCAGCTTCAAGTAAACTCGAGCTGAGCTTAAAGGAAGATAAAATTTCACTTTGTAATAGTTACTTTTTTTTATACGATACTTGATAGAAATTGACGTGTAACACGTGATTCATCGAGGTCATCATTAACATGCTAAACAGAATATAGGATCGAGAGAGCGAAATAGTCTAGAGCATTGAACCTGAATGAATAATCGTAGAATGTAAACTGAATACGGAAAAATGTGAATGTGCACAATTTTTGATGAACCGCTTGTGGAATATACTCGAGGTCACGTAAGAGAATATCAAGAAATTTTCCCTTAAAATTCAACTCCTGCCGCGCCGTGCAGAGATATTCAAATAAATTTCTTTAAATACTTAAATATAAAAAGATTTTAAGTCGTCTTTTTTCCCCTCTTTTAGTATCATCTGTCATGAATATAAAGGCTATAATTTTCTGGGAGCTCGAATAAAAAATACAAAAATATAATAATATGGTCGGATAAAAATGTAAGAATGAAAAATTTCATTTATTCGAATTGCTTTGATAACCTTGATTTATTTTACACGCGTAGATATAGATCCTTAAACCGCGTTAAATTGTTTGATACGTCGGCTATCATGAAAAACTGATAGATATCTTCATCACCGAATCAGTCTTAACATTGTGCGATTAATCCGACAAAAACGAAAGTCGGGCAATCAAAGTCGCAAATCGACGAGCAAAGTTTTTGTTCGACGACCGCGTAGAGATCGTACTATTAAACGTTTCACTTCACCGGCAACTTCGCCAGCCATTCGTTTCTACTAATGCATCGCGAGGCAAACTTTTAATTCGACAAATACGACGACGATGGCGACGGACACCCAATGCATTACCTACTTAAAGACAATGATGTGGCCGCAAGCGTTTTCCGACAATGTATTATCCCGTCGGGCGGAGATATTTTCTCTGATTCCTTTTAAATGGTGGCGGTGGCTTTGTTTTTAATGCGCGTGACCCAGTTGGCCCGGCGCTCCATTTTACACATTGCACGTTGCATCTACCTCCGATAGCTTAAAACGAATTTACGCGGCGCATTCGTGATGATCATCCTGGATGAATCATTGGGAGGGAGTGTGTTCGGGCGAGTTCCGTTTTTCTTACATTACGTTACGGATGTATCGGACAATAAATTATCGCGTTGCAGTTAGCGACGTAGTTATAAGTTAATAAGAAAATGCGAGAATATATAACGGACGTTCAACGTACATGGACAAACTTAGCATTCAATTAGATCTTTCCCGTAAATCAACCTTCAAAATTTACAATCGCGCTTTTCAAAACTCGATATACGCGACAACGCCACTGGTAAGGGCTGTTTACTAATTAGCGACATCTCAAACGCATTCGAAACGATGGCAAGTTTGCGTCATGCAAAACAGCATATATGGTCTACTATTGGCATCTTTTAACAGCTCGGCATATTTACTTAGTAAATTATTTTACTGTGTTTTTTATAAGTGAAAACTTAAATCACTGTGTCTCCTTTTTATATATCGAATTAAACTTCGCTCTTCAGCTAGCTTGAAAAGCTAAATAATAACCTATCGTACGTCTCTTTTATGGAGTCATAGATGTTAGAAGCAAAACTAAGAGAAGTGGCTATTTGCCCACGTATGGAACATTTTATATGTGGAATATGCCCGATAAAATTGCTTCAGAGGTATGCACGTGGAAATCTGTACGTATAGATGAAAAGTAGAGCACGGGAGAATTGCGCCGTGACGAAGCGACAAAGCAGTTAAGTGATCGATCAGTCCTTAGGTGTGTACACCATCTTTGCGATTGACCCCCTGCGAAGCCCCTCCTTTCAGGTCACCATTATATATTACGTGGTGTCCGTGCCACATAATAACGTCAGATGCATCGCATAAAGGCACCGTCTACGCGACGGAGACCGATTATGACTGGGTGCATGCCCGACAAAACACGCTGCGGCATGTGTATAAAAAGCGTTCATATACTCGACTTTGTTCATTGCAACCGACGCGACGGTGCAACATACTCATCTCATATCAAACTCATACGGTTTTAGTAAATATTAGGCCACGGCAAATAATAAAATTTTATACTAAAATTTTTAATTAAACTCTTTATCAGAAATTGAACCGTAACTAAAATTAGGTACGAGAGATATCTAATATTGAAAATTATAAAATTATGAAAAATAACTGTGCTCAATTAAACAAGATTTTTTTTTTTATATTAAAGCAGCATTTTTTTGCTTCATATAGCCAAAATAGTATAATTATGCAGAATTTAAAATCGGAAGAAAGTGCATGACTTGTAGAAAGTATACTTTAATATAATTATAGAAAAATATTTCTGTTTATAAGATTTTCACAGAGTTGCGACACAATCATCGATTTTCCAATGAATAAAAAGTGTATACAATGTCGTTTGTAATTTCACGAACTAAATAGAAAACAGTGAAGTACGTATAGTAAAATTATATTTTGCGTTTTCTCCGTTTACTTTTTGTTGAGTGAAGTTTTTTAATGAAAGTTTTCATTATCTCTCTGTCAGTGAACGCAAAGAGCGAAAATTAAATAGCGGAAATTCTCCTCATCCGGCGTGTAAATAATTCAGAGCGTGAGCAAATTCGCACTGCGAGAAAACACGCCGAGGCTCGCTCTAAAATAATTCAACGACATTGTTTTATCGATCAATTTGCAATTCACTTCAAGCGTAAGCTGTCTTTGTAACTGACCCGATGACCTGCAGTACATTATATGGCCGCACATTGACGTTGGTACGGCATATAAGCGCAACTATGTGATAGACGTTATATACGATGGTGCGTTTATAAACTTTCTCACGTATGCACGCACACAATGCACACCACTCTCGCGAATAGATTGCATACAAAATAATGAAAAATGATATAACGATGATAACGCTGCCATGTGACTAACTCTTCACGCTTAACTAATTAAAGTACACTATAACGACTTGTTTATTGAAAAGTAAATACAGAATTGTGATGCACAGACACACACACGCACACTCACATTTTTTTCTTTCTTTCTATTTCTACCGTAGATTTAAAAAAGATTTCTTAATAATAAATTAAAAATTCTTTTTGTTTTAAAATACAATAACATTTAATATTTCATTATGATAAGTCGTTTATAATTAAAAAGTTATTACTATATCTAGAAACGTAAAATTTTTAATTCTATTTTTCTCGCGATTGTATATGTGTGTGTCAGTCTTCTTTATATTTTCTAAATTATTTTAAACTATATTTTCTAAATAATACAAAAAAATGTCTCAAGTCATGCCAAAATTATTAAGATATGTGTATCAAAATTAATGTTCATGAAATTAGCAGAATATTATAAAATTAGTAAAAATAAACGTATCTTTTTCATGCTGCATTATTATAACACGAAATGAATATTAATACACATATTTTATGTTAAAATTTAACGGAACAAACATTAAATTCTAACTTTGTACGAAATTGCTTAAATTGAATGTATGGAGAAAGATAATAATGCTTTATTTTTTCTTTTTTTTACAATAATTGCGTTATATTTTAAATTGCATATCGCAGTGTGTGTTTTAAAGGTGTGCTTTTTAAAATATATTACCATAAACTGATTAATCGATTAACTCATCGTGCATCTGGTGCATCGTGACCGTATATTACTGCTTCGCGTCGAGCCCGCAATTTAGTATTATATTATGTGGTTACAACCATGTGCAAGGGCAACTATGTGAAACGTGTTTACATAATCGATATGTGCGATTTCGGCATATTAGCAGCATAAAACATATATATGTATATAGAATTTCCTCGGACAATGGTCCACGTCGACATTATATCCTTCATTAAAAATTGGAGATTTCACGAAAAGTCCATACATGTCATTACGATTGCCATTATAATTGGATGCATTTTAACATTTCCGAATGACATTGATAAAACATTGTTGAAGAATAATTTTTATAATTACTATAATTATTTATCGTAATTAAATAACAAGTTTAATGTTATCATAATATTTTATATATTCAAATACAAAATATATAGAATTACATTAATTAAAAACTATTCTGTTTATTATATTAAAATCTTATTTTTTGTGTATTATAATTTTATTATTTTATATTATTATTATATTATTTTATACCTACACATACGTAATTTTATTAACTTTATTAATTATTTACAAGATCCTTTATTATATATTTTTTCATTTCTTTGTTAATTATTTATTTATTTTATTTATTTAAATTTTTTAATTGTTAATATATTTCTGTAGACATTTTGTATTTGTTATAATAATTGTGTAATAAATAAATATACATATATTGTATATGTACATATATATATATATATATATATATATATATATATATGTATATGTATATATATATGTAAATGTTTAAATTGCATTATAAACTTTATACATAATATTTTGAAAAACGATAATCATATTGAATATTTCATGTGTTTACGTTCCCAGGATTTTACCAATCAAAAAAATATGCGTATATGAGATATTTGTTAAATTGCATCCAGTAAATTTTAACATGCATGTTATGCGAAATTATCAAAATTTATAGCTTGGCTCTTTATATAAGTATATATTTTTCCAGGCAATTTTAAAATATTACGATGTTAAATGAACGATAATCGAACTCAATATATATTTTCACGAGTAAGAGAGACCGTTTTAGATACTATAATGCACAGTTGGAAAGCAAATGACTCGTACATATAAAGTAATATTTTTAAATTTATGGATGGCATTTGCTATGTGATCAAAGAAATTTTTTTGCTGTCACGAAGCACTTCAAAAAGTTGATGAGAATAATGGTAAAGTTGACTCTCACATATAACATGTTTTATATTTAATGTGATGCGAACGCTGGATATTTCAAGAATATAAGTTTCAAGATATAAGAGTGCCACAATAAATTATTATACTTTTTGTGAGAAACATTATTAATACAGTTTTACGTAATATTTAATCGAGAGTTAGAAGCAGATGATAATTATATGTATGAGTTTAATTGCGCAATATTACTTAGTTTTTGAGATTTCCGATATTTCTGATTTTTGCAAATATATGTAAATTTTTTATCTTAAACTAATGTCTGACATATTTTTCAGGATGTAGAATAAACTTAGGAAAATATTATGTTCAAATAACGCCAATCTTTATTTTAAGAATATGTCAGTTCTTGTTTCAAAGATACGTTATTCGAAGTGCGGAAAAACATAAAAGAAGATATTTTTTATAAGGGTTTACAAATAGAAAAATATAATTTTTTTACATTACCTGTTATACATAAGGACATCAGGTTTCCATAACCGATGCGGCGGGATTCTGAGATCTCGCACTCCTCCATAGTCCGAGACATTCCATCTCATATTCACGTCGTTCCATTCCTGTAATTGAATGAAAGTTACGCAAATAAGAAATTGCGAAGGCTAGCGAAAAGATAAATATAAAAAATGACATTTTAAATTTAATAAATACTAAATAAATGACATTTCAAATTTTAAATTAAGCAAATAAATACTAACGAGCATAAAAAATTAATTTTTTTTTATATATTTTTAAAATATTTTTTATAAATTTTTATATAAAATAATTTTGTGTAATATTGTTAAATAATGTTAATTTACTGATATTAGTAAATGCTCGTATTTGTTTGCTTGATATAGATTTAGCTTTACAGAAAGAAAATTCCAAGTTTTAGAAGACGCAAACGAAAAATATATTTTATAAGATATATTGTAAATATAGTTAACAGCTGTCTATAAGACATCCCTTTATTGATTAAGTTAACACATTGATTAGAGCATCTTTGAGTAAAACAACGTTTTACATAATCAATAGAGAACACGAACTTAACATATCAAAATCACGTTCAAATCTTTCACTGCGTTCTTTCTAAAGTGATGTTGACACTATCGATTTTTCAAGCGGCAAGTGCCGACCTTCGTTTTTCGCACAAATATTTTAGACTACATCGTATACGTCAAGTAAACACTACAGCATTTCAATTTAATTCTCGTTCGGGGAATTTACAAACGTGCAACTTTGCGAGGAAAGTCCTGTCCTTTTGCTTTTGTAATGTACAAAGCGCACTTTTGGGAAGCCACATTATGAGTCCGTAGTTCGTGTGCAAACAAATTCAATAAATTACTTCCAGTATCTTTCGCCATTTGTTTGATTTCTTTGAGTCTGTAATTCTGGCATGTAGATTTCTAATAAAGTTTTGTTAACTTTTATTGCAGAAGGGAGAGAAGAATAAATTGGTAAAATTAACGTTAAAAGTTTCCAACGAAAATTTTTTATCATTATCTTTTATGATGATAAAGTCCAATGTCCAGCAGTAACTTTACGACATAAATTTTAGTATTTTAGCAGTCTAATACTACATACAATATTAGTCTATCAAAGTATGCTTCTGAAATTATGCAAAAGACTCTACCATAGCAGAGAGTGCATTTAGTTGGGCTGAGGATTATGGTGCTACGTGCCCGCTAATACTTTCCTCGTAGTTTTCAAGAACATTTTTCAAACTTTTCTTGAGTTTTCATGACTCTTCCGAAGGCGATTTAGAGACTTGGAAATATTTGTGGTTCCGGGACTCGTCACTTTGAATCTGTACTCCTTATTTTCTTTGGCAAAGCGGAAATGAAATTGGCAGAATTGATCCGGCTTACGTAGTCATAATAGATCATTGCGCGTGTATTTTTGATCGAATTCTTTCAAAAAGATTATTCCGATCGTATAACAAAATCGAAGAAATATAATCGAAAAAAGACAAGTATATCGCGTTTGAAATATATTAATTAAATGTTTATGTTCATTGTCTATTGATTTTTCAAACAACATTCCACATTTATATTTCTTGTATCTTCACTTGTATCTGAACTTTCCAAAAAATTGGTAGAAGTTATATAGTTTCCTTATTCAAACTCATTAAGCTCTGCCATTAAAGATAAATCTATATGCTTATTTCTATATACATATAATATACTTATCTACAGTTTTTTATTACATCAATTACTATTTTATTAACAATTTTTTACATCTATGTCAAAAGTTATATTCGTAATTCAAGTTATATATTAAAGATACTTTTATATTAAATAAATAAGATCTTACAGGTTGCTAATTATAACCATTATCAGACGAATATGTAAAGCTACATTAAGAAAAATATTAGAAAAAATTTTCTGAGATTTTCCAGAAAATTTTCTAACAGAATGACAAATTCTTGAGACGTTTTTAATAACAAGTTTGAACTCTAATATGTAGTGAGCTCAAATTTTGTCGTTTCGATTGTCGCATTTGCCGATTAGTCACTGATCCTGATTGATTATCTGCTGATGAAGTGCGAGGTAATTAATAATGGTTGTGCGTTATTCAACGTGGCGCGGCGGTTTGTGGAGTCATCGTGCGTAAGCAATTATTATTGTATAATCACATAAGCAGCTACTAATTTTGCCGCCATAGTGTTTTCATACAGAAAAGTAGACTTTTTATATACAAGAAACTTTTTTCCGAATATATTATATTATTCGACTATAATCTGACATATACATATAGTGGTATTTTGCATACTTCTTAATATTGCGAATTATTGCCTTTATAACAATTTTAAAATAAATTAAATATACACTGTAAAAAAATATGTAATATATTACACAAAAATATGTAAAATTACATAAATAATAAGTGTAAAATTACACGATAAATAATGGAAATGATTACCTTTTCATTATTTATCATGTAATTTTAAATTTATTATTTATGTAATTTTACATATTTTTAATGTAATTTTACCAAATTTTTTTACAGTGTATACGTAATATTATATATATATATATATACTTAAAAAAAAACCTTTCTATGCAAAAAGTTAACGTTTCAAATCTTTCTGGTTTACCTGAAATCTCTTTAGAGATCTAATTTTCTTTCGGTGAAAATCCTGTTCACATTATATCCCTAAAAAACCTACTCGCCATTATCGTTTTCTTGTCTCAATACTCTATTTTTTAAAGGGAAAAACTTAATTGAGTCATCGGACGTAGACATTAAAGGTAAATTCTTCTTTTGCGAAGAGCCATCTTGTCGATCGCGGAACAAAGCTTCTGCGCGTTTTCCCGGAGCCAAAAGCAATTCCCGACCCTGCCTCGGCTGCGTCTTTTTACAGACGATATCGCTCCCTTATTGTCCCGTTCTATGAAAAGCGAGATTCCCAAATGTGAGCAATGATCCGTCCGTCTTTCGGAGAAGAGACAAATACCGGCAATTTCGTTTCGCACATTCGCTTTACAAACGTTCTTACTTCTGAAAAATACACCCATGTGAAGGGTGATACACGATCCGATGAACCGGATGCAAAAGTAACCGGATATAGGATAAGAGTCACGGGATCGGAGCGGAATGGAATTTCTTCGCGAAACGCCGTGCAATTTTGCGAGTCACGCGGATTCCGAGCAAGACGGCTTTCGAGATGAATACCATTTACAAGTTGCATCTTTAGGAACGCGACCTATTTTCGAAAACAGTATCTTTGTAGAGAAAGAAAATTCACCGATTTATCTCTTTTTTTAGATAAAAATATATTGCGTTACGTGTTCGTGATTTATTCACTTGTTACATATCTTTAGAGTTAGAGTATACTTTTCTTTAAAACTTTATTATATATTTTAATCCCGATTCTTGTGTAATTATAAGAGAAAAATAATTACATACGTAATAATGTTTGAGCACTAATTGTTTCGGAAGAGAATTGATCGTTTGTGGCCGATTTGTGACCAACCCGTTAAACGCGCTTTCTAAAACAGGAGTGGCTCAGTAAAAGATGAGCGTAAAATGACGATGGTAACGATGGAAACCCATAAAACTTAATAGCATCACAAGCATGTGTTTTCATCTTGCGATTTCGCTGTTTATGCTATTTCACGACCGGCAATATAGAAGACCAGTAGAACAGATAGATAGAATTATTATATATTAAAGTAAGAAAACAAGTAAAAAAAGGAATACAAATGTTACTTAATAAATAATATGCAAATAATATATCATACGATAAGTATATAATTATATGAATTATAGTGAACAAATAGAAATATCAATGAATAATTCATCACAATATCCAGTAATTTTCATAAAAAATCTTGTTTTCAAACTCTTTGAAGATTGGATAACTTTTCCTTAAAATTCTTTTACAAAAAGTTAATATATTTTTAATATTGAACTACTAATTATAAACGTAATACAATAATTTTAGTTTATCACTTATCATTTAAAAACATAATTTAAGTTTAAAAGTAATAGTTAAATTATATTATATTTGCAGAAATAACTAATTTATGTGCTAATATATATCTATATGCTTTCATATACTTATTTATATATAATAATTAAATAATATTTATATTTGAAAGCGAGGGATGGCTATAAAATATATAGCGCTCTATGCAAAACACAATTTATATTTTATTAAAGTCAAGAGAGAGAATGTATCTATCAAGCGTTTCTCTGCACAATAATTATACATCGACGTGAGCGAAAAGTGGGAACTCTCATGTAGTTCAGTGATTTGCATGTCTAATCCGGTCTTAGTTAACATAACTCCATGGAGAAAACGTGTCTAATATTCCTGCGCGTACCATAATTCCTGCAACTGTATGTGGGATATTCATAAACTTGAAATATATATCTGTCATACTATCTTTAGCATTATCAATTTCTATGTCGTGAATGGAGAACTCATTATTTATTTCTTTGCTGTTATATAAATTTTGTTAAAACTTTATAAAACGCGTTTAACATTGCTTTCGTTATTATTGCAAATTTAAAATAAACTTTGCGAATTGAAAATAAACTCAATATTTTTCTTTTCTCATACAATTATAAATAATGTTACACTTTTATTGCAACATAAAAATTATGTTTACCAATTTTGTTTTGCTGACACCTTAGTACATCGTTATTATTTGTGCAAATAATTTGACCTAATCAAGAGAAACAATATTAAAATATGAATAGTGTATTTATATACAGGCTGTCCTGTACGTCGCCATAACACATATTTTATACTCATACGAAAATTTATTTTCCTTTTTACGGATTATATTATATCGAAGCGACTTTTGTCCTTACTCAAGAAACGCAAACATATAAATGCATTTTATGAGTTTAAAGGAAATGCCTTTTATGAGTTCACATCCATTACCAGTCCATTTGCTCGAGACAGCTACACTCTGTCTTGGAAAGAGCGTTCCAGCGGGCAACGCTGTAAAAATCAAGTATAAAATACTAACGGCCATTCTTTCTATAACGACAATTACGTATCTGAAGGATATATGCTGCCACCCGCGAAACGAAACATAGCGAGACATCGCGCTAGGAAGATCGAGACAAATGAGAAAGCTTAATCGAATCGCCAGCCAATCGCGAATTCCTTCCTCCAGGAATCCACGCTTTTTTTCCCAGCTGAACAATTTTAACGAAACAAAAAACTAGAATAGCGAGGGGACCAGGCATTCATGTTTCGAACTCGCAAATCGGGAATTCGAATAATTTCGATTACCATCGCTTCTCGGATTCGCGGAATCCCGGCGATTGCCATTTTATCGCATAAAATCGGGGAGTAAATAAGGGGATGGGATACTTTGGTGGTTGTCACGAGAAGGCCGATCTATGGCGCCGCTTCGTCGGCAATCTCTTCTTTTCCGCTTCCGCTTTTCCCTCGGCAAAGTTGTCGATTAAAATAACGAACGACCGACCGAAAAAGTAATAAACTTTTTCGTGAGACGGGATTACTCAATAAAACGTAACCCCCGCGAATTAAGATTGAGAGGAAGTAGAAGTTGTAGTAGAATTTTGCGTCCCCTTTTTACAATCACTGTTCTCGTTTCTTTTGAAATTTGCAGTCACTTCTTTTTACGACAAGTAAAGCTATCATATTCTGCAACTTTTCAAATTTCAACAATTTATGTCATTTTAAAAATTAAACCGACTAAAATTTATATCTTTCAAACTTTTATTTTAATTGTTTTTGGACTTTAAAAATATTAACATTTTTTTTGCAAACAAAAGACGACTAGATAGTACGTTACATAAAATATGCATTTGGATTAATTTTAAAAAATTTTATAAAATATATAAAAAAGAAATAAATAATTTGATATTTTATTAATATTGTAGTATTAAAACTGGGCATATTATTCGGTATTGCTTTTACTAAGGAGAAATATTGAAACTTTGTTTAGAGATTATTGGGAAAATACAATTCTAGTGCTTCAGACCGCGATCACTCTAATTTATATTCGCAAGATGTTAATAGAGTTAATGACCGCATTGCTACCTGACTAGGAACCTCTTAAAGTGTCTACGTGCATTGTAAACCAAATCACAATAATCTATTTTAATGTTACCAACGCGTATTTATGCTGCAGGAATAAATTTCGGAAAGATAATTGAATGGTTTCCAGTCTATACTATTGATATAAAAGAATGCACTCAATACAAAATGTGTGTAAATAAATAAAATAAATATAAAAATAAAACGTATATATAATGTATGAGACAAAGAGTGACAAAGAGAAAAAGAGTATACATTTTTATGTATCATATCACATGTCTCATACTATGTATTATGTATCATACGTTAGGAAATGTATTTAAAAAAAAATTAATTTATTCTATTGTGTTAAAAATTGCAGCGAAATGATCTTCTATAATTAATTTCAAAGCAATTATTAATCAGTTTTTGTTTTAATCAAAACTGTGACGAATTATTTAAACATCATTAATATAATTTTGAAGAATGCATTATTGTGTTAGAATTTTAATTAAATTATTTGCACTAACAAAATAATCATAAAATGCAATTTAGCGAATTTTATTTCACTAAATTACGCTAACTTCACTTTCGGGTATTTCGCTTTGTGATGCTCTTAAAAGCGAGATCGTCAGCTTTTCAATTAATAGTAAGTCTTCATTCTCTTCATGAAAGACGCAATTACAGCGCCTTCTGAAGCTTATACAAAAGGTGAACAGTAAAGGATGATGAAAGAGAACGTTACGTTACAATACGGTGTTATCGCGATGCGTAAACTGTACTGTATATGATATGTGTTCGCATCGTGGCATTTTTATCAAGAAGAGCTCTTGTTACGTTGTAACTGACAGCGTTCTAGATCGGTAGCGAATAAGGCAATATAACGTATCTCGAAAAGATGCATTAGTATAGTAAGAGCTTGAGGAAAGAAGCTTCTTGAAGAAATGCAGTGCCGGCTTATTCTTTGCAAAAGTTCCATTTCTCTTTATATATGTATATATATATATATATTTTTTTTTTAATTTGCTTGTTTTGCTCTTCCTCTTTTTCTCTCTTAGCCATAAACTCCATATACATCCGGTAAAATCATATATCTCGTAAATCAAAATATAAAAAGCATAGACATATGTACATATAGATATACTGAGAGACCAATTTTTAATAAATTAAATATTACAAATAAAAAATAATATATATATATATATCTACGTATATAAAATATATCTAATCATAAAACATACACAAAATAATTTGCTCGAAATCATAATAAATTTGAGTGGCAAAGGGCTGTATATGAGGACAAGATGAGAGGGCCACTTTTGTGTGATATTTCCGTCAGATACTTGTGTCGTGGTCGACGACAATTTATCCCACGGCACGACCATTTCGGCACGAGTCACCCCCAGGGAGACGAGACTCTTTTATCCGATGCCCTACCTACCCATCGAGATCCCCCTCGGACGTGGATTTAATTTAACGAGACGCTGAAATTCAAGCCATGCTTGACAAACGAAGTACCAAGTTCACTCCTCCCTCGAGCGTATAACCTCTTGCCGTACCACAGTTCAACCTCCATTATATCTTTCTAATGTTATCTCAATTCTATCTTCGGGGAGAAAAAGAAAGAACAGAATATATTACATATTACATATTGGATAAGAATGATTAGGCTGTTTCACAGATTAAATTACATTCAGAAGTAAGGTAGTGAATATATAAAAAAGTACAAATATGTGTGTGTGTGTTTTTATTGCTATTAGAAGATCTATAATAAAAAAAATCAATGTATATATTTTCCGAGTCATATTATATTAAATGTGACGTAGTAATAAATTATATTATTTTTACAATTTATATTAATTTAGCAAATTCATAACCGCTCTGTAGCTCTCTTTATCATTATTTTTCTCCCTTGTCTTATTATTTCTTTTCTCTCATTATTTTTATATTATTATATAAATGTAGTTATATTTTAATTTACGTAATTATTATTCTTAATATCATTCTTAATATTTTACTTAAATTAATTTTTACGTAAAACTGGCTAACAGAGTTTGTTCATAGAAATATTGCAAATATATTTTCTGTGTTTTACATTTGATATCTTATCATAAACTTTTATAAACTTTGATATTTCAAACTTTGATGTCTTATAAAAGCTCTTCATAAATAAAATATCATAATTACATTTTATATATAATCTTCAAAACTTTACGTCATTATTTTACGAAAATATAATTAAAAATATATTTAGAAAAAATTTATAACTGAATACAAATAAATTAAACTAAGAACAAATTTATTTAATAAAAATTTTATTGGAAACAATATATAGCTGATGATCTCTGATTATAAGAGATGAGAAATAATAAGAAACATAAAAGATAAAAAAATATATTAAAAAAATATACAATAAGATGCAAAAAGCGATAAAATGAGGATATATTAAGCAGAAAAATATATAATAAAATTATACATATATACCTATACACATCAAACGGAAACATATAAGAAAAAGCCTTCTCTTTTTTCATTAATTCGTAACTTGTGTATGCATTTTTCAATGACATTTACAACAAAATGACGTTAATGCCACTCATTTATTACGCGATCATCAAGCTTGTTCGATAAATAATATAGCAACAGTACAATATCTCATGCAGCGTTAATAAAACGCTTCGTTACAGGAGCTGAAGCTACGAAGTTTCATTAGACGTTGCTAATTAATTACGCGAAGAAATTGTTAGCCAACTATTATTTATGTTTAAAGAACATGCGTCTGATCGCGTTTATCTCCGTTTAAGGCTGGACCGCTATTAATTGTTGGCGTCGTTATTATAGCGCGGCAATTCCTGTAATTCGGCGAACTAAAAAGTCGCAAGGTAATTAAGAGGCATCGAGGCTCTACTTTAATTTTAATACTCGGAACACCGCCCGTTGCATCCGCCTTTCATTGCTGCTTAATTAAACTCGTACGGAAAAGTCGTTTCATTGTTGTTAAGAACATGAAGAATGCAGGGTGAAAAATGGGAAGCGAAGCTGCGCGACGAAGAAAAGTGATGACGAGATAAAAGCTGCACAAAAATTCCCACAAAAGAAGTAAAAATATAAAAATACAGTAATCTAAATTACGATTTTCTCCAAGCAATCTATTTAAGGATTAACTCTTACGTATGTGAGTTCTCCATCTGCATGCGGATAGTGAATCTCTTCAGAGTTAATCCTTTTCGTCATTTCCACGAAATTCGCGGCGTCAGCAAACTCGACGCATTCGCAGTTGCGAATCGTGCAACTCTCTGCGGTAGATTAGGCCAGCAAACAGAAAAGTATATTTACGAAGGTAACATACAGGGCTCGAAGGCTATGCGCTATCGTGGCAGCGCCTTAATCACGTTTGCAGCGCACGTATCGTTTATTTACTCTAACAGTAAATACGCCACTCGCCTTAGCGAATAACGCGTATACTGATGCACAGGGCGCACAGGATATGCCCATTAATCGCGATCAGAGCACGAATGGAACTAGGTCGCGCAAAGTTTCCCGCAGGATTTTTGTCTGTTCTACAATAGCGTTTCATGACATTTGTTCCAATCTTTTCATATTTCTCGGGAAGCAGTTTGATTGGGTCGAATAAAAAAGGAAGCTTAATTTTAGCTTAATAATAAAAAAAATATATTATTTATCATTTTGACAATCTCTATTATATTTTTATCTATAAATAATTAAATCTATCTTTTTCTTTAAAGATCTGTTAAATTTTTAAAAAATTATATGAATAGTACGAAGGTAACAGGTAACTAAGGAAAAGAATTATTAACATAAAAGGATAATATCATTTATTGATCGAATTGAAAGTTCTGTCTTGGTTACATTACTAGATTTGAAATCTAGAGTTAATATCCTTTAAAGTTACACAACTCATCGGTCCTATGTAACCAAAGCTGTAAAACCCGTCAAAGTACCTGCGTGTTCCGCGCAACTCATGCCATCAGAGCATGAACAAAGAAGAAACTTTATTAGATCCTTTTTATGTGCACGGGCCCGCATCGCGTATGCCTGCAAAAAAAGCTTCGATCGCATGCAAACAACGAAGCAGTTATTCAGAGCAATCAAGATGAACGACTCACCTCGAATATATATATACGCGTTGAGGAAGAGACTTATAACATTCGTGCACGCACGGATACTCGCATACGAGCGCGCGATCGCGCGAGAAAAAAGCGAAAGACGCAAACGAGAGAAAAGAAATGGAGACTCATAAAAGTGCTGAGTAACTCGGGGCCAATATAAAGCACGCCAAAGTGAAATCGAGCTTGGCACGTGAAGATCGAGCGCTTCGCGCTCCGAGTTTACAGCCTGTCAGAGCTAGACCTTGACGAATGGCTGCGGAATTCGCTCGAATCGAGTGGCTCGACTGTCCTATTTGGCCTCCGGCCTTGGAAATCAAGTAGTCTGAGGACCACCTGAATTCCATCTTTCTGTAATTCTAAAACAACTAAATGCCAAATTCTTTCCCGTTCTCTCCAACGTTTCCGCTTGCACAAAGACTCCTTATTTATTCGGCGGTGCTTCGAAGTAATAACACAAACACACGAGATCTCGTTAATTTTGGTACGTGAGGATAATCAAAGATGCCCGATGAATCTCAGATATTTGTCACACGGCGCAGCATGACAATATTGAGTTTGTGTCACAGCCAGGGAGATTTTACACCCACAGCTTATAACACATTGATGTCCTTTGATCAGAGAGATACTAGCTCGTGCCGTAACTCAATTTTCGGCGAGAGTCAGTTAATACACCCTCGATTACTCAAGCGACCTGAATTTATCGGAAAGCGACACCCTCGTGTAAGGAACCCTTTCTTATCCCCAGCGGACGTGCAAGTTGAATTCGTGATTCGGATCGCATGTAATTGTGATCATAGCGATAATGCCATAATCAACGTTTCTGATCCGCATGACATACATATTCACGTGTCAATTTCGAATGTATGTGTTCTGACAATATGTCTGTAAAGTTTAAATTTGTGTTTGTGTTATGTTAACATTTAATGGGTTATATGTATGTATATGCATTTTAACACTAAATATTAATATTAATAAAAAAAATATTGTATAATAATGATTAGCAATTTTTCTCAAAGTATAAACAATTATTTGAACGCCAAATTTTTGATAGTCTTTATAACATCTATATAACGATAGTTTGTTTAACGATATTGATTTCGCGTTTTAAATTCATATTCGCGACAGTATAACGCAATAATATTGATTTTATTAATTTAAACTACAAAGTTCAAAATTTTCGAAAGTCGCGAACAAATCGAAATATTTTTTATCTTAATTTAACTTTACAAGATATGATGAATAGCAAAAATGAAAAAAACCGTGGATAATTTTATTGAGAAAATCTGAACAGCTTGACTGAAAGCGGCTTTTAATTGCCAAGCTTAAATTGCATTTTGATCTTTCTTAAAAACATGTTTTCACCTCTAATTATTTTTCATTAATAGATTCGTATTTATATCGCTCGTATCCTTTTCTATAATACCCTCAGTTCATTGCGCACGGCGTAGAAAAGAGCTTTCAGAAAGCTAAGAAAGAAGGAAGTCTCTAAGAAGGAACTTCATTCCTTTCGCCATCTTTTAATGAACCGTTTTTAATATTTGCGCAAAATACAGTTTCTTTATTTCATCGACCCAGCTTGTTATGAAGTAATAATATGAAATAATAAAAAACAAATAATTGAAACAAAATTGTAATTATTTATTTAATTGCTTCGAGAAAATTTGCTAATTATTACAATATTTCTTTGTTCATATTAATATTATATAGTTAGAAATCTAGTTTGAAAATACATGGAATCTTATTCAGTTTTAAAATATCAACATTTCGCAAATTGAAACCATCGTTTATAATATTACCTTCTGCAACATATATTTATACTCGATTTAAAAATGGATAATAATTTACAAATTTACGTATATTTAGATGCTTAGACACTTTTAAGTAAGTTGAGAAAATATTTACGAGCAACTACATCGTTCCAGATCTAATTTATTCAACCACGTGGAATTTAAATAATTCATATCGTGTATAAAGTATGCCGTTGCATCGCAAGCTTTTAACAAGAATCTTTCGAAGAAGCAACATAACTCTTGAAAAAGTTGGCTAATTTATCCTTAATCGCGCGTACGTTTTTCAGAAAAATATTTATGACAGAGAATATTTTCAAGATACATTCTGTCAAGAAATGAAGTGGAAAGATTTATTGCGTATTTGCGTGATTTCTATACTACACAGACACTGTTCTAATTTTCTTGTAGTTAAAATATTTTATGCATACTATGTATTCTAACTTTAAGTTACTACTAAAGAAAAAAAAAGGATCAGTTTCTGTGCACTTTTTCGTATACATATTTTACGTGTTGCACTTTAAACCCGCAAACGCTGTTAAAAATGCTTGCTCCGTCCTTGTGTCTTGCCTGAGCGAACACTCGTATTAAAATCACAATTCAGCACAGTCAAACGTAATCGATAGCGAACTTATATTGAATTGCTCTATTAATAGCCGTATTGCGCGCAACAATGATTGTGCAATCATAATGAAAAAAAGAAAGAAATTTTTTATATCATTAATAAGTAAACTGTCGCGAATTTCTTTCCTCTATTAATTTTGATTTGTTTTTATTTATCTCTGTATATCTTTTTTTTATACTTGATAATTGATAGCATATAGATAGATAATATCATCTATTTTATCTGAAAGATAATAAAATAGCAGCATTGAGAAATATTTTAATTGGATGCATTGCGCGATCAATAAAAAGAGAAAGATTGCTATCTTTAATGTTGCAATAAAAAATTATTAGCTTTTTTTCAAGAGTACCTTTTTGTTTGAAGTTTTTCCGGGAGATCTTTCTCGATTGTTACTCACGAATTCCGTACAAAAGATAATTGAAATTGTTCACGTGGGATATAGAATCGTCGAAACATTATAGTCGGACGTATTTCCGCCGACTTCGGCAAATATTCCGTTCGTTCCAGTGTGCTCAAAGCTTGTGACGGAGAAGCGTCGTTTCCAGCTGCGGCGGATTTGCACTGGAATTTGAGGAAACGTATACGCGTCCATTGTCCAAACATGGAAATGTTTCCGCTAAGAGAGCGCGATTTCGCGTCTATGAAAGAATAGCTAATTGCTGTTGAGTGACGAGAGAAATGACGTTTATATGCAATTTATATGTACTTTTGTGTTTCGAGAAGATAAAAACGCGAAGGAGAGATATTTCGGAGAAAATTGAGAAAAATCTGCTCAAGTGTATGTAGATGCATTCATGAATAACTATCTTGAAAATATTTCATTAGTTTTACTAGATTATTTCGGCTAGATTATATCAAATAAAATGTATCAACTTATTGAATATTGTTGAATATAAACTAATTGTGTGTTATAAAAAAGTAACAAAGGAAAGGTATCATAATAGACTTATTGATAAATGGCCCGTTTTTTAATCAACGAATACTTTTTAATTTGTAAGTAAATATAATTAAATATAAATAAATTAAAATTTTATATGACTTTATATATAATAAATGTCGCGATATCTGATTGAAAAGAAATTAAACACAATTTTGTGTGTGGTTTTAAGTACACTTTAGACGATCTACAATTTGAGGCAGCACACATTTCAAAATTCTATTTATACTTCCATATTCTGAAATAGATATGCGTCTCTTGATTTTTTAAATATTTTACATTACACGATGAGATTATAAAAAGAATATTTGTTCTGTCCTAAATTTTCAAAACGGGCTTTTTAGCAAATAAAATTGAATGTTGGAATTCTAAAGAGTCGCGCCGCGGGGAGTATAAAATTGGTAACAAAGCTTTAATCTTTCATTTAAAAGACAGTCTAACCATTAAACTTTCCGGATTTATATCTTTGATCTTTATTCAGTCTTAATTCCCTTAGGCGAAAATCCTGTTATAGTTATTATCCACGGTACAAAGCTAAAAGAATGCACATTTATAAAACCAAACTTAAAATTTTCATATTTAGCGGAGATTTATACATCTCTCGGGAAATTTGTGTACAAGACCGATTCAAAGTTTAAAATTTAGAAAGTTTTGGATAAATATTGAAAATATGAGTAAACAAACAATTACCGCATACTGATTTATATAAGTGGATAGCTTTTCAAATAATTGCTTTATTACAAGTTGAACATTTGATGTCATTTTAAGCTTTTTCATAAACTTCAAAATATTATTAGCATATTAAATTTTACTTTATTTTTAAATAGAATAGATTTTAGACGAAATAAATATCATTATCCAGATTTTATCATAATTCTTAAATCAAGATATACGATTGTTTTTTTTTTTTTTTTTTTTAATTGAGCTTTGAATGGCGAATGAGAACGCTCGGCTTGTGATGAATTTTACAGCGAATCATCTAATTAGTGATTTAATAATAGATGCATACCTTTTAATATCAAGCTATTTTTTTCTGTCGATATAAAGGAACGCGGAGAAAAAGCGCAATTAAAGTGGCACCCCGTGATGCAGTGAGCGCTGCAATTAATTCTGCGAGAATGGTATGGTATTGATTAAGGTAGTGGCGGAATTAAAAGTAAGTCGATACGTGACAGTCGTTCGCAATTCATAAAATGCCGATTGGAACGATCCAAATGGTATTGGCA
This sequence comes from Nylanderia fulva, assembly GCF_048542155.1. Taxonomy (NCBI): domain Eukaryota; kingdom Metazoa; phylum Arthropoda; class Insecta; order Hymenoptera; family Formicidae; genus Nylanderia; species Nylanderia fulva. Next base: position 1,915,537 of record NW_028190433.1, on the reverse strand, counting down.
TTTTTTTAGATACCTAAAACCTCCACATCAGGAGACGCTCGGCAATCCGCGTGTCCCAATCGAGACATTGGAACTTTTCGCGATTGTTGGATTGACAGCTGAATTTACTTGATAATGAAAATCTATTTCTAATCAGTATGCGAAAAACAGAGCTATTTAAAGCCGTCCGCGTATTGGTGCTTTTACAATATATTATACGAATTTTTTCTCGGGCAATCTTTTAATAAGGATATTGCACTCCTTCATAAACGGATGCTGACAAGGAGGAAAGATACGGTGTACGATATCGTCTCGAGGAAACGTTGAAAATTAAATCGGCATGAAATTAATATCGCATGAGAACGCTTTTGCTTCACGCTCAATTGAACAATTATGTTTAACAGATAAATAATGATACTTCAAATCGAAAACTCTCGATTTGAGTAATTAACGTATACAAGAAAGTATTGTACAATAATTTAATGCGCTTAATTAAGATACTAGAAACTTTATTCGATAAATACATCGGCTGAATTATTTACGGCTTAGACTTTTCAGGTGTGAAGTGCCCGTTAATAGTTAAATTGAACTTTAATCGAAAACTTATCTGACAATGAGTTTCCTTTTTCGTATACTTTTAATCTTTATTTGAAATTTGTTGTTAAAAGTTTATGATTAAAAAAATCAATTGCAAACTGCGCGAAATACAAACTATCAATGCACTTTTTTGTGACAGTATCTTAGCATCAGAAAGTTTTAAATAAAATTTCTACTTTGAACATTTTTCTATTTAAACATTGTTTATTTTATTATTTTAAAAAATGTATATATGTAAACTGTTGTATGAAAGAATTTTTCCGATTCGATTCAATTTTTGAATTCCAAATATTTGATATAAAGAAAGCAAATATAGAAAAATTTAATTCACTTACTTTTAGCTAAGCCGCGCAATATCAGTTTGATAAAACCGTCCGTATTACTATTTTTCGCAATTAATTCAAAAATGAAATAAAAATCTTAATTCCAATTTTTATATCGATTTGTACATGCATAAATCATGTTCTCCTACATTCGCGAATTCTAAGTAGAATATGTCGAGCAAAACTCGTCTCTAAGTGTATACATACAAAATCGAGCAACGAATGCGACGAATAAGGAAAATGGAGAATGAAAGCATGTAATATATACAAGGAGGAAAGCGAAAAAAGAAACAGTTTCTATTACGAATGAAAAAGAATGAAACTCTGCGGCTTGTCGGTCATAATACCGGTTGGCCCATTAAAACTCGCCGGGATTCGCTAGTGTTCTACGTTCTCAAGTAGACTTTCCTTCCTAGAGTCGACCGAGAAGTTGCATTGGACGTAGAGAATTTGTTCGCCGCGATCGCGTGGATTTTCTCACGCGAAGTAGGAGTTTGTTTAACTTGAAGAAACATTAGAAGATTTGTCGATTCAGTACCGTTCTGTCGGTGACGTAAAAGTAAACGATAAACGTCATAAGAAATATGTTTAAATACATAACAGGCTTAAAGAAATTCTTTGAAATTAGAGAAAAATAATTCTTTTTAATCTTATCACTGATGAATTAAAATATATATTTACAAAGTCTAGCTAGAATGTTTTATTTATGCTGTAAAACTGCTTATCTTAAAATGTTTTTAAATTGAAATTGTTTCGAAAGCTCGTTTTTCATACGCGTTATAACGCCTATGAAAAATCGTATTAGTCACGGCTCAGGTGTAATTCACATACTGATGCACTTATACGTAATACATCGTCCTCGGCGCGGAGTTTTATATTTTATGTCGCACAAGAGTTGCACTGGTTTCCACTCTTAGCACGTACGTAAAGCACACCATCGTCCGGAAACTTTCCCATACGCGCATCTATATATTATTTTCTCTCCGTGTGATTTATCGTCCCTGTAGTAATGAAACTCGCGAAACCTGTCTGACAAGCGAACACGTATAAGGAGCTTTTTAAATAATACAATATTTTAATAATAAAAATATATATGAGTGCGCGATAAATGTTAAAGAAACGAAAGAACAAATCTTCCAACAACGTACGTCAAGTTTATATAAACAATTATATTGCATTATTAACTTTGAAAGTAACCCAGTAGACAGGAATAAAAGGGACAAATTTCTGGAATCCGGAAAAGATCCCGCGTATAATCCAACGTATAGCAGGCGCCTTCCGAAATACACTATATCGTCCAAAGGAAGATACCTAAATGATCCGAACACGGTATCTCCATTACCCGATAGTCTACAGAATCCCTGGACAGCCGTTTCGCAAGTCCCGCGCAACCATCCTCCGTCCATTGGAAGAAATTGCCAGGACGCCTAGGGACAGTCGCGGATAGATACGTGGAGATTATGAGACACCCGGTATCGCGTTTCCTGGCGCATATATGTACATCTACGTACTTCGCACTTGCTATCGCTGGCGGCTCGCGCTAGTTACATTCTCTGTTCCATCAGCGAAAATTATGTAAATAGATTCCCTTCTTTCGTTGCACTATACATAGAGGCGATGGGACCGAAGTAACGAAACTTTATGCAGCGCCGTCTCGTCTCGTCTCGTCTCGTCTCCTCGTCACTAGTTTCGTCGGATCGCGCTACGTTTTCTCCGCGAGAGCAAGTTCCTACATAAATTTCAACGCCGATCATCTCGGTGTTCGGTCAATTTAAGAAGGAAATGACGCGCGGTTGATACGTGAATACAATAGTTATAAACTTTTGCTGGAAATTGATATATGGGTATTGATTGTGTAATACGAGTATTAGATAACATACGAGTATTAGATAATTATTCGCTGATAACTATAATTAATAATTAACATTAAATGATTAAAATAATAGAATAACGATTGTATTAATTTACAAGAATGATAAAAGGATTACATAAAAGGATGGATGAGAATATTATTGATATTATGACGCAAATGGTGATTTTTATTTATAACTTTTCATTCGCAAAAATCAATAATTTCTTTTAAATTAATTCATCGTTTAGTTTGTAAACCAAATATTAGTGAAACGCGACGGTTTATCAATATCGATACGGACGAATTGCAATTGCTTTATGAGCAAGCGCAAATATCGAGAGTAATATTGAAGAGTTTCTAGTGTATAAAAAAAATCTTTAACCACGATCTCTTATATTTTTTTTTTCAATTTACTCGATACACGACAAGAGATAATGATCACGTCACTCATGACATAAGTCTGGAAATGAAATATCGCGTATTTCATACGGTTTAATGATCGATCGGCAAGGATTAAGTTGATAAATTCTAGTGGTCGTAATTGCAAATATCGAATATATTCATAATATTGGCGCGGACTATGCTAATACATCGTGTAAAATTATTGACATTGAATTGCAAGTTAAATTTTGATATATGCATATAACGCAGTAATTGCTGGAGGCAAAATTATTTCACGGATCACCATATTTTTCGTGAAATAAAAATATTTCTTAATAATTTCTTTTATTTCCATGACAGATCAAACATGTTTAATTATGAAAATATTACTTTTGAAAATACAATTTTTCCATCTTGAATATGTAGGCCCTTCTTCGTGGAACACGGATTTAATTTCGGTTCTTTTCTTGCATTCGACACAAGTGTAGTTGATAGCGACGTTGCATACATTACATCGATTCACGAACGTCGAATATTCTTTGAATATCTACATGATTTATATTTGCAAACGTATCGACTTTCTGAGTCAAATACAGCTGCGTGTTACTTCCGTATGCATTGGCCGTCATGAGACACAGAAGAAAGATTAAATAGCGAGAGATGGAAGTTGACATTTCTATATCATATCTTCGGTATGATAGTACTTTCGAGATTGCAAATGTTATCAAGATTAACTTAGATGTCACAATGTAAAATAGTTTTATAATTGAAATAAAGTAGTTACTGTAAGAAAAGTATAGTATAAAATCTCTCTGTATATTGAAAATGACAACGATAGCGGCAAGACGAACTTAATTAAATTTGTCTCGTTGAATGAACCCGGAATATTAACTCGCAAAGTTGCAAAAAGTTAAAATTGCCGCTGGCAAAATTATCTGCCAATCGAGCCAGTAGTGTAACGATAAACGATTTCCTTCCTCAATATTGTCATTTGAATTGTTAGTTGCGTTGAAGGATGTCATGTAGCGCATCCGACCGACGTAATTCGTCAATTAGCAGTCAAAAATGATTGTACGTGCAAAATTGAAATTTGGGTCATTGTTAGGCGCGCGTGAACTCGCGCAGAATTGACTTACAAGCCGTTCAATAAACTAGAAAAAATAAGCAACAACGATCACTTTTGAGGCCTGTGAGCGGATCGACACCCGCTCTCTGAAAGAAAACATTGCCGCAGTCTTAATAAGGGGCGCATCGTCGCTTCTTGGAAGTAACCTGTTGCGGCTATTCTATTAATAGTTCAGATGCCGATAAAAATCCGATCTGATGTTGCGGTTTTACCCCAGTGTTTTTCCATCATATATTTTGAAGTGTATTGATGATCTAATGATAAAGCTGTAAATGCGCGTTACAATCAACGTTTAAAAGCGATAAAAAATTTTTTCTATAATATATATTTTAAATTATTCAAGATTTAGAACCTTTATATTAATAAAACAGTAGCAGTTATATAGTGTTTGTCATATATATATTTTCGACATATCGATTTTTGGCCGATAAAAACATACTAATAAACAATAATAAACAAGGCGATTACATATTGAATAAAATGGAACCATATGTAACTGGAGTACGTCATATGCAGTTTATCATGTTATTTTTGTATTCCATTTTTTTTTTTGCACTGATGACTGCCTGATTTACATGACGCAACTATTTCGCGAGAACGATTTGGAACGTCGAATAAAACTGGACAATGTGTAACGCAGTAATTGGATTACTCCCAAATAGTAGGGACAACTTTAGATCAATCAGGATTGACATCCAATTAATGAAACGGTGAAGATTCTTTAAAAAATGACTGAGATAGTTTCGAAAAGTTTCATGCCGTTCATGTAATTGGCAACGATCAGTTGGAAGGAAGTCGCGATTCGTTTTATTTTCCACGAATGGGAAACTTTGAGTAGATCAGAGACTTACCAGTTTCAACCAAAGATTCGTGATGAGCAACTGATTCTTCTCGTCCTGTAACAAAGATTGAATATTAATTGTATTATACGTACTTACATACAAAAAATTGCTTTCTTGTGTTAAAGTATATTTTTAATATTTAAATGAAAATTACTCATAACTCATACAAAAATAGCATTTAACGATATTAGGTCATAGTTATTTAATATTTGTGGTATAATAATACAGTTAATATTTAATTTTTAAAGAGGCTTTAAATTTCTATAATTTAGAAATTAAGGAAAATGATGAAAATGAAAAATAAAAACAAAACTGGGTTATGCTACATAAAAATATCTTATATACTTTGAAATTTAAATTTGTAATATTTTATGCTAACATTATAAATATATACACACAGTTTTTATTTTTCTTTTTTTTTATAAAAGAAGTCACAAACGTGTTTGACATTCGTACGACGCAAGATAAATTAACGCGCTAAAAGCGACCGCGTAACTCATTATCCAGTTTCATATCGTAATTAAAAATTGCTGTAAAAAAAGCTCATGTGCATTTAACAAGGCTCGTGAAGACGAAGGACTTTCATTGCTCAGAGTGTGTCTGCAGGTTGCATAATAAAATGGCACACAAAGTGCATTATTTAATTAATTGCACATTGTTGGCAAAGTAAATTATTTGCGCATATTTTCACGACAATTACAAATTTAATATAATAAATTTCCGAAAGCGCGCACGCTTTCTAGGTTTTTGAGACCGGATGGCAAAAGATGACCGAGCAACACTATAAATCACGTAATGTTGCACACGAGTATGATAAATATGATATCTTATTTTTCTCGTTGGGGTTTCAGGAATTTTTCTACTTATAAATTCGCGTATTATATTAAAAAAAAATAAGAGAAAGTATCCTTGAAAAAATGTTGCAAGCAAAATGCCTCTTTAAATATTACAGGATATAAAAAATGTATCTTTAACAATATATTTAATAACATTCATATTTTGTGTTAAATAATATGTTATATTGCAATCAGTTATAATTATGTAAAAATTATTTACTTTTATATACAGGTGTGTAATGCTATTTGTAAATTACAAAATTTATTTTCATCGAGATTTTCTCATCACGAAAATTATATTACTTGCAATATTTTTTGGAAACCCCTTCAGATGCATCACACACAAATGCGATGATTTTAAACTTTAATTAACACTATCAAAGTTGAAATAATCCTATTCTGTTGGCCTTTGTCAATTTTTGTGTACCAATTAAACCCGTCAACTCTTATGAAAACGTAGATTGTTTCAATCAATTTGTTACGGGAGACTAAACGAAAAATTTGATTACATCACAACCAATTATAAAAATTATCAATCAATTTGAAAAATTCAATATATACATATCTTGTAAAACAAATATATAAACAAAAAGAATTTAGATATATAAAATATATACATTATAATTATCTTCCTCGTATTCTAATATAAAATAATTTTAATTAACTAAATAATTATAAATTTATTTTACATGAACATTGAAGGTATAATAATGTGTACAAAATATGAAAAAAGTTCTTAGATAACAAAGTTATGATAACTTAGAAATTAGTATAGTTATATTAAATGTACATATTATATAAAACTTTTCAATTTAAAAAAATTTATTTGAATTATGTGATAAATTGATCTAGAAAACTATTAAAAATATCTATATCAAAAATCCTATTGCAACGTAATATAACTATAATTGATTTTTTTGTAATAAAATTAAAAAAAAAATATTACCTAGAATTTTCTATATTTGCATTTTTTCAATTTTAATTAACATTACGTTTTAAATTATATTTAACAAATAAAAATGTTATGGATGAAAAATAGAAGCAGTTTATGAAAAATAAGGAATCCACGAAAACTTTGAAAAAATACAAAAACAAAATATAGCGCGGCTTTGGCAGCATTTTATATCGTATCCACATGTCAAGAGAAATATTCCGAAGACAAATATGGCGCATATGCAACGAGTGAATGCATGCAATGATCCTCGCGACTTTTTGACATACAAGATGAAACTCTCCTTGATATAACGCTTAGTTAGCTATATTGTTACCATTTTTACTACTGTCGCAATAGGAATTCCGGTTTCGTTTATTCGTTCATTTCGCGCATTGTCAGCCTCGTCACGTAAGGCATTGGCTTTCGGGTTTCCCAGTGTTCAAACCGCGTTCTTATCCTGATTACAAGCGCGTCTTACACGAGGAATGCTCACCTCTCGAGAAGCTGCATTCCCGTGTCCCAAGGGAGGCTCGCATCCACGAAGATGAATTTCGATATATCCCCGAAACGTACAGCAATACGAGACAGGGATATCGATCCTTGTATCCGGAAAGCACGCAAGGGAGAAGCGCCGGTAGGGACAAGGAAATAATATATCATGTACTACAATACTACGAACTTCCTATCGTGTTAAAAAAAAAAGACGATTTTTTGAACCAATTTAGTGGAACAATTAACCAACCAATATTTCGTAATTGGCGAAACTAATAGATTATTTTCTTGAATGCTAAGTGATTATATAAAGTAATTTTCTACTTTATAATACAAAGTACTAAAAATCTTAACATAATAATTGCACACACATCTGGTTAATAGTGCGATAAAGTGTATCTTTATATGAAAGTATCTTATATCTCTAACTCTTTTAAAACTGAGATACAGACGCTATTCTATTCACGCTTATCGCCGACAATCCTATAATTACTGCCGTCTTGATAGCTCGATTTTTTAAACCGGTCGTACATCAACAAAGTTAACAATCGGCTTTTCTTCCCTCGCGACGTATATCAGATGTTTTCGGAGTCCCGGTCCATTCCACGGAGAAAAGTGAGCTCTGAATTTCCCGCCGGCTTATCCTTTCGTTCGCGTCCGCGAGATAAACTGTTTCTCGATAATTGGATCTTATCGTTTAACCTCGCCCCTTTCAAAAACTACCGCTCAAAATCCCCATCTAAGGTCGAGGTTAATCCACACGGTCATTACTTTGCCGCATTCCCTTGCATAATTTAACGTCTCGTTGAAACTTTTCATTGCCGGCCGAGTTCTCCAAGGATCCGTCGATCTTGTAGGCTAATGGGACCATAGTTGCGCACAATCAGACAGTCCTGTTTCGCTAATTTAACTGCAGTGTAGAATTGAAAAATTATATACACGGGATGTATTGAAATTTTTTCAACATTTCTAATCTTTTTGATGAATTTGCAATTTATATTATTTGTTAATCTTAATTTTCAATTTTAAATACATATAATATAATAAAGTCCTTCAAATTGTAAAAATATTAGTTGAAGTGAAAAATCAGTTCAAATAAACTTAAAATAAATGAAATATAAATAAGTAGAACAAGAAAGTATAAATAAGAGTTCTATTCTGCTTCACGAAGTGTAACAATAATCAAATCTTCGATTCAGAGAAATTTTCATTCTTCGCCAAAAGTAACAGTACTTCGTTTCTCTTGATGATTGTCGAATCTCGCAGCATGCTATTGCCTGGATCTGTTCCAACGTACTCTGTTTTTCTGAGCTTCGAATTCTCAGCTAGAATTTTCGAGCAGCCTGGGGCAAATATTTGGAGGTTTAACAAGCTGTCGTCCACCACGCAGTTAAACGAGAAAGAAAGAAAAGAAGCACAGGGAAAAAGTGTTTTACCGCAATATAACGGGCTCACTAAGATTTTACAAATGTTAGAAACAAAGCAAAAATCTCGTTCACCTTGTATCATTTTATTTTGCCTCTTACAAAACGCAGACTATTTCAAAATCGAATAAACGAATGATGCTTAATGAATTACTGACCCTTCCAATAAAATAATCATTATCCTTATGTCAATTTTGCGATCATATAATGTATCCCATAATAAGAATATGATACACTTCCAGATTTTAATTATAAAATATTGAATTCGACAGCGTTTATAACTCGATAATCAAAAGTTACATGCCAGAAGTTTCGCGTTCATTTCAATTAACTAAACGGAAACTCGCGCTTTAGATATATGGGGCTTTTATAACTATATAGAGGCACGCAACCGTTGCGGATATTCCAGATACTGATTAGGAAACTATGCCGAGGGTCGCCAAGACTTGCTTGCGATATGGCTTAGCCGCGATTGTAGAGATTTTATGTAACCAAAGAGAATGTTCAGAGCCTGCGCCGACAAACTGAACACCGCCGCAGACTATTGTGGTCACTTCAATCAACCACCCACAAGCTCGATTGCGTTTACAAGTGAGATATCTCTCAGTATCTCCACTCGACACGTGCATCTAACTATCCTATCCAATGATACTTGCATTGAAACCATCTTGACCTCGATTACTATTCTTTAGATGAGAAATTAATATATAAGCCACTAATCAATGATGCTTTGATTGGCGTTTTGAAGGTCAATAGCTGATTAACGTCCTTAAAGTTTTAGATGGAGTTTGATTTTAAAATATTAAAAAAAATTTTTTTTTTATATAGGTGCAAAAAATTATAAAAAAATTTCAATATATAATAGAGAATTCAAACATACATATAATTAAAACTCAAAAATATATTTTTTTGTTTTGCTCTTTCATTCTATAAAATATCTCACTACACAATTTTAAATTTCTCGGACAAGTAAGAACTAAGAATGAAACGCAGATAGTATAGTGTATTAGTTTCAAAGAAAAATTAATTTAATTTTTAATTTAAAAAAATTAAATTCGCGTTTTACATGAGAACTTCACTAATTTCTTAATTTTCAATATAAAATTTATGTAAACGAGTCATACATTGAGGACAATAAATGAAAAAAGTTTGAATTACGCTATAAGATAAAAATATTCAACGCTATATGTATTATATTTATAATTTTTAAATTAAATATTTAGCAAAGTTACACGTCAAAAGTTGGATCGTGAAAAGTAAATAATAGAAATATGGGTTAATACGAAATAAAAAAAGAGATTGACTTACGAAAGTATGTAACTGCAATTATGTGAATTCTCATTCAAGAAATTGCTGATAAAATTGCGATCACAGATCTTAATACATTTAACGTAACTTAAGTATTGTTAGAACATAAATAAAATTACCGTAAAGTGAATTAAGCGTAATTTGCTCGACAAACTTGAAAATATGTTCTATTCGAGGAGTTTAGCTCTTTTGCCCCCGATATAATGTAACCCGATATAAGTGTAACTTAAATTACTTACTGTAGATTAAACATTTTTTTATCTTAATTTTACTCAACATTTAATTTTTTTATATAATAGAAACTCAAGTTTTTTATAATAAAAACTCAAATTAAACATTTATTTTAAACGGTATTGAACATGAAATGAAAACATATAAAATTGCTAGTTATTACTGAAATGTAATTTAGCAAAGAAATTTTTATTCTAATATAGTTGTTTTAATTATAAAAATTGAAGATAATTTTTGTTCTTTGATAGAGATTTGATGCTACGATAAAGACATCAGTTTTAATCAACAATGGAATGGTATTAAAAACAACATAATAAAAGAAATTGCTATTATCATGATTAATCAAATGAGAGTCAAATGCTATTTCGATGTATAATTTTTCTCTCATAAAATAAAATAGAATATATTCGACAGTTTTACTTATAAAAAAACATAAAAACATTTATGGTAAAATAAATAAAATTATCATGCGAGATCTAGATGTATGACTAAAAGATGGTGGATTATCTTTTTGGATCGGTTTTAAGCCAAGTGTACTAGAAATATTAACAATCGCTCTAACTGCAGTAAAATATTAAAAGCTGCTAAGACAACACACTCACGCAGAACAATTTTATGTTATTTTCGAATATAAGTAAACGTTCGAAAGAATTCATAAAAGTTACAACCGTAAATCTAGACTATTTGCATGGATGAGAAAAACGAAACAAACAATTTTAATAAAATCTTTTTATAAAAAATAGACAGAGAGAGCGAGAGAGAGAAAGAAAGAGAAAAAGAGGGTGGGAGTAAAAGAGAAGAAAAAAGAGAGAAAAGAAGTATAGAAGCAAATAAGTTATGACGGACATGGCATTATGTGGCATGGAATATAGCGCAATATTGCGCCGGATAAAGTTTCGCAATGGGATATTTATGTAGCTTTATACGAACAAAGTTGAATTCTCTAGTTTATGAAAATTTGTTTTACATAAACTCTCTTTTCTCTAAAATTAAATTAATGCAGAAAGAAATGTTTTTACTACATTTTTGTATAATATATAAAGTTGTCTATTCTTTGTGGTCGCAATTAATTAATTTAGAGATGTTTCATCCTTTTTTAATCCTTCTATAAATATGACATCGTCTTCGACAATCATGGTTTTTAATAAGATATTTTAATAAAATGAATATAAATAAGAGTTATTTAGTTTACGCACAAATTAAAATACTTTAAAATTTTTCGAATATTGAAAATATTTTGATATTTATTAAATATATGTATATACTCAAATTTAATTAATTAATATATTTAAAATTTATTGTGTATTGTAAAATAAAAAATTTTTTATGCTGATTACTGAGAGAGTTTTGCTAACGAGCATAACTTGTTGAAATTATTTTATACTTTTAATTAAAATTATTAAAAAAATTTAGATGTACTATATTGTATATATATATATATATATATATATATATATATATTTGTTTATATATTATACATTATATTATACATACATTATTGTAAACAATAATCAATAGGGTGGGAGTATATTTTTTACGAGTATATATAACATTTCATTAATTTAATAATGGATTTGATCTAATGATTTTTTATCCGACTTTTACTTTTATATTTCGTCAGTTACGACTGTATTTTATTAAATGGAATAAAATCGACTCGAAGTTAGGTGATGAGCACTCAAAATGTTAGATTTAATTTGAAACACAAATGCGCGATCAGCGCCCAAGTAATTTTCAAATCAATAGGTGTTGCGATGGTGAAACCTTCCGAATGACTTGGTAAGGAATTTGCGTGTTCGAATTCTCGACTATCCCGACGGGAACATGAATCGCAAATTCGTCCTCGCCACGCGATGGTGCATCACTGACAAGTTATACTGCATCCGGATGTAGATACGATGTAACGAAATCGTCTCCGGAGATATCATTTCGCTGCATATATCTTACAGCATCTCAAACTATCCGCGGAATCGTACTCGCACGCAATCTCTTACCAAGATATGTATTCTTCAAAAATTTAAACAAATTGAGCAACAGCATTATCCAACGCATTAAATTTTCCATTAAATAGATTGTTTCTGGGAATTTATATGCAATTCTTATGACTCATTTGTATTGTCGACGGAAGACGAATTGTTAGCTAAAATTTCGTAATTTAAGAAGACATAGATGCACGATAATTTGATGCAGAAATATTTGCATTGTCATCAGAGAATGATAGATACATTTTATTTCATATAAATAATTTGTATGAATTAAAACACACACATCTTAAAAGATCCTAATGAAATAGATAATATTTATGTATACTCTTCTCTCTTTTCCACTTTATATGTATATCAATACATTTAACATATTTTAATGTGTTAATTAAAATTATTATTGTCGAGAAAAGAAATTCTCTTATATAGAAATCGATGAAAAAATTACCTACACAAAATATTCTATTTAACTATACTAATGTTGTGAACTTTGAAAATTAAATTTTTTTTATAAAAAAGAGAATATTTCTACTACAGGATTTAATTGGCCACGTACATTTCTTTTCAATTAATTTAATAAAATCTAATTTTTTAAATTAACTTCTTCGATTTGTTTACCTACAATTGATACAAAAATCTCAAAGTTAATAAATTAAAATAATTTCTAAGAAATGTAAAATGTATTATGTAAACGCACAAATGTATGAACAATTCAAATCTTCCGCAAATATAAACTTGTTACTGAATGGATTAGTGCAAATGAAAGTGGTCATGTATCATAGTTATGCATCATTGTTATTTCCTATTCAAACATTTAGTTATCTTAATCATCAAAAGAGAATATCGTTGACATTTACATTTCTTAGATTATAAAATATTCACACATGTATTCTACGAAAAATGTACGGAAAGCATGCTGGCAAATTCACGTCCCGGATACATGCGGAAAGCGTTCTCCGAAAGCTCATCATTGATCTGGGCGCATTGTTCGGCAGATCGAGATGGGGAAAGGGGAGGCACGTGGGATGTTATATGTGTGCATACATGTAACGGCTAGGAGCAATGCCATAACGTGTTACAGTCATTTGGGGAATGCCATAATGTCACGTGGCCAATTTGCGTCTCGGCTATGTTTCGAGGAATCACGAACTCTCGGGTGACCTCCATTGCGAGGAAAAGGTCACCCGTCGATCGTGTTCTACCAATGCAATCGAACGGATGCATCGAGTTAAACGGGCTGATCGAAAATGTCCGAGAGATTATTGATGACGATGTTGCGAATGGACACATGATGACAGAAAGATTAGAGAAAAACTGGAGTAAAAGGATGTATGTGCGTCAGCTATATACTTTATACATTGCGCTACCTTTTTATTAATTTAAAAAACTGCTGCATTATAGTGATGTTTTTATTAAACATTTTTATTAAAATACTAAAAATCTTAAAATCTTTAATCTCTTTATAAAAATATTATTTTAGAAAATAATTTGTTTCCACCTCTCGATTTAAACATTACTTATCATTTTTTTTAAATAAAAATAATTAATAATAATATTAATATTAAAATAATTTATTCTAACAAAAGATTTATTATAACATATAGAAATTAAGCACATATATTCATTAATAATAAGGATAAGATCACACGCAACACATACATCTAATAGAAACAATCAGAAGGTACATTAATTGAAAAGGGCAAAATTCCGCAGTCTGATTACGAATACGCAATCGCAGCTCATTATACGATGTACGTCATACACACAAATGCGCGATTAAATGCTGAGTGAGCAGTAATGCGTCGCGAAATAACGCACGTTGCTTCGACCAACTAAAGCATTGTGACTAAATTGCTATTTTTTAACATAATGTTCAATTTATGTAATAACCGATCAATTTCAAGATATGACAATATTTTACATACATAATATAAATTCTCTATAAAAATTATATTTAATTTCATATACTTTGCGTGACAATTTAAATTATCTATTTATTGTATATTATTAGAACGTGTAATTATAGTTGCTAAAATTTGATTCTAATAATTTACAGAAATCATACAAAAAATTTAATCCTCAATATATTGAATATGTGCGATAAGTTAGTGTAGATAAATGTAAAAGAAGTATAATCCAAGCGCCCTCGTGGATAGAATGTTTTTGTGTTTTTTTAGAGCATTTCCTGTGTAGGTAGGCGATATGCATGAAACATTCTATTTTTTCGATAAACGATACTTCCGTACAAGAGTAACGTTTTATTGGAGAATTTGAAGGGGAAACCGAACGGCTTTCATTACATCCAAAAAGTCATTCGTTGATTGCTAGAACAGACAACTAGGTAACCGACAAGAGATACGAGTATTTCCTCTTTTACGCGATTTTAATTTGATATCAAGTGCACGTACATATGTTACATATATTGAAGAGATCACTCTCAAATCCGCTTATAAAAGTTTTCAAAAATAATTGCCACGAAAAGTGCTTGTCGAAAATGTCAAGTATATACGATTGTCTACATATAAAATTTAACAGATTTAAATTGTACATGTATGTTATTAATCGTTTTACTATTTAAACTTGTTATATTTAATGCCGCAGAGCATTTAAATATGAAGAATCAATATATCAATTGCACGATTATCACAAATTTTTTACTATTAAAGGTAAAAGTTTTCTCGAGTGAAAAATATTTTAAATGATTATTTAATTTTTATCGAAGAATTTTATTACTGTTTATAACTGTCGGTGAGTAGTGTTCAGTCATCTGTTAATTACTGAAATGTCAAATTAAATAAGCATATAGCATGAGATATAATTTTCTCCTCTTTTAAATTAAATTAAATCAATGAAGCGATAAAAACATAGATATAGATGTGAATATTTACTTAAAGGAAAATGTAATTTTAAAATTTTATCGAAGTAAAATTGTTCTTAAATAATAAAATTGAAATAGACATTTCTTGACATTATAAATCCGTCCATCTATCCAAGCGATTCTATTAAGAATCATATGTGTAGTAGTAAATTAAAAAACACATTTTATTATTTATCAAATACAATATAAATAATCTGTATATAGGGTGTAAACAAAAATTGGAGCTTCAGTATATATTTTTGAAACCAAATCAAGCCGAAAAGTTCCTTATCATTTTTTTCTCCGATAAATAATTATCATAAATTATTTATCGGAAAAAGATGGTAAAAGTTTGGTATCAGAAAAATAATGCACCAACGTATATTTACATTCTGTATATTGCATATCATCTATGAGAGATTGAAAATAAAAATGATACAAATATGATAAGAACTGAAATGTTTCATATATTGTATTTCCATCTCGAATATTGAGAAACAGAGTGAAGAATACTTGTTTCAATATTTTGCTATTATTTGTAGATATAGCAAGCGTCAGTATGTTGCATATGATGGATGATACATTTTACTATGTTATGAGAGTCATAAGTTAGACACGGTAAAAATACCGACTTACGCCACTTTCACCTTCGAATTCTCATTTTTTCATGTGTGTAGAACAATGTTTTACGGCCTAACGATGTTGCTCTTTTTTTTTATTTAATCCTATCACGGTGGAAACTTGGCCTGTCGGACTTGCAATTTATCATGTCTATTGGAAAAGGATTTCTTATCCACATTCAACTTCCGACGAAAGCTCCGATGGTTTAGTTCGACTAAGACTAAAGTATAAAAAAAGTTTGACTACCACCTAAATTAGAACGTCGATGAACACGGTCTAAAAGCGCAGCCGCTAATTAATACAGTAAGATCATGCTCGAATCGTTAATTAAAGCAATACAAATTGATGTTGCCGCAATACAGACCTATTCAATATTTGTATGAAATAAATCCTCGTGTTGAGCAATCTGATATACGTGTCGTGCGTCGATGGCATTGAAAAGTAATTAGATACTGAATATAATTGCACGGCATTGGTGGGTTGTGATATCGCGATATTAATATCATAAAATGTATAATTAAATATAGGGCATTATCATGTGTCACATTTGAACAACAATAATATCGGGAAATGAATAAGAACTAACATTTGATGATTGATAACAACAGATATTCTTCAAGAATTATTTTTTTCTTTCTCTCAACAAAAAATATAAAATTACTTTTTTATTTTCAGTTTTAATTATTTAACAATTTTTTATTTAATATTATCTCATTAACAGTTAGAAATTGAATCATTTTAAATACATTTTTTCTGTAATAATCTTAAAGACGTACAAAGCGTCTGTGCCATACATTTTTAGAATATATTTTTTAAAGAAACATAAAGAGCTTTTTTCTGAAGCGATATCATAATAACAAATTTATTTCTATATACTTTTCTGTTTCTTCCGACGTCTTAAATTTAAAAAAGCGTTCAACAATGTCATATTTGTCCACGTGGAAATATTCTATTAAAGACAACTTGTATAGAGATGGAGTTATTATAGTACAATGAACACAACTGTTTTCAATCCAAAGAAGTGCCATCGATAGTTTACATAATTTCAATTCGAGAGGTGTGAATAAATTATTCTGGGAAAATCCTAGTTTATTTGCTGCTTATTTGAAATTGATGATAAAATTGGCAATCCTAAAAAAAAACAATTTTAATAATATACATAGTATTTCAATGACCGATATATGATAGTTTCAGCCACGCTTCTGTAACCTTTTCTGGCAAATGGAACAACGATGAAAATTTTCACGGTTTCCGGATTTCTGAATTTTATTCATTTCGAGGGCAAATTCAATTTACTGCGGAGCGTATCGAATGTAAATCCTGAGAGCAAATTCACGCGGCGCGAATAAGCACAGTCTGGCTCAATTAAGACAAGTTGGTCAAAAAAACGGGAAACGAGAGAGATTTCGGCAGATCGAAATATCGAAACGAATTCCTTTCGCGTGTGTACACAATCTATTACACAGCGGTGGGTTTATATTCGAGTCACCAGGTATCGGAGGTGCGAACTTTTCCAGTAATTAATCGGTCTCGATATTTTGTTCCTTTCCGGAGGCGCCCTCCGTTCATCGATTAATCTTATTTGCCATCGTCGAGCCGGCAGGACTCCATTGTGCTCTCGGCAAAGCACGCTTTTTAATTGGCATTGCCTCGGTAAACTTCGCCGTCGTAACTTTGGCGATGAGAGACTCTATATCACCGATCGGAATAATGCCGAGGGTTCCGACACGGGTCACTATCGACGAGGATCTAGATTAGCATTGGCCAAAGTTAGCCACTCAATTATTCAAACCATTGCATCGCCGCGAAGGAAACTCGAGAAACACGGAAAGAACGCAAGTCGTACTAATTAATTGACGGATTCGGATGTGAAGCATTGTAACCGAATTTCGTCTCTCAAAGTCAGTTACCGGATTTTATTAGACGATTCCCCCTAGAAATATAATATTATATAGAAGTGTTCTATCCTATCTTTGTAATCTCTATAAATCAAAATTCTAACAACCTTAAATTATTTAAAATTTATTTGAGTCTAGAATTAATACAAATTAATTATTGTAGATATATATATATATATATATCAACATATACGAACAAATTGCAATTAAATAATTAAAATTGAATTATGTAACGTGATCAACGTGCGTTAAATTGACGACTAACAAGTAAGCTTTTGAACGGAAATCATGAGACGCATTCTTAATTGCGTCGCGAGCAAGCAACGCTAATTTCTGATTAAATCAGATTTGCAGACGTTTTAGAGCGAGCTGTCAAAGTACGCCCGGTGAGAATTAAGCGCGACATCCGACAGATGGATTAATTCCGGTGGTCCCATGCGGTATCGGAACTGGATATCACTAGTATATGCAAGTGTTATGTCAGTTGCGTGTATTAACGACCGTCAATAAACGGCTGTTACAAACATTACATTGTGGTTTTGCAATTGGTCGCGTTTCAATACGAAACGAACGCAATATCAACAGCAATTAACTGAAAACATGCAACATGAATTTAACGTATTTTTAAATTTAATACCAACCAGCCTTTATCCATCGAGATTCACTGGAATTAATTCCACAATTGTATAGAAATTGAAAAATCATATAGAACGGATATATTTATGTTAGAAGATTTTTTGTCAACTTTATATAGCTTTTAGTAATATCCACATATCAACTTTACTTGATTCGATTTCAACTCGACAATTCCTACACAACATTTAATGTTTTAAAAATGCTTTTATGAAGTTAGAGTAGCTAAAGTAATGCATGGAAGAGTGACTAAAGCCCGTCCACATTGCATTCTTTCATCTATCTGCTTTAGACTATCTGCTGAGACTCGGCAAATCCAGCAATTCCGCTTGGCAGGAGAGAAAGTAAGCGTATTCTGTTCACCGAGATTTACACGCGTGCGTTTTCTCGCCTCGGCCGACGTAAAAATCGCGCGATTTCCGAGCACGAATAAAGTTAGTCTCTCGTTTTCTTTCCATCCTTCCCACGTGTTATTTATCGCGGCGATGGAACCGGCAGACATAGACTCGAGATCTGACGATTTTCATGTAAATGCCGGGATTATACGCCTTTCAACGTCCGAGAAGGTATAGAGAAGTATCTTCGACTCGGATACTTTTTAATATCGCGTTACGCGGCTCGAGAGCGGGATTTAGCGGATGAAAAAGACGACCTCTCGATGCCCGTTTTAATTCTTCGCTACGTAGCTCTTCAGAAAACGCAGAGTATTAGTTCCTCACTCTATTGAACGCGATATCATAAATGGCTATAATATCGTTCGAATAATGGTCACGTCATTTATTAAATCCTTAACGTTTACACTGGGGCCCCCACACGTATACATTTCAACACACCTCAACATTTGTACGTGTGCAAACAAAGAGCAAAACCATAAAATATCTCAATATTATTTTCTTTATATATATATATTTAAGTTAATTAAAAACTCGCATATGTTCTCTTAACCACAATAAATGCAAATTTTAATACACTTCACTGAATATCAGGAAGAGATATTATTAGTTAAACATTTGTAGAATTTGCTGGAATAGACTTTTGTAGTTATTTAACATGAATGATACGTAACTGTATGATATATTATAGTTAAATAGTTTATGACATGTTGTTCGTAGAACAACAAAATGTTTTGCACTTTGATTCTTATGGTTGGTTATGAATTTCTGGCAATCTTCCGGTTATTCGTCGGAAAAACAAAAATTATTCGGCGGTCTGGAAATGTGCTTCGCCGAAGATGTAACTCAAGCGCGTCCGCGACAACTGATTCTGATTTAAACTCGCGAGGTTAAATCTTGCGGAATGCTCGAAAACGCTATCTACGTAAAATATGAGCCGTTCGAAGCGAAAGAAATGAATTAAATTTAAAATTATCATAAATTTTAAAACACTTATCTTAAAGGATAATAAGTAAAGCTTTGCTCACGGTAATTTGTGAAATAATTTCTACATAATTGGATTTATATTATTCGATATTGATATTGTCAGAGCAAAAACATAACAAGTAATCGAATATCATCGAGAGTATGATAAATCAACATTAATTTAAATATTTTCGTGGAGATATTTTAGTCAGATTTCGAAATAAAATTGCAAACGCGGAATAAAATTCCGAAAATGCCACGAAACTCTGGATTACATCGGAAATGATAATTATATTCAAATCAAACATCGAAGAGAATCTCGTCGATGATACCACAGCGTGATATGCCACATGGGGCGACGTTATTGCGCCGTTCAGGATTCGACACGTTTAACATTCCATTGGCAGCACCAATGGGAAAGAATGTCCCGAACTTCTGGCTCTGTTACAAGACTTTTACGTCGCTCCGGGGAAATTGCTACGGCAATTTCATTCGTTCTGCAACGGTAAACTTTGACCAAAAATTAACATTCACCTTGGTTGTTCGAGGCATGAAATAAAAAAGCATGTTCAAATTTAACTCTTGGATATTTCGAAAACTTACAAGTAAGTGTTCGTGCCATGAATGCTATATTCGCAGAAGCGACAATCAATTCGTTATCACTTCACGATCATTGTTTTGTCGCAAGAGAAACTTATTTGGTGAAAATGTGAAACATCATCAATCATATTTAAGCAGCGAGAACAGAAATTTCTGTGTTCGGCCACATGGTAGGAATAATTTCTAGCATCTGTGCATCCGTGCATCTGTACATAGTTACAATATATCGCGGAAATTTAGTGACTGTATAATATATATATTTCATATTATACAGACTGCTTGATATAATGTTAAAAATACTGTAGAAAACCGCGAATATAAATTTAATCTATATACGAGTGAGATATAATAAAATTTGAACAAGTAAACTCATCTATGGAATAGTGAAATTTATATCTGTATCTATATTTTTATCTTATATTTTAAAACATTAACAAGTTATTGAAATCTCATTTAAAAAGAAAGTAAAATATAATTGCATATAATATAGTATCGCATAAATGATATTGTCATTATCATTGTTAATAGCAGTTAAAAGTCTAGTGATCAAAAATAGAAAAACAAATTTTAGTAAAAGAAAATGAATTAAAATGAGATAATTTTTGATAAATGAGAGATTAAGGAGTTTGTTTTCTATTAGAAATTTAGAATAGTTACCTAAATAGTTTTCAAAGATAATTATAAAATTATCTAATTTAAGATTATAAAAAAAATGTCTTTTTATCATCTTTTTTTAAAATTGATAAAATAATTTTTTAAATTTTCTTATACAGCAATAAAGTATAGTAAGCGAAAATTGCGTAAAAAAAGTGCAGCAAATTTTATGCATAGAAATCATATTATATTTAGTATTTAAATTCAATATTTGATAAAAAATTAACTGCTATACTTATCTAAAAAAAATCAAATTTTCTTAACATAAAAATTTTAATAATTTTCTTTTATTAAAAGATTAAAGTGGTATTACTTTTCAAATTTAAAGTTAACTTTTTAAAAGAGAAAGAAAAAGATAAACTTATTTTCTTATATCAATAGAACATATAGTTTTTTTTTGTAATCTTGAATGAAAAATTTCTTTTTTATAAGATCTAACGTTAGAACATTCAGATTCAATACGGTATCTGAATTTCATCGAGAACAACTAAAACTCTAACAGGTGCCAGGCAAAACCGCGCGAAACAAAGGGATAGCGAATAGGAGTAAGAACGCGAAAGGGTAGAGAGATAGGAAGACGAGAACGAACCACGACCCATGACCGAGAACAAGTGTAACTTCCGGTTAGACACGAGAGTCCGATCGGTGGTTTCGCGTTCGAGTTTATGCTTGCCGACGAAGTAAATTCCGCTTACGTCTCCGCAATGCCATCGCGCAGAGGGACCCAACGCCTTCCTTAAAAAGACTTTAAGACGCTTCCGCAACCGCGCAACTGCTATTAATATAAATCATACTGCCCAAAGTCGCATAGTATAGTTTAATAAGATTAAATAAACGCGACAATGTAAATTTATCATAAGCGAAGATGGAGAAATACAACAGCCACTTTTTTCTTATCTTTACAATGGAGATATACGAATTCGTACATTATCATTATCATACATTATTCTTATACTTTTATCATCTTTTCTAGATCATAAAAGTATGATAATAATGGTAGAAATGATGGTAATAATGGTAT
This sequence comes from Nylanderia fulva, assembly GCF_048542155.1. NCBI lineage: Eukaryota > Metazoa > Arthropoda > Insecta > Hymenoptera > Formicidae > Nylanderia > Nylanderia fulva. The sequence continues at coordinate 1,893,588 of NW_028190433.1, read as the reverse complement.
ATGAATTACATATTGATTAAAGATTTTAAGATTTTTATAAATCCAATTTTTTATTATAATTAAATACTGATTTATTACTTATTAATTTTTATCTGTATTATAGGAATTATATTTTACATATATAAAGAGAAAGAGAGAGAGAGAGAGAGAGAGAGAGAGAGAGCATATAAAAAACTGATATTACTTCTATTATATATAATATATATTATATATTATTAAAAGATATAAAAGAGTAAAAATGATCACATGGAATCAAATTTCAAATATTTTTTTGAGAGAAATCCAAATTGAATCATTATCATTTATGAAGATATTTAATTTGTAATAAGGCTATAGAAATTCTCTCTCTTAAATCTTCGCTAAGAAAAACTAAATCTTGAGATTGGTTCGGATTTCGTCATGCTTTGCATCATGTTCTATGTTTCTACGCCAATAGACTTCCCAACTTAGCGGAAGCGAAAACTATACGTCAATCAATGTCATCGCCTCCGCGACGTCCGCAAATTCAGATAGGTGCAGCTGCTAAGTCGGATAACTTCTGGCAACCCGTTTGTTATGCTGAAGCCGAAATATCCATCAGCGAATTGCTCTTCATCGAACAATCAGACAGTTAGCCAAGTATTCTGCTTACGTAAGCATCCTGTAAAGTTATCGGCTGTTGTTCTCTCTAATAAGTTCTTCTTCCACTTAAATGTCACAAACCTTGCGAATTAGATTTTATTATAACTTGGGCAACATTTTAATATTCTTGATACAATTGCTTATAATAAGAGAATAAGCAAATATTTATTTTCAACCTTTTACTTTCATTTATATTATTTAATTTTTGCTTCTTCTTTTTGAAGCTTATATTATATAAGTAAAATCTTTATGACTGTGCAGTCCCTTTCGATGTATTTCTCTGGAAGCAACGCAGCGTAAATTCTATCATAAACGATACGAACCGCGAAATTATTTTCGCACGTTGGATAGAGTATTTTTAACTCTTTTTGCGGTTTCGCGCAAACTTTTGCAAAGTGAGACGATGCGGAAATATCGTTCGCGAAGGTGGCGGTAGGACACGCCACATTATGACGTGATCGCTCATGAAAAAAAAGCCGGATAATGGAAGAAAAGAAGAGGTATTTCTCACCGTAAACGAGCCGTGAACGTGATTTCTGTTAAACGAACAAGGAACTTTTTCTATTTGCAGCCTTCCTGTCTTTCTTCGTATTCCTTGTTCTTTGGCTCGCTTCGAGATGCTAATTAAAAGTTTGTAATTCTCAGTACTTGTACATATCACACATAGATAGGCAAAGATAGACTCATGTCTGAGACAATAGAAAAAATATTATGTTTTTATAATCGTAGACAATATTATGCAAAATAATTTCAAAATTAACAATGTTTGAAATGCACTTGCAGAATCGATGATGACAAATTTGTATATTTTATTTTTATAAGGTTGATTGTGTAAATTAAATACAAAGAATTAGAATTCAATTTACTTGAACTGAATAAGTTAATATGACACATTTACATTTTTAATTTCATGATAAATATATACAAGTGAACACACCAAGTGTTGAAGGTACAATAGCGTATAACATAATAAATACAATAAAAATTATGTTGTTTTTACATTCCTTCGCTGAAACGATGCTTTACTTGAAAATTATGATCATAATTTTTCTTTTCTCTTCTCAAGAACTCGACGAAAAAATAATATACTTTGTTTTTTTTTTTTTTTTTGTAATATTCTCGCAAAAGAATATAAATAGTCAGATATTAGATCATGCCCACCTTTCGCATCTGTGTAATTTTACACCCTTCATTTATTTCTCGAGAATTATTTCGCCAGTTAAACCGCGTACAATGGAAGGAACGGCAAACTTGTAAAAATAGCTCTTTTATCTTCTATACGGGATAGTAGCATAATTTCAAGTGTTTCTTTACTTCCTGACCTGTGAAAAAAATTCGTTTCTTTTTTTTTACATTATTATCACGTGCGCGAATTGTCAGGCTTAGCGGAGCTAAGGCCAATTGTATCACAAAAGTTGCGTATGACAAATTGTGGATATTGAATTAAAATGCATAAATTATATCAAGTTTTAATAAGTTTTACGCTTAGACTTGTACGAATTATATAATCTAATAATATAAGTTTTCTGTATCTTCCTACGTATTATCATTTTGGAAAATACTTTGCTTGATTCATTATATCTAATCTAACAAAGTCAGATCCAAAGTTAACTTGTGTTCGCGTAGAAGAAGGCGGAAGATGCAAAGCGTTAACTTTCCAGCCCCTTAATTCTGCACCTTTAGCGCTAATCTAATTTTCGTCGTGTCTGCGTTCGAGAGTGCGTTTTGCCGGCATAACTCGCAGTGAAATAAGCCGCGTAATAAGACCGTGTAAGCTTAGCTTGACGCAGATCCTGTTCCCGAAAATGAGTTCCCCGGCGTAACTGCTAATTACATTTACCGTACTGGCGGTAGCATCACGTTCGAGAAAATAAATAATAAAGGTAATACTTAACTACATAAGTACAATCAGACATAACTAGTGTCTTGCTAAAGTAAATGTAAAGTATACTTTAAAGCCGCTTTGCGTTTTACAAAAGACAATGGAAGTGGTTAGGACATTCTTGGAAAACTATTTCAAGCATTAAGATTATGTAGTTAATTTGGTATAATTGAAACATTCACAAGTGTTATACTAGACAATACAAAAATCTTAGAGTTTTGTTCACGGCGCAATTTAAAAATGCATACAAATTGCATTGAATATATAAATAAAATAAACTGACCTATATTCTCACAGAATATACATCTTTAATTATTTTTCTGTATATTTTATAAAAAAATTATAAAAAATAAATAATACTCACAATATATTTAGAATATTTTAAGATTGTATCAGCAAATTCAAACGTTTTTCACAAAGATGTTCGCGTGTAATTATTTTGCCGTAAACTTCCAGTATATTTTTAAAAATCGCTTTACAATCAAAGTAAAACGGTAGAAAAAATATAACAGAAAAAAGTAAAAAATAAAGCGCACGTTTTTTTATATTTTTTTGCAATTATTAAAACCGTTAATGAGCGATAAATATAGTTTACCATATTCTATGCGTTATTAAACATGATTACCATTTTATACTTATTAGGCCATTAATAGTCAAGGTTTTTTCTTATTTTTGTCTTCTACTTGCATAGAAATCCTTTATATTACATGAGACTTATAAGAATTGTGAATACGCCACTATGTAAATATTGTTTACTTTATCTAACCTATAGTACGGCATGTGCTGTAAGTATAACGAGCAACTTAAACAAGAATCTCATTCTACCGCACGTTCCACGATCCTCTACACAATTTTATTACTTAGCTTAATGGGTTCCTAATCCGTAAGAAAAGCGTTATAATTACAATGTCGAGAAGCATCACGGAAAAAAAGACTGGTTTCTTTATTTTAATATAATTCTCTTTCCGTATTTTTTCCTTTTCTTCTTTTTTTCTCTCTCGACACTCTTATATAATCTCTTTCTCAATTTATATATGCAATCATCTATACTATCTTAACGCACGCGTGTGTAAGTATTATGGTTTGTTTTTCGCTATATTAATAGTTACGTATACAGAATTTATAAACCACTCATAGCAATAACTTCAATATCATTTTGTTATTATTATGAGACTTTGTCAAACATTTCGGCTTATCCTATTTTTTATCTCTCGACCGGATGAGAGCTTGTCTATATTTACATAAAATTGCCATGACACATTCGTGGAAAATTCTCAATGGAGTAAATTGCTGAGGAAAGCTCCTTTCCTGATACTTTATTTTTTTTATTTTTTAGTCTCTTTTTTTTTGTCTCCCTTGCCTTGCCTTATCCGTCCTCTGTCCGCAAGCTTTTTATTTGCTTTGGAGTTGAAAAGGGCCACACGCCGATTGGTTCGCCAAGTGATGGCGGTTCTCTCTTCCGTGGTATAAAAGGGGTAGGGTTTCAATTCCGATTCGATCGCGCGAACCAACGGTGGGAGTCGGAGGATGGAGGGAGAAAGCGAGGGTGGCTGTGCACTTCGGTGCAACGTGGTATATGAGGGTTGCAGCTACGTCCAAGAAAGGAAACGCACGTCCGCGTTGTTGATCTCTGATACGCTTGAAATGCGATGTATAACAGGGTGCTAATGTATAACTGAAGATGGAAAGTAACGGAAGATGTTAAGCAGGGTGGATTAAAAATTTCCATCACGAAATGTGTGATGTTAATAGTGCATCGAACAGATTATATAATGGAGTATAATGCATCTTGCACTTTTCTAACAATTTCTCCGCTAATGATTTATAATGATATTTTTTAACAACATATTGAATAAAGAACTTAAAAAGTTAGCAGACAAAAAGTATCAAAACACAATTTTGTAAATTATCATACAATAATTAATAAGAGATAATAGATCCATTAAACGAGTAAGGAAATTTTGGATGTTGAATAATTTTTATTTTAACGTATTGTATATATAATATTGCTCGTTTAGTTGGCCTATTTTTCTGATTAATTTTTGAATTTACACGCGCCTAATAATTAAATTAAATATTTTCACACACAATAAATGGTGTCGTGTAAAATGACGAATCGTAATTCAGTTTTCTGCACGAGTGCAACGCGTATGCATGATTTATACAAACCAATGCAACGCCTTAGTTTTGCTTTCGTTTGTAGAGTTAGTGAAGTATTGTATCTCTCTCATCCCAGCATTAATATAATTAAATACGCTAATTCTCCATCCGCGATCGCCAATGCGAGAAGCGTCCGTTTATTATCTACGCTCATTCACAATCGCGTTCTCGTCGAACTGGTTTCTCAGCCGAGCTCGATATTCGAATTCAATTACAAGCAACGAGAGATGCGATAATCAATAATATTCCAATACTACATTTTCCTTTGCAACGTCTCGATTCCGCGTATCGGCGTATAGGATAATTCGATAACTACGGGGTGTCCATAAACATTTAATCTGTCTCGTAGCCATAAAACGTGCAAACTGCATTAGTACCTTCGTGGAAAGAAAATCGCTTGTTGATGAAATTAGAGGAAAAAGAGATTAAACAGGATGAGCGCTGTACTTTGACAAAGTCCATGAAAATTACATAAACTTGAAAAGCGCCAGTTCGCGACGTTCCATTTATTGCGTAAAGAATTTATGCACAAATTATGATTTTACAATTTTGTAAATATTACTCACACGCTTAATTCATAAGAATTTATAAAAGTTACATTATATAAACGATAAATTCTATTACTAATATTATTAATATAGTTGTGAATATATACATATTCATATTAACATAAATGTAAACCGTTGAATAATATATTATACACAACATGTAGTAATTTTAAACAATTTAAATATCATATTGTCACTGATCAATTTGACTTACATTAAAGGAATATGCTAAAATTTTTCGTCAGCGGAGCTATAAGTAAAGTACATAGAAATCCGAGAAACGTCAGACGCGATATTTTTCCAGCAAGAGCCAATTTACGACGTAATTAATCGATCTTTCGCACGGCAGGGTTTTATCGAGAAGCGATGTTATCCGCAATTTCGAGATTAAAACCGCACCGGTTTCGAATCTCACAGCAAATCAGTATCGGTCGCACAAACACGCGGTTAACGCGGCGCATCGGTTCTCGTTTAGATCAGCAATAATAAATGTGTCTGGGGCCGTATATTCCGATATTTATGACGGCGCGATTAAAAATTTGCGCCGAGAAAAGGAAGACAGCTGCGAGTAAACGTCAGAAAGATAGCGTCCCTCGGCGCATTGTATTATGTCATCGTTAAAGTGATACAAGCATACGTAAATCTTATCTTACATGGGATGATGTCATAATATCACAAAATGGGAAATGAGAACTTATGGTGATTCAGTTTAATAATTGATGCTACTCTCTCACTTCCGATTGAAGCATCGGAATAATAATGCTCCGCTGAATTTTAGGATCCTCAAAAAGAGATTACATCCCGGATTTGTTTAAGTAAAGCATTAAATCAAGATGCTTGTTGTGTGCAGGGAATATAATTGTGTTTCCATGTAATGTGTCACTCATACATGTAGGACGACTTAGCGTGCATAATTAATTTCTTCGATGTAAATCCACAGATTTGCAGTGTACAACATAACAGAATATCGGACAGTGCTATCGACAGAATCGATACGATCGTGGTTGGATAAACTTAATAGTCCATTGTTACAGGCCAATTAATAGCTTAATGAAACGTGCAAACGAACGCATTAGCAGTACGGAGACGCGAGTACAACGATAAAATTCGTGACCTTTTTGAATAGTTGCTTTCTGTAAGCGACATAAAACATTGGTTTGAAAGTTCAAATACTGGAAGGTAACTGTAAACCCAGCTGTCACTATCGGAAGCAATCCAAAATTTCGGAACATGTAATGCGCTGCCAAGGCTTTACTGTTCAAGCAACTTTAGTTAGATATGTCTATTACGCCTAACACACTTGCACAGTTGATTTGAGCGATACGATTAAGACGAGACACGGAATATGTTTCGTATACGCAAGTTTCGATGCGATGAAATGCGTAATTCAATTTTCAATCTAGACATGACAGATATTGGAGATAGATTGGCATATAGAAATTATAAAATGTGTAGCTATAGCAAAAAAAATACATATGCTATCCAAAACAATTATATTACGTTCTACATCTTGCGTCAAAAATTTAATAAAAAAATTATTAAATAAAAAATCATTTATAACAATTATTTTTATATTTGACATTTATATAAAGTCTTTCAAATAACTAAATTGCTAGTTTGGGTCAATTAAAATTGATAGAATTTATTGGAATATTTATACTAGTAAATTATACTCTAAAAACTCACCTTTAAAAAAAGGTAAAAAAAGGCGACCAGTTAAGGGCACACCATTAACAAAAATTATCCATTGCAAACCCATGTACAATAGAATTGTATGAAAAATTATCGATTATAAACCAATGTACAATCGTAACAAAAGTAATGAAATAAAAAAAAAATTGCGCCAAGTGAAAGTAGAAACTTGTACCAGTGGAAAATTAAAGTTGCAGACATATATAGAGTCGTATAATGAATCAATAAAAATTTAAATTTGCAAATGTAGAATTGTACCATAAAAAAACTTATCTTTTAAAAAAAAAGATAAACAAGATGCCAAGTCCATGCTCCATGTGAAAAAGTGTTAAACAAAAAAGTATTTTTAAGTAAAAAAATCTATCAATTGACAAAAATTTATGTTCTAAAATTAATATCTCTACAAAAAGTAATGTCCAATTATTGCGCGAATAAATAAACATTTTTATAAAAAATTAAAATTTAAAAACTTATACAAATTTAAAATTAATATAAAATAAAAAGAAATAAAAAAATTTTAGTTAAAAAAACTGGGCGCGCTGCAATGAGTTTAAAAGTAACAATTTAATTTTAATATCATTAGAATATTATTTAGCAGCGAGCCAAGTTTTTTTAACTAAAATTTTTTTATTTCTTTTTATTTTATATTAATTTTAAATTTGCATAAGTTTTTAAATTTTAATTTTTTAAAAAAATGTTTATTTATTCGCGCAATAATTGGACATTACTTTTTGTAGAGATATTAATTTTAGAACATAAATTTTTGTCAATTGATAGATTTTTTTACTTAAAAATACTTTTTTGTTTAACACTTTTTCACATGGAGCATGGACTTGGCATCTTGTTTATCTTTTTTTTTAAAAGATAAGTTTTTTTATGGTACAATTCTACATTTGCAAATTTAAATTTTTATTGATTCATTATACGACTCTATATATGTCTGCAACTTTAATTTTCCACTGGTACAAGTTTCTACTTTCACTTGGCGCAATTTTTTTTTTATTTCATTACTTTTGTTACGATTGTACATTGGTTTATAATCGATAATTTTTCATACAATTCTATTGTACATGGGTTTGCAATGGATAATTTTTGTTAATGGTGTGCCTTTAACTGGTCGCCTTTTTTTACCTTTTTTTAAAGGTGAGTTTTTAGAGATTATATCATTCATTTTTGTATATGATAAGCATCTTTAAATAAATAAGCAAATTCAATTTTTCTGGCATTTTCTTATTTTAGGTACATATATATCCAATAATTAATATACAAAATTAAATATTATTCATCACACAATTTGTATCAAAATAATATATTTTTAAAAATTTATTTTAAATTTATTTAATCATTTTTATCATTGTGATTGTAGTGGCAAGGATTTTATTGCTCGGTGTCATTGCAAGCATCTGGCCTGTATATACCATAATATATTGTGTAATACATTGGCTAAGTATGACAATATGGATTTTGATAGATTCCCATGGAATATTGGAATTTTGTCGGACTTGCAGTCATCCACCACATATGCAGCCTACAATTAAAGAACGCATTTATTCCATATTATTTGCTTCCGTTATTGGCATAGTGCACATTTTTATATATCTCAATGCTAGATAGCAAAACATTTTGAAAACATCTATCTTTCTATGTTATCTGTTTTTTTGAAAATATTGCAGCAAATTTATTATGGCAATATGCTTGTCCTCCTGCAGTTAAAGAGGCTTAGTACTTTAATATAATCTTTATTATTTGTATCATTTCCTTTTTCTTGGGAATTACAGCAATGCTTTTGTACTATATTGTCTTGCATCTTTCAAAAAGACAACATACTTCAAACGCACCAGTTCAAGCAATGTAAATTTGATATTTATTTACTTTAAAAAATGAGAGATAAATTATACAATATGCAATTAACCTTATCTTATGACTTTTATAAATCTTATGATAAAATCTAACTCTCTCTTAATCTTTATTATGAAAAGAATCTCGGTATTATATGAAATAATTTCATTGTATAGTTTAACTTTCAAAAATTTTGCAAAATAAAATAACTCACATTGTATTTCTACCATATATATAAAAAAAAGATAGGTAAATATAAATAAATAAATATATATTTATGATATACAATAAATAAATATATATTTATATTTATATATATATATATATATATATATATAAAATGTTGAATTTTTATTATATATATATAATTTCAAAAAATCTTTTTTATATGCTATTGAATTTTAATACATACAATTTTGATTATATGTATTTTAATTGATTATATTTATAAGTATTTTTATATTATCTTAAAAAGACTGCATAGAATTATTTGTGCGACACTCTTATATGTATGTATAATTAATAGGGACCAACTACACATTTTTTTTCCACTGAATAAAAACAATCTCAATATTAAAATTAAATTATAAAAAAGATACTGTGATATTTTATTGATGAGAAATGTACATTTATAATTGTATTAAATACAAAAATAAACATGCCATGAATTACTATATATACATATTTTCATAATTATCAAACTTAAAAATATAATATTGTTACCAAAGAAGAAAGCACTATTTAAAAACTCTAAAAGTTCATAATTTGTTAGATTAGTAATTAAATACTGCATTTTGTATAATTTTTAAGCTTTATTCTTTTATTTTTCTTTATTTAATTGAATAGATATTAACATCCACAATGTAGCATACAGATTAAATTAACAACCAAAGAAATAAATCTTAACTTTGAAATATATTTTTGTTTCTTTTAAATATCAATCAACTGGATTTTGTACTATTAATATGAATTCTTTATCTGGTGCCATCATAATTTTATGTTTTTTGCTACGTATGCGCAAGAAAGTTAAATCATTTGTTGGATTCAAGTCACGTACGACAGAACGAGCTTTATCTGACAATTGACTTATCAAACCTGCGTATTGAACTGTTGTCGTATTATCTAATGTTGACTTTATAGGAATACCTAAAACAGATAATTTTATAAATTTTTGTTTACAACTACAAGTAAATCATGTCAATGATCTCATGTAATACCTTCTGCATTCACCACTATTGTTCCAACTACCCTTTTATGAGACTGAATTTGTTTCATAGTTTCTTCAACCTCTTATAAATTATTTCATCGAAATTTATTAATAAAATTTTTATTTTAAATATTCCAATAACGGAAGCAAATCATATGGAATAAATGCGTTCTTTAATTGTAGGCTGCATATGTGGTGGATGACTGTAAGTCCGACAAAATTCCAATATTCCACGGGAATCTATCAAAATCCATATTGTCATACTTAGCCAATGTATTACGCAATATATTATGGTATATACAGGCCAGATGCTTGCAATGACACTGAGCAATAAGATCCTTGCCACTACAATCACAATGATAAAAATGATTAAATAAATTTTAAAAAATATATTATTTTGATACAAAGTGTGTGATGAATAATATTTAATTTTGTATATTAATTATTGGATATATATGTACCTGCAATAAGAAAATGCCAGAAAAATTGTAAAATGGTTCCTATAGCACTGATATTAGATTTATCTTGTTAAGCTAATCGAATGCTGCGATGATAACTAGCCATTGCCCAACCCATGCTCACAAGTGAGCTGATAATGCTACCTGCTTGATGTACAACTGAAAAAAATATAGAAGCTAATTAAGAAAATTATTAAAAATATATGCATACTCATACATAGGCATTTATATAATTGAAATATTATTGAAATAATAGCAAAATATCTGATTTTGTATCACAGACTGTAAACTTGCACATAAATTATTATGACAATAAATTTGCAAATAATAACATTAAAATTGAATGTAAAAATTGAAATTGAAAATTGAAAATATCTAACCCCGCACGCTGTCAATATAGCGGAGGGCAACTGTCGCCGTCTGTTGTAAAACGTGCGAGATGGACATTTCCAATACATGCATCTATTCATGTGTTGTGTACGTGTGATATATGTGTGCGCATGTGTTGTATACGTGTGAATACGTGTAGCACGATACTACTATGTTTGCGTGGTCGATGATGATAATAATGATGACGGGGACGTTTCTTAAAAGAAATTTTTCATATTTCGACTTTGCAATTATATATCTCTGCTTACAAATCACGTAGAGCAGAAATAAAGACACTTTTATTATATAATTCAAACTCAATCTATCGATTAAGTCTAGTATAAACTCGATTGCTTCAGCCGTTATTGAGAATTCGAAATATTATAAAGACTCAAATGTCCGACTCGCGTTAAGATACACGGTGTCTCGGCTACGCCCTTAACTGGTCGCGAGACACTACCGTGTCTCTTGATTACAATTTTTTATTTCACATTTATATTATATTTTTAAAATATTTTTACCAGAGATATATGAAATTCCGCATTTATGTATATATACAATTTGACACATTAAATGAAATTTGCTGCATGTTCGTGCACCGTTCGAAGAAGCACTTGCTACGAGGGACAAAACAATATCTTGATGAGATACATATCAGAGATAAATAAAAGTCAGGATCACACATGGCTGCAGCGCGCGGCTTAAATATGTGCGCAGTGAGAATAGAGTAGAAATCAAAGTAACCGAGCGCGCGCGTGAGAGATGCAAGTAGTACAGTCGCGAGTTACTCAGCCGCGCCGGAGCTCATCGCGATTACTTCCACTCGAGCCGCTCGAAATAACTCGGGGACTGCGCGCGACCGAAAACTACCGCTAACCATCGTGATTTGGTTTACAGCGAGCGCAAGATTTCGCCGGAAGATAGAACGCGATCTGACACGATTAAGAATAATGCGAGAACGGGCTTCGCAAACGTGCTCTCGCTTCCGGCATGCTTTTCGCCGACGCGACACTTTTGTGTGAAATCCAAAATTACGCCGCAATTACCACTCTCCCGGACACGTCGTCTTACTTTTGCGGTGAAACAGCGGAATGTAACTGTCTTAACTTGCATAAAGAAGCGACGGAAAAGCGCGCCGACAAGTTCGAGGAATGAGATTTGCGAGGGGAGTTTTTGGAACGCGATACATGTTTTCCATGAGAATGCTGCTCTCGGAGCAAAACGGAATTAAATTTAGAATTGGCGAGGTTACTTGTCACTGCGCTGTGACAAAAATATTAAAGCTGTTTTTATCGCGTTATGGCTGCAATAATAACTGACTGCAGTTGGCATACGTAATTTCGCTGGAAACTGAGATAATATTTCCTTAAAAATAATGTCGAGTCACGCGCAAAAATAGTTTCCAAGCTAATTGTCAAGTTTTGCATTTTTCAAGCTTTATAAATGATGAAAAAGTAGGAGTTTTAACGAATTAAATATTTTCAGAATGTAAATATATGAATAACATAATTGTATTTATTAACGCATCATTTTAAATAAATTTTTCTTTAATAAACTTTTTTACTTAATACATTATGAAAATATTTAATGGAGATATTAAACATTTAACTCTACAAAAAATGTAATACTCGATTAAATTTAGATAAAGAAAATTGAATTATTCATAAAAAAATATTGTTTGTCATGAAATATATTACATGAACATTCTTTTTCTCATATAAAACATGTATATTGTTTTATGCAGACACATACATATATATTTTTATATATGGATCTTATCAAGTATATTCAATAACGCTGAATGCGCTGCCTGCCTACGTTGTTGCAATTCTAAAGAAATCGTCCCCGATTTTGTTGGATAAGTAAAAGTATAGTGTAAATCGAACAGCTGTTGAGTATTACATTGCCAACCGCCATTATCTCACCGGTTGGCACAGCTGGTATCCTGTGGCGAAATTTCATTTCACCGCAGCCTCGTCATACGTTTTTACTGGTTTCCACCGTAACAAACACAATTTACCGGCGTCCTTGCAGAGACCTGTCCTGCGAACAGCTTTTCGCATGATGCAAGAAACTAGCATTGTTCCAATAATGGATATTGCAAAAAAGGATCAGCTGGCTAAATACATCGAATAATTATAAAGAGGACGAAAGAGAAAAATTTTTACTCTCGACGAATGAGAATATAGATATCGAGCTGAATTTAATTTCTCGCGCATAAATTTCTGAAAGTTTTAACGGAATTTTCATCATTTAGATAAAAATTTTCCCTTTTAATCTCTATAAAAAAAAGTTCGCAAGTACATTATATAAAATCGTACGTAATCGAAATTTTTTAAATAAAAAATATGTGCGGTATAGCTTTTCTTTTGTACAGAGTACAGCGAAAAAACGGAGGTGTTTCAAGCTCTTTCCCTTTGCTCGTTGCTTGCTCTTTTGCCATTTTTCTCCCTCTGTCTCACCCAGTAGCTCGTATAAGAGGAAGTAAAGGAATAGAGGTACTATCATACATGAACAATCAAAGAACAAAGAAGCATGGAGTTAAAATTGAAAAGTCGACGGCAAAGAAGAAATAGATGAGGTTGAATCACATTGTTGGGCTTTTCCGCCAAACTGCGGCGAAACTTTTCCTTCGATGCCTTCTCGTCTTTGAAGTGATTTATCTGGTCAGGACAACTATAGTGATTTATAGTATGAGTTACGTTTAGTTTAATTAGAATCGTTAAACAGACTGACTAACGAGTAAAATTAATAACCGCACTAAGGAATTTGCGTGCTCGTATAACCATAGGTGTTAAGACAATATTTAAATAGGATATCTCTCTCGTACACTGTACAAAGTTAGGGTCGCCTTACTATACGATGAAGTAAACGGAGATTTTAAGATTTTCCTCGTTAAATTTTAAATAAACAAAACTTTAGTTTGACTATCGAGTCATTATTACTGAAAAGTGACAGAAAATTAATTATCACTTAGTGACTTAGTGATAATCTTTATTTTATCGTATATGTGATGTTATATGTTTGACAATATTTAAAAAAGATAGCAAAGAAAATGAGATTTTTTTGATTAAAAATTTAATTTTTATTTTTTAATAAAACTTTAATTTTTTCTTAAAGTCAGAAAAAAAAAGAAAAAAGATTTAGAGAAAATTTGATTGCAAATCAGTAATAGCAGAAAATTTTGCTTTATCTAAACTGCTCAAATTTTACAGTGAACGACATAAGTAATGGGAAATAGAGTTAAAATGGGAACCCGTATGTTATATTTACGTCTGAGAAAGTTTTACGCCATATTTGCGGACGGCAGGTTGGTAGCAGTATATTTCAGTGCGAAGTTTTCGGATCACGAGACTACTTTTTTTTTACGAGCACGTATGTTGTACGAGCAGCACCTCTTGAGAGGAAATATATTTCGTGAGGACATCTCAGTCTTCTGCTTTCACGATGGACTGTTGTACGTGACGTGAGACGAGTGCGAAGTTTTATCCGGATTCGTATATCCGATCCATCTATATCTGACTACAAGGCGGAAAATTATTTTTCCTTGAAAAGAAAATTACACGTATCAAAAACTCGCTCGGCGAAGAAATTGCTTTTATTTGTTTTGCCTTTGAAAATACATATTTAATGTAACCATATATTTTCCCATCATCAACGAATTTCATCCGCATTTTATCGAGACTTATGAGAATATGTTAAATTTTAATCCGTCGCGCATTAAGCTAGAATACTTTAATAACGATTAATGGTAGTCTATATATGATTATCGTTCAAGATTAATATGGCACACATTTATATTTTTTAAATATCTTTCCTACATATATACACTATATTCGTAATACGTCATCGATACAGAATCTTGAAGTTGCGAACAAATAAAACTATGATTATTCAGTGCTTTTGTGCATTCCTATCCGGGGGTGTTTCGAAACGAATGCGGAAGCAATCTCGGCAGCGAATCGGAACGGTAAGCTCGAATGCGGGCGCAAAAGCTCGATTAAAAATTTAATTTCACGATGCGCACAATATATGCCGACATTACGCGGCTTGCCGCTCGTTGCCGACCGCGAATAAAATTTCCATTGTTCTGATTTGAATATCTGGGAAAGCTGTTTTCTTCTTCTTCTGAAAAGCTGTTGTGTTATAGCGTGTAATATCGAATTGGAGCTTTCGTTGAGCAGCGAAAAATCGCTCTTAAAACCGCGTGTGAAACACTAAGATTATCTTCCTTGCATACGAGACTCGAGGGATCATTATACTTCAATTAACTCAAGAAATTCTTTAGTTTAAAAATTCTTTCATAAGCTCTTATTACTAAAGTTGAGGAAAAGTAAAATAGTGAAGGTGAGAAAAGAATTCTCATTAAGTTTTCCAAGAGAGAATCCATTTCAAGAATTGTGTGCTACCGGAATTTTTGTTCTTATTAATTATTCGATTTGTTATTTGCATCTCCGCGATATCTCGCAAAGTATTTTTTTAACAATTACCAAATGTATCACGAAACGGACAGATTATTTTCGAATCGTAATGAATTTTGCGCAAAATTCGAGTGAAAAATTCATCTCTGCGAGAAATGTGCAAAAGTATTAAGAAAAATTGGAAAGGACGTGAGAATGCAAAAGAATGCGAGCGACGAGATTGGACGCTCTTCTTGAAGAGTAATCATGCTGCATCTACAGCGATATACGGTCTTATCGTTCTGTATCCTCTCGGAACGAAATGGAAAAGTGCTGACAGATCCGCTGGGAGAACGTGCGCTGAGTAATAAGAGTTCAAGATCAATTATACAATAGAAATTTTTCCGTCATCTTATCTCATCTCTTACATCTATTAATGCTTGTTGAAGCAAAAGATGAGATCTAATTAGTGATAATTCAATTATTTTATCGGTAATAATTTTCTTGTTTCTCGCTAAGCTGTGGGTAATTAAATTTTGTGATTGAAATTTTATTATTGTCGTGTGTATAATTATGTTTTTAACCGTTGAATCTTTTATTCTTTAATTCTTTAAATTCTGTTCAATTTACATGCTGTTTTAATAATAGAGAAAAATATTATTTACCAGAAATAATAAATGATTGAATAATTTGATTGTTCATTATTTCTAGTAAATAATTACATTAATATAAAAAAACTGTTAATCTCGGCTCAAATTATTGTGTTACAATAAAAATAAAATCTCGACGGCAATCGGAGCCTGTGCGGATGACATGCACAAAATTAATAAATTAAAATGAGATCTCAAGTCAAACTCATTTATTAAATTCTAAACGTTTCGACCCACTTCGGGTCTTCTTCAGTAGAATTACATTAATGTACATGACTATATATGAAAAAACAGACCAATAATAGTGTAATCAGATGTCAATATTACAAGCTTATTTTTTGAAAAAAAAAGAACGCATACGTTTACAATGTGCTATACATACCACAAAGTTTGGCAGATTAATTAAAATTTATGGTAGCGTGGATTGTATTTCAGCACAGGCTAAATTACGCAGATTAGCGAAAAACAGTAGAACCATTGAAGTGGATAATTCCTGAAATTATTCCTGCTTTATTTCGGAATATAGCATTTTAAAATGAGCTCCGACCAAAAATACCATATCGATCTCTTTCGTACGTAAAAATCTCAATATTTTATATTATTCTTTAAAATTCGAACGTAACGAGAAAATCCTCATAAATGCCAGCATTATGTATTCCTAATATAACCCCATCTAAATATAAAAACTGCTCGAAGGATAAAATTAGATGTTACACACGCTGTCGTTTGCGACGCGTCGTTTTGAATATTTATTTCGACGCGCAAGTAGTTATAGTCAGCGACAGATCAGACGCGTACCATTACCGTCGTTAAATGAATCCCTGGCGAATCGCGACTTGCAGTCGACGATGGATCGTCGCAAGAAGAGACGAAGGAAACAGAGGGTGGAGAAAGAAAAGACTATGAACGAAGGAGTGAGAAAGACGAGCGATGAGGAAGACGAGAACGCGAGAACAGCCCTGTGGGGAGGACTCGGGCGAGTAATAAGAAGTCGGGGGAGTAATTACACGCCGGGGACTTTTCCAGGACGATCCCCACCTCTCATGGTCCACCATCGTCCTTTTGTAACCTTTTTCCAGTCTCCCCGGGTTAACGAGCAGGTGTCCGAGGCGTCGCACGAAGAAGCGCGCCGGAGTCGAGAAGGCATAACTAATCCTCGAGTTTTCCCCCATTCTTTCAACGCGCGGCTGCTGTTTTCCTTCGCGTCTTTCATCCTCGAAGGGAGATAAAAGAAACGAGACAGTTTAACAAACATTTTCATTTCGAGACTTTCTAATCGACGGATTAATTCTTCGATCGTTCGATTAAATTAACGAGAAACTTTACTGAATTCGGTTTCAGGAACAATGAATCTCTCATATAGAAATGTTACTCGGTGTTGCGCTTAAATGATTTTAAAATTAGCTAGATAAAGATGAGATAAAAATATGTAAATTTCATCTTACATTTAGATAAGATGCAGATGATTTTGTTTTAAATATATCTAAATAAAAGATGTAATTATATGGCGATTTATCTAGATAATTTTCTAGATAATAATTTTTCAGATTGCTTATGTAAACACAGTTATTAAAAAAATGTAAATTATAAAAGGGATATAAATATATGTATTCATATTTTTATTTATAAATTTTTATCGCTTACTGTTTAAATATTACTATTTAAGTATTTTTATGTGCTATAATTCTAAAGCAAAATTATCTGAAAATTAGTCTACATTAATTTAGTAAAGATAATACTTTTTTTTATCTAAGATACAGATAATGCATATTTTTATTACATATCTATATAAAGATAAGATGACGCCAAAGTTTCATCTAAATGATCATCTGTATAATTTTATTTAGATAACAGCAAACACTGCATATAGACGTTAATCAGATAATATTATTGATCGCTTTTATTATTGCGAATAATAAATTTTGTAACAGTCGCCATTCAGAATGGGGAAGAATGGATAATAAGCTTTGAATAATTAACCAGTTTTACAGAGATACTTTAAAGAACGTGATGTAGAATCGAACGTCGTTAATTAATTTGTACGGTAAAAGCTGTATTCATTCTGCTCTTTCAACAATGAACCTCACTTGAACCTAAGGATACGTCTGTCATTCTTGGGATTTTTTCGCTTTGTTAACACGCAAAACTTCAGTCTTTCATATTTAATCCTGTCTTCCAGTGATATCTTTTTTCTCTTCAAGCTTAAACTTAATCCTTCATCTTTTCTAAGATGTTGCAAGATAGATTAATGACATAAAAATAGAGAAAAGTTCGTCGAATATAACTGTTCAAAATATCCTTCATTATGATTGTGATAATAAGTATGTGTAGATTTTTTAATGATGTGATTAAAAAAATAATCTACTAGAAGTGGAATAAAAACGATACAAGTACAAAGTGTCGTTTTGCTTTTGCAGGAGCCAATTTGTTCTCATTAACTTGACATAGAAGGTTAACTAACTACTGGAATATCCAGATTTGTTGTTTATATTTGTAGGAAATAATGGCGTATATAATGCATTTGCTTTACGCAATTGTCGCAAAATATGCAACATTTAGTGCGGTTAAAGCTCGTAACAGACAAAATACATTTTGTATATTCAGCATAGATTAACACTGATTATTCCAGTTTATTTCAGTCAATTGTAATTTTTGTTTTGTGGTATTAGTTTAATTTAAAAACATTGCTATCAAACAACTAGTTAATGTTAATTCAATTTCTAGAATTTTATTTATAAAGGAAATAATAGATAAGATTTATTAAGAATTTTTATATTCAATTTGTTACAATAAATGTAGAATATAAATTTCATATCGAAGAATAAATGAATTAAAATTTTTAAGTCAAATATATATTGTATATATTTTATACTCGACTATCTTACAAGTAAAATTGATTGATAATTATTATATATGCACGATAATAATATAGATATTTAAAACAAAATATTCAGAAATTTCTTTTATAGAACAAAACTAAGGAAAGTCGTTAGTAGTTTATAATAATATTAACGCAATGGATTGATTTAAATTATCAAATAATCAAAGCTAGATCAAAGTTGAATTTTTTAAAACATTGTAAAAATTTTGATGTCTTACCTAACCACTTGACGTCGTATTGTAGGAATCAATTTTGTTTACATCACTTTAGATCGAAAAAAAGGCTTGATAGCTTGCTGTACAGATTCAAAAAACAAATTTTAAATATTGAAATCAGAGATTTATATAGACTAATTAATTTATTACATGGTAAACTTTACAATATTTCAAGATATGTGGCTAACAAACTGCCAGTACACATATGGAACGAAATTTTAAGACATCATTTCATCTCATTTGACATGTTTCATAACAGACTACATAACAAACATAATAACAAATTTAATTGGCTAATTAAAAAGAAACAAGACGAATATCTGAAAAATATCAAACCGATTAAACTTAGTTATTCCATCAACAAAATAGACATTCCACAATCAACAATTTCAGTAAACAATAATAGAAACAAAGACATTGTCATATATCCTAATAAATTCAGAGACAAACATATTAATCCCCTAACCAGTACTAACGAAAAATGGTTTATTAATTTGACTGACACAATAATTCCTACCAATGTCACTAATCTATTACAATTTGGAAGTAAATTCGGCCTGCCGTTTAAGAATGACAAAAAGTTGGCCATACACGAGTTTATCAAAGATATAGAAGGGAATTCCACTAGTTCTAACATGAAAAATTTAAATACATTACGTAACAATCTGGTTCCACAACTTTCCTATTTTTTACACGGCAAAACTAAGTTTAATTCAACTCATGAAGATTTGATTAGTATGCATAGATATACAAGGAGGTTTTGCCATGATAATCCGGATATTCTTTTTACAAGGGCTGATAAGGGCAACGTAACAGTCGCGATGACAAAAGAATATTACACGAATAAGATGGAAGGTTTACTTGAAGACAATAGCACCTATTCTATCATAAAAAAGAACCCATCCTCCAAAATAGAAAAGGAACTAAACGATATTCTTAAGAAATGGCAAAAAAAAGGGTACATTTCTAATAAAGAATATTACTCACTACGTTCCAGCGACTCCCTTCTTCCAAAATGTTATGGTCTCCCAAAAATACACAAGGAGAATACTCCATTTAGAGTAATTGTGTCATCGATTAATACCACGCTTTACTCGATAGCCACATTTTTACATAAAATCATTTCAAATAGTATTCCTACGGGAAAAAGTAATGTAAATAATAGTTTTGAACTTTACAGCAAGCTAGCGGGTAGGAAAATTGGTGCGGAAGATATTCTAATATCATTAGACGTGGTTTCACTATTCACTAACATTCCGATAGATCTTGCAATAGAAAGTGTGAGCAATAGATGGAATTATATCAATACACATACATTAATTCCAAAAAATGAATTCATTTCCATGGTTAAATTTATATTGTCGTCAACATACTTCACATTCAATGACATTGTATACAAGCAAGTTTATGGCACACCTATGGGTTCCCCGTTATCGCCAATAATTGCTAATATTGTTATGCAAGATCTTGAAGAATCAATAATTAATGAATTGGACATCGGTATTGGAATATATTATAGATATGTAGACGACATTATTATGGTGGCACCAAAGAATAAAATTGATAGTGTACTGAATAAGTTTAATAGTTACAATCAACGACTACAATTTACGATTGAATACGAAATTAATAGAAGCATAAATTTTCTAGATTTAAACATTAAAATAATAAATAACGTCATACACTTAGATTGGTTTCAAAAAAAGACATGTTCAGGTAGAGTACTATCTTTTTTATCGAGTCACCCTATGTGCCATAAAATAGGAGTAATTTATAATCTTATTAATAGGGCATTGTTATTATCTCATCCCATATATCATAAGAAAAATTTAGAACTGTGTATTAAAATATTATTGGACAACGGTTACCCTATTCATTTAATCTTTAAAGAAATAAATAAGAGAATAAGAGTTTTAAACAATGGACAGTTTAACAACAATAGAAAAAAAGAAATTGCAGAAGATAATAGCAAGAAAAAATTTTTCGTCATTCCATACATTAATAACATTTCTGAGACAATAGCATCGACAATAAAAAAATCAAATTTCAGAGTAGGATACCGTTGTCTAAATAATCTTAACAAATTAATTAAAGTCCACAAGGACAAAAACGTGCATAACAATAATAATAATGTTGTCTACAAAATTAATTGTAAGGATTGTGAAGCTTCGTATGTTGGGCAAACCAAAAGAAAATTACGCACTAGACTAAAAGAGCATATGAATAATATTAAATTTGATTCCTCCAAGCATTCTGTGGTCTCTGAACATATTATAGATAAAAAACATGCTTTTGATTGGGATAACGTTAAAATACTTGATATTGAATCTAATTATTATAAAAGACTTATCTCGGAAATGATACACATCAAGGAACAAAGGCATGGTATAAATAATAACACAGACACCGAATTGCTTAACAACGCGTATTTCGACATTCTAGAAGAAATATCGAATTTTTAGACTTATGTAAATGTTTATTTTGTGAGATCTGACACCTATTTATTCGACTTTTTAAAAGACTAGACAACAGTCAAGTACTAACAATAAGGCCAACAACAATTAGAAGCATCGTCATCTCAAGTTATTCGGAACAATTTGTAAGCATAAAGGTTCAATATTTTAGTATTTAGTTTAATTTGTAATTTTTAATCTTTTTTTACATACACATTAGTGGAATCCTATTTTACAATTGAATAAATTCTCTAAATTCAGTTAACAAATATCAAATAATTTGGAGAGGATGGACATAATCATTGCCAGATCGAGGGACTTTCGTCAAATAACGATAAGTGGTTCGTTTGGAGCAATGTATAAGTGTCACTCCGAGTTTTTATTAATAATTCTAAAATATTTTATGAATAACCGGACGAATCATTCTGCTTCTAATTGGGTTCTTACTTTGTTGAACTATTTTAATGGTTTCAATTCATTGTAAATATATTTTGCGTTTTAACTATGACTTAACTATATAACTTATATTGACTATGTATTGCGGATTTTTTATTAGAATTTTATGTATGTATTTATTTATTATTGTTATTTATTATCATTATTTTTTTGCGCACTGAAGAGGAGCAAGTAGAGCTCGAAACGTTTGTGTAATTATTATTTCAAATTAAGAATTTTCTTCTAAATAATAAAATAATATCGTATTGCTCGTTACACATGGCCTTAATTTAATAATTTATCATTATAATAATATTATAAAATGCGCAAAAAAATACCGTGAAAAAACGGAATATCGCGAAAAATGCAATAATGGATATAAAGATGATCGAAAACAATTTCATCAACAAATAGTCGTTGAATTCAACAAGGCATTTTGTCTTGCGCAAAATATTCAACGAGGTATTTTAGCATTTCATCGATGACCAGAACTAAGATATAAGGAAGAACTGGAATTCTCCGTGTAAGAATCTAGAGGCGCACGGATGGTGACGCGGAGAATTCGTTGAATATTTCACCGTGACATCTTGACTGCGTTAACCGACTTACAAATATTCGAATCTGTATCTAGCGTTTTATTGAAATCGGGGAAAAACCGCTGCCGCGTAGAAAAATCCCGTGGAAAATATCACACGAACAACGCTTACACGGCAGAAAATCACGGCCACAAGCGGTGAGCCCGCCATTATTCAGCTGGGAAATTTAACGTTAATCTTTGCTTCGCCTCGTACCGGTCGCTCAATTTTGGTAGGATAGAGCTTTAAAGCGATATGCAAATTTTAATCCCACAGAAACAGACGCGCATTTGAAATGCTACACTTTTCGTTGGATGATGAAACTGTAATAATACCATGGTATTATATATGTATAAAAAAATTAAATTAAATATAGTCGGAAACATAGAATATAAAAATAAAAACGTGGGAATTGTTAGCAAACCAACATCTGATGTGAGAAGAAAAATATATACTCTTTTTCAAACATCATATATATACTGTTATATGTATATATACATTTAATAGATAAATACTCGCCGTTTTATTTCAATGAAGATAAAAATATTAAAAATAATCTCTCGTTATAATTTTTTAACTCCTCTGTTATACATTTTCGAAGAACGATATTGTTGAAGAACGATTGAAACATAAGAGCATTGTATCAAAATTAGATTTGTGCACTACTGTGATACGCCATAGATGTCACATGATCACTGCGTATCAAATCTGCGGTTAAGACAAGATATAGGTATACAACTATACATACACTGTGGCGAAACTGCAGCGAAATTCTGCTGAAACTTTAATGACTTTTTGTGCCCTACAGCGGCCACTTTGCCCTAAGAGGCTCGTAAATAACAGTACCACTGAAACTTCAAAACTTCCCTTAGAACATTACGTGGTAGGCTTACATTGAGTGCCTGTCAAAGATTTCTTTCGCTAAAATAATGTATATTTTTACATTGCTGTTTTTAAAAGATTTAGAAAGAATAGATATTTCAATCATCAATTTTTTATTCAAAATTATTTCTCGTGAATATTTTTAAAAAAATTTATATTGAATATTATGGTTGAAAAGCAATTTATTAAAATAAATGAAACTATATAAAATTCGTGCGCGCATTTTAAAGTAATTTGAAAACAAAATTTAAAAAATATTGTTTGTATGTTTTTTAAATTAATTATATGTATTTCTTTGCAATCAACAATAGTTTATTATTTCATAACTCTTTATTCTATCCACATAGAAGTAGAGAAGAAATAGAATTAGAATTAGAAACAATAAGAGAAGTAGAATTAATTATAACAAATACAAAAAATAGTTATAAAAAATGCACTAAAATACTTATTTGCCATATACCATGGCTATAAAATAATGTTAATGCTTAATTGCTAGAATAAAACGAATAAAAGTAAACGTTCAAACAATATGTTACATCGCGGATGCTTCTGCAGAAATACCGCATCGCCCAGTTTGTTATGTAATTCGAATCGAATAGGAGCTACTTCGATAGCTATCTCCCCATTCGCGTTGTGTGTCCGTATAATTATGGATTCGCAAAACGTCAAGCTGCAAGAATGGCCATCTGTCGCGCGCGTCGTTTGCGGAAAAAAAAGGACCGATAGAAATAGAGGAGTTGAAAAGTGTTCACAGTGACCAAAAGAAAATTCATGCGCACATATGACGAAAAAGTGTCGCGCGGATGTCGTGATGCGAATTTAATTCTGCGTATAAACGAAAACTTCTCCGTCGACGTGGAATTCGCCGGCGCGGCCCGGCGCAGTAAATCGCGGTAGCGAAACTTACCCTCGTCGCGCGAGATTTACGAGCCGCGATCGATTTATCGTTCGACCGGCAGTCGGACGCGAGCGATTATCGACGTCTTAAATCTGCCGACGTGACCGACTTGGTCGCGCGCTACGAGTTATCGGAAAGCGATCTGGAATCCTCGCAAGCACTGGACTTCCGCTGTACTCTCCGAGGAAAAAACTCTCGCGCGCGCAGGTATGTTTTATGTATTTATTTATTTTTTAATAAACCGGGGAAGCAAAATAAACTGCAAAAAAAGGGTGAAGTCTGAAGTAGCGAGATTCGTTGGAGTAGCATATACATACAGCTTGTTAAATATAACGAGTTTTCAATTACATGCAACATTTTTTTTTCATTACATCGTCATTTCAGGGAGTTTTGCAATTAA
The DNA here is from genome assembly GCF_048542155.1 of Nylanderia fulva. Lineage (NCBI taxonomy): Eukaryota > Metazoa > Arthropoda > Insecta > Hymenoptera > Formicidae > Nylanderia > Nylanderia fulva. The sequence goes on along the minus strand of NW_028190433.1, from coordinate 1,869,023 downwards.
CTAAACGAGTGGCTGAAAAAATTTTGCAGCCACACTGGTTTCATTTCCTAATAAAGATTTCTAATAAATGTAGTGTGCAATTAATGAATGCAATTATAATATATTGGCATGTCATTAAATGCAATAGGAAAATTCATTATATCAGCAGTTTATTCATTTTAATTAATGCGCGAGAATTGATCACTTACATATCTTCAATTCGAACCGATAGTAACACCAGCGATAGATATCCTATTATACATTAATTATATATAAATATAAATCAAGGTGCATCCTAAAAGTATCGAAACTTGTTAATGTCCCGAGAAAAATTTTGGAAAAACGCGTTATATCTCGACCGAATGGGGAACGATTAATTTCGAACAGGGCCGATTTTTCATCGTCTATTACACACACCGGCTATCAATTCTGTCGTGACCTACTTCGGATTTCGGGGACGAAAGCCGACGACGGAGGATATCTCCTTCGGGCGGCTCGTGATCGCTTGAGGACATCAATTAATCGTGCATACTGCCATGCAATGCCTACATGCGTCATCGTGCGACGTTTGAACTCCACGTTAACGGAATAAACTGGGGCCTCTGAGACGCACGTTTACTCATCGAAATTCGCTGGAACAGCATGTGTTAGCAGACGCATAGTAAGCGCATTTAAACTTCTGCACGAATGCTGCAGCATACTCGAGCTTTAGAAGCTCCGGCATACTAATCACCGTCATCAGTTTATATGAAAATTCTATTAATTCTCATTGCTTTTAATAACGAAAAAATTGATTTGTCAAGCTCTTCTCTGCAAATATTTCTCCGACCTTCAATTTTTATTTCCAATCTAACATATATAAATATCTTTAATACATCAAAAAGTCAAATCATTCTTTTTTTGACTTTATTTAATATTTAATATATAATTTTGCTGAAAGCTCCTCTTTTAAATTTTTAAATAAAAAACTTGGTTTGTTTCTAGCTTATTTGTAGTAAAAATAAAAGCTTAAATCCTATATTAATTAAAATTATGAAAATTCTTTAAAATCCATAGACAAGAAAATTGAAATCAAAAGTATTAGAAGAAAGATTTCGACTCGGATTACTAAGAATCCATTGAACGTTGTAACTGTTGACAAAGGCATGCTATTAAATCTTCAAGAAGTGTTGATAACTTGCGATGTGAAAAGACATAGAACATAAAATTTTAGCAAGGATCATTAAGCAGTAACGATATTTCTTAAATGGGAAAAGCAGTCGGAATCCGAGACGACAACTTCAGTAATTCCGAGCTAAGGCATTGAGCCGTCCACGCTCGTTAAACGTTGCCATCTTGTTTAAATCCGTTTAATGATTGAATGGAAATAAAGTGGTGAAAACAATCTAGAGAGAATTTCTAAAGAGAGAAGTACAGTGCAGGTATTTTTGAAATAGAGCTACCTCTTAAAAGCACATATAGCATTCGTACAAGCAAAATTTCAGAAATTATTAGTAATTTGAGATTCACTATATAATTCCACGCAATATAATGTATAAATATACAGTACTGTTTTATGATAAATTATAAATTTGTGTCCAAAATGCATATTATTCGGATATATAAATGAGAATATTTATACGCTTTTAACTCGCTTAAATATTTTGTAGGACATCTATGTGTGTAATTTTATACGAACCTATAGGATTTTATCCAGATGGAAGAAAACCTATTGTTCATTGTTAGTATTGCGTAAATGTAGAAATCGATTTTTACTAGCGAGTATAGTGAAGAGCTTGAAAGCTTTTATCACGAAACAATGTTCTCACTCGCAAATGTAACGAGTTCACTAAAATTATAATAATAGCGAACATTGAAATTTTTGAATGTAAAATATGCATTTGTAAGATGTAAAATATGCATCACATTTCTCATTGAAGCGAACAATTTTTTACACACGATTCAAAATTTGAATCAATATTTTTAATATCACAGAATCATTATAAAAAATATTCACATTTATAAATTTATAATTTACAGTTTCTTCAATTCATAATTACAAGTTATAAATTACAGTAACTGATATATCTCATATATCCGTCTTTTTATACTTTTTTAGAATTATTACAAAGACAAATATTAAAATAATTGTCGAAAATATCTGTCTATTACTCAATACATTATCTTGTTAGTACATGTATCTGTCCATCTATTCCAATTTGTTGGATTTTAACAATATTATTAAACGTCAAAATTGAAAGTACAATTTTCATGTCAAATCATAAAAAAAAAACGACGTTAATATCAACACAATAAATATTTTTTATCATTTATTATATGTAGTAATAAATGATGAAATATGTCTCTCGAGTTGATATTAATGTCGCTCTTTTTACGATTATCACGGAAAAAGTGATGGCGACAAGAAGCAAGCGCTGAATCTTTGGGATTAATCGTGCGTAAATTAGAGCGCTCAGTAAAAAGAGTACTCTTGTATCCGTGTATTTGTATGTTTACACGCCCGCATTCCCGTAAGAAATTTAAGAATTGTCCGATTTTTCTGCTCGCAGTCGTAAGTTTGGCGAGCGAAGAGGTCCGCATCCTCTTTTGTACATTTTCACAAATCTTGCAACGTCGTTAAAGTAATATCGAGCCGAATATCTCTATCTCATTCCCTCTATAACATTTATTTTTCCCAGTTTTCATGGCAATTCTTCATAGAGTGATTTTATTGATAATCTCCATTTTTCTCCCCATATCCATTGATGAATGACCGTGTAATTAATTGTTTCTATCTGCCGTTTATCGGCGTAACGTGCAATATCTATATCGAGTATAGCATACACAATCGATTCACTGATTCAAGATAGCGCGGAATAAATGCGTTACTTTTTATGTCAGAGCTTGAATAGATTCGATTTGAGATCGCATATTCCGCACGCCCGTAGCAGCTGCACATATTTTGCGGCGTGAATGAAAGTGCATGTGAATATGCTTGCATATGACGTCTGTTCATCCTCCGCTCATTCGAGCTGCGGTATCGATTTCGTCAAATTCTCTAAATAATATTCTATGCCCTAAATGCACAATGCATATAATGTACTTCTGTTACATTATCGGCTTTAAGCCACCATTTCCATGAATGTACATAAAATATTCATAAATACATTCATAGAAGATTATTATTGATATAAGATTAATTATACATCAATAAAAAATTTTAGCTATACTTTTTTTGTTAAATTTAAAATATGCAATTAGATTTTGAAAAAAAGTTATCAATTATAGATGCAGATATTCGCAATTAAAAAGGTACACTCGATTTGCAAAGCTCCGTATATATATATATATGTTTCTCTATGATAAAGATACATAAACTTATTTTAAATTAATTATTTTTTATTATTTATTATTAAAATTAATTATATTTTATTATTTTAAAGATACATTAAAAATTGTTAAATTTACGCGAAATATAATGAAGTTCTGTAGTCTGCTGTGCTATAAGAAACGTTTCTTGTATCCAGATTTCCACGCCTTCGATTTAATGCATTCTTACGCGCTATTAAGCTCAATAGTTTGGATTATTTCGAATAAATTGACGCGCGAGTGTGAGTGTACACGGATACGGCCTACTAATTACTCGCGTCGAGAACGGATCCTCGCTTAGTCCAGATCTCGTAGCAAGATATACCTCGTGCTATCAAACGTCAAACCCGCCCCGTCGATCGAGATATCCATCGGTATATCTATTAACGGGTACAAGGTGGCCGATTTGATTTCGATCTCTTGTACTTCACGCTATTTCACACTTCCATCAATATTCGTGTCATATACGCATATATAGTATCGTACATGTACAATGACATACGTGATGATGATAAATTCCGCTCTCTGATCGTACGTTTCTGCTTGGACAAGATACGGCAAAGAATTATACGTATAAATCGGAGATAAAATTTTTGACACCGAATAACATTCGCCAAAATTGTGATGAAAACAAAATCGTTGTAATCGCGTTCCAAAGCGGTCAACCGAAAAGTATTATCGAGAGGCAATACTCTTAACAGTCTCAAGCCGATCACCCTGTGTAAGTATGCTTATGCGGCATGTGCATGTAAACATATAACGGGGGCCGTACATACATACGCGCCATATACATATATGTATAGCATCGAGGGAACAGGCGGATTTGGCATTTCCAATTCTGCTCGCATTGTCGGAGTCGTAGAAGTGATTCAAAGCCGCACGGAGAAACGTTGCCGTGTACGATCGCGATTCGCGGAATCCGCATTGTCGTGCATGCGCACGTGAGGGATTGTCGGGCACGTGGGGATGGGATTTTTATAGGTTCACATATCGTACCTTTAACGCGTGACACGCGAGTTCCGGCTTTAAATATTTTTTTCCATCTCGTCGGACAGAAAATGCTTAATCTTAATTCTCTGACGGCGCGGCATCGCGTTATCGTGACTCTGTTTACGACGTGTGTATCGCATTATAACTCTATATGTATTATATACATACACTTACTAATGTATTCTGCAATATGCAATCTTATTTTTTGTTGACAACATCCTAGTAATCTCTCGTTTGAACATTAAAATTGGTTCACGTCAAAATTTATCTGCCACGTTCTTTCTTCATTATCATGTTAAACGCGCAATTTTAAATTTACTTTTTTCGAGAAAAATGATACACAATACATGTTTTTTTATATATTCTGCAATTAGAAAGTCTTCGTAATTATACTTGACGCATGAATGATTAATATTTCGCGTTTTGTATCTCAATCTAAATTATCATTTTTTATTCATTATTGATTCATTTCCCATATAATGTTACATACTTATTATAATATCTTTGTATTCAAGATAAACTGCTTATCTAGAGATAGCCACGAACAAAATATCATATAGCTTATAAGACTATAATATATTTGGTTAAATAAAATATTATAATAAATTTTCTAATTTCTTAAAATAAACATTTGTCAAATTTCTCCGTTTTCCTCGCAAAGATTTTAATGATAAATGAACGCAGACATATGTATTATAGGGATACGCTCTTCATTGCGAAGGAGTTCAAGTAAACAATAGATCATCCATCATAATTACGTTTTTGTAGAATTCTATAGAACTCCATGTAAATTAGGCTAGCTCTGTTTCTACAACTCTTTTATCTGTAAATGTACACGTCATTTTAATAAGAAATATTTAAATTATCACATCTTTTATCAACGCATTTATTTCGGTAAATTTTTGATAGTTTGCATACTATTTTGGACAAATATAGAAAAATATTAGAGGAAGACGTTTTATGTTACTTTTTATTATGTTGTATTAAACGCGATAAGATTTCATCATTTTTTTCGATAGTTTACCATTATAAAATTCGATAGAATTTAGAGATAAGATTTTTTGAGATACGCACAGAAAAATTTAAATATATTATTATTCATGTAAAGTATTCTAAACGACTTTCGAGCTGGATTACGCGTTATAATAAACTAAATCATGTTATTTAGCAGATCTGCTATTATCGTTTATGTTAGGAATGTAATTTTATTCGTCGAAAATCGAAAGGGCGGAACGTTTGAAGAACACTGTATACAATTCCAAAAGTTCATAAATGTTTCGCAGACCGCGCTATAGCAACGACTAGGTGAGAGACCTACGGGTTTCAAGAGTCCATAAAAAGATTTTACAGCTTGGTCTATGTAGGTCGTAGAATGTTGCGTGTTGGTCCATATGTTATACGAACTGTGTAGCGTGATACGATAAAGCTCCATACGATCGTTCCTTCGTCCAAACAAATAAGAGAAAAGCAATCGCCGACACCTTAAATAAATGTATTATTTAATTAAATTGACAGGAAAAAAAACTGTATTCATTACTTTAACGAATACAACGTAAAATTCTTCCGTCTCTTACGTAATTTTCTCTTTTCTCAATTTCTCTGAAACTCGTACTAAAGTGTTGACATTTTTCTCGGCTTTTAATAAATTAACGTTGCGCAATTTACAAACGAACAAAAATTTAATTAAATTTAATTAAAACGTTTTTTATTTTGCGTCATTGCATCAATATCGATGTTGATGTGCATTGCTATGTATCTATTGCTGTAATTGGTTAGATTAACAAAGAAGAGTGGCTACGTCGCGCGCAAATGGTCGATAAATATTTAAAAAAAAACGTTGGTTAAACTCGTTAATTTAGATTCCGCAAATACTCGTCTATTCAGTAAATCGCACTTGACAATTACAATTGCCGCTTGGCGCGCGTAATTGCGAGTATCCCACGACGACCGTGTTCCTCGCCAAAAACTTTTGCAAAGCGAATTTGCTCGTTAGAAAAAAAGTGCACGAACTATAAAAAAATGGAACTTGACGTCCCTTCCCGGGGAAATAGAATTATGTAGAATTTCATTCTGGCGTTCTAAAAGCATAAATTCACTTTAACTTTAAATTCTGACTACGGCGTATCGTATTTCCCAACGCATCTACGCAGTCTTGTTAATCTCTTAGCTGCTCTTTACGTGACGATTATCGCATCCTGTTTTTTTTTTTATTAACAATTTGCGTATATGTCTTACGTACAAAATTAATACGTAAGCTCATCTTTAATACACAGATTCTAATAACACATTTTTTTGCTAGCTCTTTACATAATTTTACAAAATTCCTAATTGAAACTACTTTCCACATAACGTAATAATTTACACATTTTAAATATCACGTGTCTAATTTTATCATTATTTTTTTTTTATTTTCGATAATGTCATCGTTTATGCGAGGCTAATCAAAGCGGCTAGATATAGATCTCTAGATCTCTGTATCTGGTTATTACTGTGCAGAGATTTTTAGTCACCAGTTCGATTAAGTGAATTAATATGAAGCAATCACCATCGAGTTAGTAGTTCAAATATATAGAGAGACGAATAATAGGACGAAATTAAATTTTTGCTCTATTCTTGCTTTCTCGCGGATTAAAGTAAATGAAGAAACTATCGATCCGCAGGGAGTTTAGTTTGGGAAAGGTAGCCCTAATCTCCGAGCAAGGAACAACCCACGTCTGTTCATGGCCGGATGGATTATAGTAGTTAATGGAGATATACATGTATATACATGCCCCGGTGCAATTTTGACGGGTTATAAAACCGTTTTATTGTTTTATAGCTTTGTTTATATGCGCGAGCGCAAAAATTCTTTTATGCTTTGTTAAGTATCACTCGGACACACTAATTCTTATACCTGTATCCGATCGGCTTTTATAAAATGGCAGAACATAATAATCGTAGAGTAAAAATTTGTGCAATTTGTTGATAATAATAGCAACGCGACCAAACAAAGCCTAAATAATCTATGCAAATTTTTGAAATTATCGTGAAGTCAATTTTTGAAAAATATATTTAATGAGAGATTTATAACTAATCAAAATAAACAGCAAATATAAAATATATTCGATCAAAAAACATATTTATTTATCTCAAAGTTTGCATAACGCATTATATTAATACATTTATATAAAACTAACTTTTACAATAGATATATATATATATATATATATATATATATATAAATTATTTTGAATTATTTTTAGAAAAGTATTTATCTGAATATTTCACGTTATTTAAATATCATTATATTTAGTTTACGGTTAATTAAAGTCAAAAGAAGATATTAATTAAAATTGTTGTTATATTGACGCTATCAAAAAGTTTCACTTTATTAAATCTGTGATAAGAATTTATGACCGCTCAAGAAAAAAAGTTTGATTAATTTTTTATAATAATTGTATGACGCAAAACAAAAGCTTTCTCTTCCTTTACGTATTATTAAAGTATAAGTAATTTGTCTTTCGCACTTTCATCCATCACATTCAGATGAAAGAAAGATGATGAAATGAACGTGAATTAACCTGATATATAACTTAGCAATAATCAACAGCTGTTTTAATTCAGGTAGAAATTTAATTAGCGTTATTGCAATCAAAAAAGATTTAACTTTAATCAACATTACATATATATATATATATATATATATATATATATATATATACAACTCTAACATATATGATTAACTATTTTTAGATAAAAACAATAAAAAAACTTATACAACGACTTTTAGAAATATAAATTATATTCTTTGCACACGTGTGCAAATTATAATAAATTAATTACCGCGTTTAACAGTAATTATTTTTATATCATTTAGTAATATCTCTCTTTACCTTACATTTATCAATTAAAAAGTGCAGAATTAGCGAATATTTTTACGCATTGTAGTATATATTGCAGATTGCTGTGTTTGATATAAATCGCAAATCGACTCGTAATTGCAGAAAACGTCTCTCGGTTAAGTTTTAAATTGAATTAAAAGGAATATATAATAATCTATAGCGTATATATTCGCAGGGACAATTCAATTCTTTCGTATAGCTGCCGAAAACATTGAGTTTTGTTTAAATTGATAAAGCAAATAAACGACAAAACTGTTGTCAACTCTCGACCGATATTTTATGGAAGCGACGTACTTACACGACCGGATTAACTGTTGGGTAGGAAACTTCTGAATTCCCTGGATAAATTGTCGGATAGTGTAGCACAGTTAAACTCATGAAATATCAACCTCAGAACCCAACTTTTTTACGATAATTACAGTAGCAGTCATTAATTTATAAACGTTTACAGAGATTTGCGGATATGCTGAGTAAAAAGTAAAGCTCTATCTTCTCTTTACACAACAAAAGTTTTTGTAATTTTAAAATAATTAAAAATTTATTGATTAATTATAAATAATTAAGTGGATTAAAATAACTTAATTTTAAAATTATATATTTGAGTTTGCAGGCATAAATTTCTTTTTGTTAAACTTTATCATTTAGAAATGTTTACAAGTCAATAGCCATATTACATATTATACATATATGTATAAATTTAAATGACTAAGTTATTCTCTCTCTCTCTCTCTCTCTCTCTCTCTCTCTCAATGTATTTATTTACAAATAATCAAAATGCTTACGTAACTTGAATTGTCTAAAAGACATTTAGCAATGTTATTCTTTGATTCTTAACAAATGTATAGAAAATTGGTTTTGTGGGAAAACTTGAAAGACTGGAGTTCTACAAGCGAAATTTCTTTTTGCATCCGCAAATGTGCCGGCTGTTAGATAAACGTTAACCAGATCGCTTTTATGGCGTCATTGCGGTGCAGGTAACATCGCAAAAGGTAAATTGTGACTGGTTTTCTTCACTTGCAAAACGATTATCCGGAAAACATTCTGGCATTGTCTACCAGGAATGAGTAGCGAAACGTAGCGCGAAAATCGGGTTAATGGCCACCTAAATGGTCGTGCTTGATCATGGCTGTGACGCGTATGCTATCGATCCTTCACGGTGGGATGCTTTAACGTACAGGAAAGCGAGAACGTTGTAGGTGCATAGCATGGGATAATCTAAACGATACTTCTCAATTACAATTGATCTCTAATGTAGTTTATCTTCGCTTCTTATCTATATTTATTTTCTAATCTACCCACGTTTTTTACAAAATTCAAGAAATATTTTACGATTCTTTTTACGTACTATTTTACATATATTTGTTACATACTTACTATATAGTCTTTGCACGTGAAAACTATATTAATGAACAGATACACAATACAAAAACTGTGTATTTTCTCTAATGCATCGGAAATAATATCGATGCTGCAATCACTCGTGTCATTAACGAAAAAAAAAAGAAAAAAAAAGAATAAGCTACGCAGTGGAAATCCATTCAGTCAGAGATACCGATTATATTATGTTGCTTTTTGCCGTAAAGAATTGAAATTTAATTGATTTGTTAAACGATTGAGCAATATGTTACCGTTGTCGCGAGCGTATGTTGAAAGCAAAATAGTGACAAAAAGCATATTTTGCGGCTGCAGCTCATTACGCGTCGCAGTAGAACACATTTATGTATACTTACTACTACACTTGAGTAGTATCATTAATTTTAGCGTGTACAAAGGAAAAGCGAAATAATGTATTTCACGAAGGTCACGTGGTACAAAGACGACCGTGCAAAGTACTTCCCGCTGACACATGTTTACCAGATATTCATCATTGTTTAAGTGGGAGTTCATAGTATTTATATTTGATAGCGGACACAGCGTGGACGATATTGAGTTTTAGAAGAACAAACAGACTGTAGGCAAAGTCAAACAATCGCGCCAAGCGAATGTATAATTTTCAGAGAAGCGCAACTGCAAGTGCAATTTCGAACTTAGAGTCAAGAATACTGGCGCATGAAAGTCGGTAACGGTGGCAGCGGAATAATAAATCCCGATGGTATCGCAATACTAAATATTTTAAAGATGTAATTCTGCGATATATTAAATTAATTTGTAAATGGCACTCGCGTAATTGGCGTGCAATAACTTGCACAACAGAGAATTATATATATATATATATATATATATATATATATATATATATATATATATTTAGTGGACTTACAAAGTTGCAAAAATATGGAATTTATATTACTAATTATTTTTTATTTGTGATAAGATTGAAAAAAATCATAATCTTGTAGGTACAAATAAATTCAAGCTTTTTATGTTTCAAGAACGAGTTAAAAATATCAAATTTCTATTTTGCTACGTATTTTATTTTTACTTGCGGGGCGCATTAAGATACTTTAAATTCAATATTGGAGAAGGTTGGGAATAATGTGCATTTGTTACTGCAACATTCCTACCATTATATTTCGATCAGGGTACTATTTCTCGATCCTCGTTTATTGACAACTGTTTTTCCATTTTTTAAAACAATATCAAATACTCCATTATCATTGCGAGAAAGGATGAAAAAAGGATGTAAATAGACTTTACATAAAAGTAGAAGGTTCGATATCTTTTGTGTGTCACTTAACCGCCAGTCGAGCCCCGTCTCTTTAACCCTTTAACTATGTCATATTCACCGATCGATATACATTGTGTCCGGCTATTTATTTTTCATCGAATAAATAGAAGTGTCACAACTTTTGCGAGACTTCTTGATATACGCAAACGACGACCAATATACAATAATCGATGCCAACCAATCGCTTCGATTACACGTGTTCCGTTAGGATAGCCGCTTTTCATCGCGAAACTATAGGCCGCCAATATATTAAGGCCACCACATATTAAGCTAAAAGTATCGATCGGTCTTGTCATTTGCGATCGCGCGCTTGCGGAAAATTTCCTCGTCGACGCGACGTTCGAAACTATTTGTGTCGAAGACAATTGTAATGTCTTTCGAAACGTCAGCTTACCGTCAAAGCTTACCTTATCATTCAGCCTTACTTTCAAACTCTTTCTTGTAATCTGCCTTGAACGTGCATTCCACGTATTTCGCGTAATCAATTGCGCGAGATTATAAAAAGACTATCGGTCGACGCGAAAAGCAATAATCGCATCCACTCGTGAAATTTCACGGCACGTGCGACCCCGTTTTTCTCTCGGATAATATTTTTTTTTTATTTTCTCCGAAAAATCCAGAATGCGACTAATTGTGAGTTGTACGGCGCGGTCACGTTTTTGGTAAGATGTTAGTCCACTACCGTATAAAGAACTTGCAGCGGTTTCTTGCGGTAAGAAGGTCGTATAATGGTCGGTCACATTTGGCAAGAGTGACGCAGAAGTGAAAAAGTTGCCCTAGAAATAATAAAAAAGGATATAAACGACAAGAAAACGTCTATTGTCACGTGTCGTGGCGGGACGAGTGGACCGCATTTGGTCGAAATCGTTTGTTGGGTTCCAGGGATATCGAAGGGTGTGTAATATAGGGTGACAGCAGTCCGCAGCGAACGATGCTGCGGCAATAACGCTGTATGCAACAAACAAAGTAGGACGACGTCCATCTATTTTCACCGCAAATCGTTTCGAAAAAAATTCGTAAAAATACCAGTGCTGTTAAAGTTGCGCCTGCCAACGTTCGATTGAACTTTAATTATTCGAAAATTATTTTTAGTTTATTGCAGCATCAGATATCGAATATAAACTGTCATATATGGTATGCATTTAATGCGATCCTTTTCATGTAGATACATATTTTTCAGAATTTTCTATTTTTTTAGAGCACTATTTTCTATTATATATCTCCAAATATTTATCATTCTTCAAGGTGGAATTATTAAAAGTTTGTAATAATATCCGAAAAATAATCGTGTGAATAAGACACGTTATGTATTTTAATTCTCAACCGATGAAAGAATTAAAACAATTATTTCGATTCGATAGGGCTTATTTTAACGGTGTTATTATTTAAATAATATTTATTTGTTATTTGTGTAAATAGGATTTCGCAGTATTGTATATTATTTTTGATAAATATACCGAATAATTGGATGTCCAAGAGGCCGTTAAATGCGTGTCAGCTCGTTCGGTGCATAATTTGGTTCCATTACATCGGGATGCTTTCGATAGGACGCGTGTTTTCGTCGAGCTCATCGACTTTAATGACACACATTTCTCGCACGAGAATGGTAGGTGCTGTCCAATATACATACGTATAAGCGTAAGCCAAGCGAGATCCGATTGCATACGTAGCAATCACTAAAGTGAATAAGTTGCATTGAAACGCGGCATAGTGATGAATAGCGAAAAGGGTATATATACAATATTTTTGTTTATCGAATATTTTTTCCTGCAATTTTTCATATTTTTTATGTCAAGTGCAATCTCTTTAACAAAATTTTATTTGTTTTGTATGTCACGTGCAATCTCTTTTTGCAAGAAAGATAAATATTTAATATATATGACGATATACACAGGCGAAAATGTGGCCATCGAAAACATGTTTTTCGTCTTTTCTATATATGCATATATAAAAAAATACAATTTTTGATAGAAATAAAAGATGCAAGAACGTTTTCGATATAGTCGCACTTTCGTGTGCATATCGTTGACTTTAACGACACGCATTTTCCGTTTCCAGTAACGGCGGATATATCTCCTATATTTGAACGGAAGCTGCGCTCGAATCGATTGCAACACGATAGTCAACGTTAAGTGGAATTGAGAGGATCGTAACGTGGCACGGAGTTGTTTCACCGACAGTGCGGCGATTGATCTCACTGCTGCCGCCATTTCGATGATTGCACTGATTGATGGCTGCTCTCTTGTCCGTGTGTAAGCACGATCCGACGAACTATGCTGGTGGCGATCTCGATCCTGCGTATCGATTCCAAAATTGCGTGCGCGTCTGTCTGTGCATTCCTCGGGAATACACGCGAATACACGCGATTTCAATGAAATTTATGAGAGCGTGAAAATATATTTCGATGACACGGAAAGCGCATTATTATAACTGCAGTATTTTAATTTTTTTTATAGCAGACAGTGAATGATCTCTCTCATATAATAATATTTCTTCGACTTTGGAACAGACAATTTCAACGGGGAAACTAAAAAGAGAAACCCTTATCGCAAAAATGCTGAAAGAAAAATTCAAAATATAATCCTATCTCAAGTATTTAACCTGATATAATGGCTTCGAAATTTATAATAAATTATTGAGAGACGGAAATATTCGCTTCCTCCAATGATGAAACTTTAAAAGTTCTATAAATTTTTGGCGAGAATACTTTTCTCCCTTAAATAAATAAATTTTGCGCAGCGCTCTTCCGATCGCGCTACTTTCACCCGACAAATCCTTGACAGTTACGCGATTATAGACAAGTTTGAAAACTAATTTCTCTCCGGCCTATATTAATTTAGGTCGCTCGGCTAGATCAACGACACGTGTCGTTAGCGACATATATAAATCCCTCGTCCATTTTACGCAGTTAAAAATTTATCATTGCGCGTCTTTTTGGCATTGTGATAAAATGCGCGACGTGTCACGGAACATGTGATGAAATTTGCATGGGAAAGAAGGGTATGCCACACGGGAACAACGTATGAGGCTCCACGGGGAAATCTCTGCTCGATATCCGCTGACGGCACATATCTTTCGAGAAAGAAAGCGTATCTCGCGTACACGAAATACTAACCCGCAATGTAACGTGACGTATAAATTCTCGCGTGCACTTTTTTTTTTTTTTTTTTTTTTTTTTTACAAAATTTACTTTATTACAAAAATATGAATATTTATGGAAACATATTGTTTTACAATTAGAATAATCTCTTGATTAAATCGTAATGTAATAATCGCGAGCTTTTTCCCGAGAGGACCCGAGAGAAAGAGAGAGAGAGAGACTCGAGAGCAATTTTTGAGACGCGGGCATTCTTTTGTCGCGGTTGTATGTACATACAACGCGTACTGCGGATTTCAATGCAGAAACTGCGGCGTAACGAGGTGAAACGCGTAACTTTACTGCAGCCAGAAGATTCGCGGCACGATAATTATTATGCACGCGCGTATACAAACGGCACACTCGGCGAACTCGTAAACTAATGCGCATTGTTCAGCCCTGCGAAATTGATAAACGGACGGCCGTTTTTCACGTCGCGATATAACTTCGGCTTAACAAGGATGGAATTGAATTCGCGTTCTGTAGTATTACGTTGCTGATTGCGCTAATTAGCACTAATATTGCCCAATAATTGATAGAAAAATATGCGAAACGCGCATCTGAGAAACAATACCTGCCTCTCCCACAATAATCAATACATTAATAATTAATTTATGTATGCAGTACTTGCCGCGTGACTCTCATGTATTCCATACATTCCATGAGAACATTTGATTTTGATTTTTAAATGGTAACGTTATACAATTTTTATAAAATCATGTATGTTTTTCGATACCATGTGTGTAGTGCATTTATTTTACTGTGACATACATATATCCCATTTCTAATCTTAATAGTTTCTTAAATGTTTTTTTGTCTCAAAACTATTATTTTATATGTATATCAAGACTATTATTCTGTTTATTATTGTATAAACCTGACAAAATTACAATCATATAGTAATATGTAATTAGAGACTTATACGAAATATTTATTCATTAAGCGTAAAATATAAAAATTAAATATATAGAGAAAAAAATTAAGCATATTTGATGTGTGTATAAAATAAATATACGCATGTGATACATTTACAGAACAATTACAATAGTCATAATATCATTTCCATTTAATTTTTTGAAAATTATTTTATGGAAATTAACCATATTTGCATGTTCATTTTATTTACTTAATTTTTACTTTGTTTTATAGAATATTTTAATTGTTATACTTTTTTGATAACAGTAATTTTCACAGTCTTATAAAAAAATATAAAATATATGTTATAAATAAAATTATCAGTGAGTACATGAAACTCCAGCGATGTGAATGGAAAGTCATTAAAAATTTAATGCAAAATATTAAATTGAATTACGTTTACAAATTATTACAAAAAGTATATCAGCCATATAAACGTTATAATGCATACGTAATTTCTCTTTGAAATAATTAAAAAAATAGTAAAAAACCACTCCTCAATGTTTAAAGTCGACAAGACTGGCAATAATTTATTATAAATAATTATTTGAAATACAACAACAACGTTTCGGCTGTCATTGCAGCCCTTTTCAAATACATCAAATTTAAAACAGTAAATCAACTTCTATGCAAACTACCGACAATGTTAACGCTTGTTTTGATGAACAATGTAAGACTTTTCAATGTTCAGTCTTACATTGTTCATCAAAACAAGCGTTAACATTGTCGGTAGTTCGCATAGAAGTTGATTTACTGTTTTAAATTTGATGTACTTGAAAAGGGCTGCAATGACAGCCGAAACGTTGTTGTTGTATTTCAAATAATTATTTATAATAAATTATTGCCAGTCTGGTCGACTTTAAACATTGAGGAGTGGTTTTTTATTAATTATTACTGGCAACCTTAAGGATTATTATTTAAAAAAATAGTATTGTGAATATAGTTATTGGATTAAATAGGAATTTGTGTAAATAATTAAGTTATTCATAAATAATTTATTATAGTAAAGAAAAGAAATCCCTGTAATTGAATTTTACGATATAAAAAAAGCTCCTTTCGTACAATTAATTTAAATAATGATTGAAAAGGCACTGGATAACCGGGGCTCAAGACTGTCCGTCAAAAGCAACAGGTTGCAACATATCACGTGCATCGGTCAGTCGATAAAACCGCCAATGGCTTTACGATCTCAGCTTGGATCGAGAAAATCATGATAGATCCGTTTATTGTTGGAGTAAATATTTGTGAGATGAAATATATTCTCATTCAATCGATATGAATTGCTGTCGATTCTTTTGCAATTTTCCATTAGAGTCATGATATACAGTAACTATAAAATAACATATGATTTCTCATAACTTTTCATGCATATTAATGCTGTTAATCTTATAATCATATTTGTATAATATAACTATTACTATACGTTCACTTTAATCTTAATAAATTAATACTTAATAAAACAACTTTATTTTTATTACTCGTCCGCATAATGAGCAAAAATACTGCCGCATGTAAAATTATAAAAATATTAAATAGAAAAATTATATAAACTATACGAGGGGAATTCACTTTTCCTCTGATATTTTATCAAATGTTTGTATTTATGAAATTGCAAAATTTAATTAATAGAGTTTTAATTTATTATTATTCACATAATAGTGACTTGAGAAATGTAACTTCTTCCTGTATAATATTATTTTTGAAAGCGTTTAAAATAAAGTTTTCTCAGATTGAACTTTTGGATATTATTAAGATCAGTATTACTCTTCTTCTATCTAATATCCAATGGTAAATAACTTGATAATTATATCTTGTTTAAACTTTTACGCGAAAAAATTCACTAAAAATTATTTTAAAATTCTCTACTCGTTAAGCTTCATAGATAAAATCCGTTAAAATCCTTCTGCGTTTAATATTACACAAACTTATAGATTAAATCCCAAATGTACAAATTTTTTCTGTAGAAAAATTAAAGAGGAAATGTTGGAATAAAATTTGTAACTATTGAGCATGATTTACATAGATATTTTTTTTTTTTTTTTTTTTTTTTTTGATAAAAATATTTGCATATCGTTACTTAGAACCTGTTATTACATTAATTTTATTTGTACTAAATATCTATTTAGTGCAAAAATAATATTTATTAATAAAATAATAGTCGGTGAAACTTAAAAGTACTTTTTAGGAACATAGTTATAAAATCATTATGATTTTTCTCAGTAAACTAAAAACTCAATAGCTTCAAAACGTAGCTACTGTATAAGAAAGAACGTAAACTTTATTTAGCAAGCAGAGAACGATTTACGAAAGTAAACTCTCTTTTTCTCCTTCCTTTTTTATTTCTCTTTTTCTCTCGCCTATAAATGTAAAAACTTTCTTCGCAGAAGTTATCGAGAGCAATCGTTGAAGATCGAGACAGAAATAGAAACCACATGTAATTTCGTTAATAATCAATCACTCGTCTATCATCATCGGATTGAATGGAAAAAAAGAAAAAGAAGATATATATAAAGGAAGAAATATTTGTAGGAGATTAATGATTTTGAATTGGAAATTGCGCGACAAATTGTATATATTTGTTTTTCACATACTATTTTTTAGTACCAATTTATTTGTACTATTATTCAAAGACGACATTATTGGAAGGGAATTTAAGACGCGCGCGTTCCATATTTTCGCTCGCATTTTTCTCTGTGCGCCAGACGATTAATAATTCTCTCTTCTTTATTCCCGCGCGCATGAGGCCATATCGGCAGACATTTGGAGAGGGCTCGTTTTCTCATATCCGCCGAAGAATGGATTCCATGCGACACGGCTGCGGGTCACACGTTCACGGCCTTTTCGGAAACGGGATAAGCTGCCGTCGCCGCAATGGAGAAGCTATGATACACACAGATCACGTGCGCGACCCTCGGAACGTCGCGAACCAAGTTTTCGGGTTCGGATTCACTTTCCGTCCGCACGAGCTAATTTATGTCGCAACAAATAATATAAACCGGTAGCGAGTACACTGACTTTCTCGATTTCGAAGAGAGCACGATGTCTTGCCGCCGATTTGCGATTTTCATTTCGATTTCGCAATTATACCATACAAATTATTAGGATAATTTCCCAGACGCTAATCGCGCTAATGTCAATCGATTTATTTTACGTTATTGATTCAGTTATACATTTTTTATTTTTTATTTTATTCTATTCTTTTCATTTTTATCGAAGAAATCATGATTTATACAATGATAAAATGATTGTTAAGGACGAATTCTACAACTGCGAAAATTGTTCATCGAGTACTGGGTACAGATTTACTACAGCTGTTACCGGCTATGGAAGGGGTTGAATAAGTGTTTGTGCCGGATGTTTCATCATTTTCCACGGCGAAATCGTGACGCAATCAGCACTTCTATTTTAGTACCAAAAGCAATATCATCTAGCACGTAACAGATTTAGGGACGTGTATCGTAATCTAACACAGTTAACAATTCAAGTCCCTATACATACAATCTGACAATGATTTGCGCACCGTTTCAATTTACGACGGTACAACTTTCAAAATTTCCGATCGCGAAAGATGATGCTTTTTTAGTGAAGGGAATGTATCTTTATACGTATTCCCTTTCTACTTTTTTAGAGTAGCTTTATTCAGAGACCAGACATACTTACTAGCACAAAAGCAAAGAATTATCCTGATATTATTTTGAAATGTTCAGATAGTTAAGATTTTTAGTTAGTTTGAAATAGCATCACATCAATTGTTACAATTGTTAATTTAATGATTCGCCTTTCTCTAATTTACAGTAATTACATTTTGCACTGTGCAGCAAGATTATATATATAAAATACCATGATGCATATAAATCTGATGATATCGAATATATTTCATTATTTCGTAATAATATTCCCATAATGTTAAAATTGCAAAGTAATCATTTTATAATAAATATCTGGTAACATTTTAAAATGTATTATTTCATAATAAATGCATTTTTTTCTTCCTGGAAAACCAAATATATTTGCTATTCGCAGATATTTAAACTGAATCTATGGTAGCTAGGGAAAATTTCTTCCCGTACGTGACGTAGCATATTAAAAGACTTCTTGCATAATCTCGTGCGATTTACAAATGTTTATTTATTCACCCAAATATTAAATTTAATTGTTGGAAATATTATCTTCATGTATTATAATGTGTTTGCATGCGTGTATCTATGTGACAATTATCAATGATAAATTGTTATAGTTTAAATAATGCATAAAAGAAGCGATAATGATCTTTAAAAAAATATATGATGACAATTAATATAAAATTAATAAAAATTTGTATAAAAATGTGTGCATTTAATAGAAAATTAAATCTCATTATAAATATGCATTTTTGCATAATTAGAGATTTTTTATCTATTTTATTTTATTTTATTTTATTCATCGAATGTACATATCAAAGACGAGCAAAAAACGAGACCATCATTAAGAAAATAAGAGCGGCTCTTCTCTTCTTTTGTTAAATAAACTCATTTATTACATTAGAACCTACGATCGCGTGATTAAAAAATAAAAATACATCATTATTGTCTCACGCGAGCTCACGTTTTGTATTTTACGTCATAATCTAAGTATTATTAAACGAATAAAAATCTTTGCAAGATTTATTTTATTTATTTATTCACTTTTTTCAGAAAAAGGAAATAGAAAAAAATTTAGTATAAAAATGAAAACTATTACACAAACAATAATTTTTATATTTGCAATTCGAGTAATTTAATAGAGCAATTCTAGTGATGCATTCCATCAAAAAGCAAGATATTCACCGATATCCTGCTGTGATGCTACATGATATCACGCAATCACGAGCATTCTGTTTTTTTCCGGCGAGATTCATGTTTTTTGAAAATTTGATCACGCATGCCGAATCGTTTACGTAGTACCCGATTGAAAAAAAAAAAAAATCAAAGTACAGATTAATCAATTAAAAGGTAAACACTGATAAGAAAAAAATAGAAAAGGAGGGCTGCTAATCAGCGTTAACTTTATCGCCGTTATTATTTATAACGTAATAAATGATAAATTAGAGCGCGCGCTGGCGTGTTACGATAATAGCGCGTTGTCCCTACGTTAACCATTCATTTATCTTGTTCGCGATGCGATGGTTTGACGCCGGTTGCGTGATAGTGATGAATTATGGTTACGCGGACAGTTAATGCAACGTACAACGACGAAAGTCCGGGAAACTTTTCGCGGTACGTGACCTGCCATAGTAAACGCTAATATGGCGCCGGATCTCTCGCACAAATGCCGCGTATTTTCCCGTTCAAATATAACAGATCCAGTTTACGGCCTCCGGCACATCCTTAACGCTATGCGTCATTCGCCACCATCGCGGATACGGCGAAGTGAATTGAATGCGAGAGTCGACGGAAAGCCCGCGACTTCCTCGTCGTCGTCGTTGTCGACCGTCCCATTAGCCAGCTTTCTTCCACTTGCGAATTGCATCACGCCATATGCAAAATCGAATTGCGGCACGCGCACTCTCCGAGAGAGAGAGCGCGCGCTTCTATCCGATTTTATGATAGACGTTTGATGGAAATGAACGAGGACCGCGAGGAAAATTTGGAAAATCGGATTTATCACACCGCGGTGGGACTATACTTAATTGATTTTCACTTTATTCGCAACCGCGCCGTTTTATTTTCCAAAAGTATATTTATTATGGATGGGTATATAAATAAAGTTTATATTTTTGGAGACCGGCGTTTAACGCGCATCGATTTTCTTTGACGAAATTTACGAAATAACACGTAATCGCGAGGTTACAGAATTTCGAATCTTAAAGAATACGAAATAATAAATAATCGTCAGAATTATACGCGAGATTTATTTTCAAGACAGTTGTAATTAATCGGAGATTTACAAGAGCTTTCCTTTCACGCGCGCCGTATTTATCATCCGGCATATTTCCGAGCCATTTATGTTATATCTCGCGCTATTTCTAAAAAGATTATGCAAAGCGCATGCAAATCTGCATCGACTATGCAAATTTTATCGAGCCACTCGCTCTTATTTTCGGCCAATCGCGTTTAGCACGTCTCGGCTTAACCAAGGATTTACAGATCGCGAAACCCTCTTTTGGCAGTCGCTTCCACAGCCTATTTCGCCGAGGTTTTAACCCTGGGGCGCCCTTGGGAATATGGCCCTTCTTCCTTAAAATCCCTTGAATTTCTCGAAACCGACCGGTCAGACTGGCTTTAACTATTTAAGCTTTCTCCTGGAGATGCCAAATTGTTTAGCCTGAATAATTTATGTAATATCAGTTTATATTTGCCCTGATCTTTTTTGCAGCTGTGCCGATAACTAAAAATAAAATTATTACATGCATTTTTGATCACAAAACTGTTTTAAAAATCTATCAATAAAAGATTATAATGTTGAATAAAAGTACATTTAAATATTTTCCACTTTTTGCGCTCAAAATGTGCTATGTTTTAAATTACTTTTTCTCTTCGTATTGAACTTTCTCTGAAAGCTGTAGACGTAACATTATAAGTTTAAAAAATTGGTTGATGGAATAAAAAATTGAAATTGTATTCTCTTTGTCTTTTCCTACTTATTATGTTATATACTGTTAAAATGTAGTTATTAGATAATGTTGTTGGAATTTTTTCACACACGTCAAAAAATGTATAGTCTCATCTCATGAGTGAAAGACTATCACTCCATCTCCCACACTGATTGTAGAATCTCATTTTTGTCCCCAACTTTGAAATTCCACGGAAGTAAGAAGAAGTTTTCTGACAGAAAATGGATGTTGGAAAATGCTTTAACTTTGATAAACTATGCCGCACGATCATGATGGACTTTGAAAATTATTTTAATTAAGCACTTTCAACAACCGTTCAAATTGCGATAAGGAATTCGATAAATCAGTATGAATAACTTTGTAGTTTGTACAACTAACAAGGAATCTACATCGATCCCTGTGAACATGTGGATCCCTGAATATATATAAATAATGTCGAAAGACAAAATAATCATAATAATAATATATTTCAAACGTTTGTTTCGTAAGAAAAGCAATCATGTAAGTTTATTAATTTGCATGACGATATATTTTTAATTATTCAATTAACAGAAAACGAAAGATTTATGTCTCCGTAAATTACAATTGCCTCTCTCCCTCTGCATTATTATTTTTGTTTTCGTGAATAATTCATGAGAGTCTAATACCTATCTATTTGAAAACCAATGCGCGTACCAGAAACAACAAAACCGGTGCTTTTTACGCTAAAATCTTCAAACAAAATATCATTCTTGGCACGTATTTTATGCTACGATATATTCGAAATTGTTATAGATTATGTGTCAAGTTTTTGTAATACGGATTTATTATACGTCACTCTTATTTTGAGAATAACACAACCATGTAATTATCGTTTTTCAGAAATAATAAAACATGTTAAATAGAAACATAAATAACAATTTCAGTGCATCTAAAATTACGACCAAAGTACAATACAACCTCTTGTAACAATGAACAAAACATAGCTAAAGTTTGTTATTTCACAATGACAATTCTTCTATAAAATATAGAATCCTTCTGTAAAATAAAAAAATCTTTTGTAGATAAAAAATACGACATAAATGCAGTAAATTTGACATATTAACTTAAAACCTGCAATCATAAATTTAAAATGGTAACTATTTATTTGTCTTTCTCATATTTATAGCAAGGATACATTTAATTTTCTATCAAATTCAGGGAGAGTGAATATGCGTGTTGATGTATTATTTCGTGTTTGTTTAGCATGTGATGCAAAATTGCAAAGCATTCATAATATAGGACCACAAATGGAAGCAGGTCAAAGGTCACGCGAAAATCAATCTAGATTATCCGGTGAAACAATTTTTGCGTTTGCCAAAAATTTATCGCATACGCTTCGAGAGGGGGATGAATCGATAAATCGCGCGCCCATAAATAATACTGCACATAATAAAATGCAGGATGCATGATATGGCGTTCTAAATTTTCAGACGATTACACTTGCATAGTACTATGCGTTAAACTTTCCAATCGCAAATAACAAACTAAATAAAACATTTTGCAGCTTGACATCAAATTGTAGAATAATTCTATTTTATGTTTTGCATTGAAAAATAGAGTCATAAATGACGAAAATAAAAATCTGATTAAAGGTGAAACAGATCTTGAGGCGAATTTTAATCGCAATCTTTCGTTGATAATAATATGCGACTTATAAGAAATTAGATACACGGTCGGAATAAAATTTCTTGAAAACGCGCGAGTATCCAATATAACGTATATATGCAGTTTCTCCGATGTGCGGGAAAAGCTATAACTTAGATCGCCGTTTCGAGAATCGCTTCGCAAAGTATAACCAATGCGGCAGTATTTCAGAAGCTCTTCCGAAAGTGAAGAAAGCGTCGGTTGCCGAGTGTAGATGACGTAAATGCACGGAGTATTAATGCGAGGACGTGCCACGGAATCTGGATCTGTCGTAATGATGCATCGTGAATCATGTATGTTTAACGTATGCGCGTAATTTTGCAGTTACGTGAGACACTTTCGTTATTTAAGAAATGTAATTACGATGGATAAGAGAAGATTATAATTTTGAAAAGTAACCGATAGATTTTATTTTGACAGTTGTAAGATAAGAGAGGATATGCAATTTACAGCTGATCAAGTTCACGAAACAATCGAAATATGCAAAATTATTTCGTATAAAATTAAAATTTGCAAAGTAATTGAATCTTTTCATGTATTTCGCATTCGAGATGTTATTTTCTTAATATCAGTATATTACTTATGCCAGTTATGCTAATAAATCTCCGCAAAACTGCACTGTTGATTTGTTTGCAAAAGAAAATGCCGTATACAATTCTGAGTTGTTAGAAACGGATTCTCTTGCGAGAGAATTTAATAAAGAAGAGATGAGACATTCGCGTCATTAATCTAAAGTAAAATTCGCAATAATGCGGCTGGTAGAAATAAAAAAAAAGAAGAAACCAATTGTATCGTTCCAGAAATACATCTATATGCTGCGAAAGCCATTCATATTCCACCTTCATATCCAATTCGATTTCACTAAGACCATGAGTTATTATCGATTCCACAGTTGCAATTGGTTGTTTAAGCCCGCTGGCTTAGATTGTGAAGAACAACTCGATGAAAAAAAAAACACGATTCATTACTGGAAAAACTTGGTTATAAAGAAGGTTATAAAAAAATGAAAAAAATTGGAAACTTAATATTATATTCATGAAAAATATAAGAAATAAAAATTTTTTATTAGGCGCGAGTTATATAAAATATAAAATATATATTTTTATTTAGAAATACAAACTTTCTTATTATAGCATACAAATTTTTATATAGTTGCTGTAGCAGATATTACAATTAATTATAAAATAAATATATCTTTATAAATATAACTTTAAACGCAAATTCATTATTTCAATTTGGCAATGAGATACAAATTTTGATGAAAATAAATATCAAGATATTAAGATAGTTTTTGGGTTTGAAATTATTATTAAAGCAGAGAAACAAATATAGAATATAAATATATAGTGGACTTTATGCTTTATTAAACTTTGCATGGATTGATGAGATTCAAATTTGAAATTTAGTTACATTAACGTTGCATTTTAATGTCAGTTAAGAAATGACTTCATTCGATATTTCCCAAGATTTTCTGTCTCAGATTTAAATAAGAAATATTCCTAACAAAAAAGATAAAAATCATCCCCTTTTTACAATATTTATTTTATTATGCCATTCGCGATTCCACAAAGCATCGTTCTTTCATAAACACATAAACTAAAGACAAAGGAAGTAGAAGTGATAAAATTTACAATGGCCTAACAAGAAAATTAGGATGCTTACGTGACTCTCAGCACAAATTACGGGAGCTAGTTATTTTCACATTTAAGGTAGTGTACATTCCCTCAGAGCCGATTTGTTAAGCTACACTTATCTACAAGACAAACTCATCGTAAGATAAGGCTAAGCAGCCCTAAGGGAATGTGTGTCGAAATATATTGCGCGCATTGACGATAACGTTACGAATTTCCTTTCCGTTTGTCGGCGGAGAAACGTCGGTCGGTCCGTGTGTTGGAATCGCCGCACGTGCATACTCACGGTCGAAGAAACGAGATAGTCGGAGTGCCATTGCAAGTGAGCTCTGAAACTCGGCTAATCTCCAGACTAAGTACTATTCCGCTGCAGAACACTATTGAAACTTACTCCTGGTGAAGCAGGCGTACCGGTTCCAGGAGGCGAAATTGTTCGCGATTTCGTGCACTATGGCTGTGTGAGCACCATGAAAAAAAGTACGAATGAATAATCAATTTATTTTTGTCAAATTATAAGTAGACCTCTCTCTCTCTCTCTCTCTCTCTCTCTCTATATATATATATATATATATATATATATTAGGGTGGTCGTTAAATTGAACAT
The DNA here is from genome assembly GCF_048542155.1 of Nylanderia fulva. Taxonomy (NCBI): domain Eukaryota; kingdom Metazoa; phylum Arthropoda; class Insecta; order Hymenoptera; family Formicidae; genus Nylanderia; species Nylanderia fulva. The sequence goes on along the minus strand of NW_028190433.1, from coordinate 1,843,635 downwards.
CATGTTGGATGGTCATAAATCAGCTCCAAATGTAGAAAAAATAATTCTCTAATTTTTTCAGATTTTTATTTTCAGTCTTGAGTCTTCCTGTTTACACGTGTTATGTTATATTCTTATATCAGTTTATTTATTTATTCATTTATATGTTATTTAAATATTATTTATATTATATTTTTTATAATTTGAAAAAATACTTAATTTACTTCAGTTCTAGATGGATCAGCTGCAAAAGTAGTGAACAAAATTATTTAATTTTTTATAAAAGATAGTCATAAATATTATATGGGCTATTCCGCTATTTATATTATTTAACTATTTTATATTATTTTATACTATATTTTCGGTATTTTCAAATAGCTTCAACTTTTTTTCACTAAAATTTCAAATTATTTACAACAAAAATTGATGACAGAAACAGCTGCAGAACTGTGGTATTAATAAAATTATTAATAAAATTACATGCCAACAGGGAGACTCAGGACTCAAAATAAAAATCTGAAAAAATTAGAGATTTTTGTTTTCTACATTTAGAGCTGATTTACGACCATCCAACATTAAAATTTTGAAAAAAACCTATATAACGACCACCCTAATATATATATATATATATATATATATATATATATATATATAATTTTGTCGCGTGAAAAGAGAGATCGTATTATAAATCAAATAAAGTAGGCTTGAGAATAGTGCACGTGACAATAAGACGACCGTATAACAACGCACTATATATCGCGAAATTCGGCGCTTATTTTTCGCGAATTGCTTTGCGTGTCGTTGCAATATCTCCCGAAAATTGACAAACCGCGACAGATACTATTACAGTACATCGTCTCTAGTCATTAATTTTTGATTTCCACAATATCGCAAAACATCGAGAGAGTTAATAAGATATAACAATTTTATTCTTCGAATAGACCCTTTCAATTTTATGCGACGATAGTCCATTCAGCGTGTGAATTTATATTGTAAAATACAATATAATATGTATATATTTCGAGGCAACAATAAATAAATTGTTACACAGTATATGGTCTCCACAACGCATGTCTTCGTGACGTGTTATTGTCAACCAAAGGGTACTCAGCTTGTTGTCATTCGCGCAGCGGCAATTGAACAAAAAAGTACACTGAAAAAAATGTGTTAACTTGACTAAACCTTTCAACTAAATATTATTTTTTTAAATTGAACATATACAAATATTTAAATTAAGTATAACATATTAAATCTAACAAAACGTATATTTGACTTAAATACTAATATATGTTTAATTAACAAAATGGTAATTTAGTTGGAAGGTTTAGTCAAGTTAACCAATTTTTTTTGTGTAGTGGCATAAACTACTCCGTTGTAGCATCCTTATTATTTTGCGAAATACTATCGCGATAAATAAACAGCGTTAAACATAACTATTTCTCATATAATTATAATTAATACTCGTAATCGAAGCAATCATTTTGCACGATTTGAAATAGGAATCATAGTGATTTTATGAGATTAATGTATATATACAAATTGTGCGTATAATATATTGATTTTTGATTAAATATATTTTTGGAATGGTTCATCACGTCTCTTAACTAGCCATTAATTCGATTATTCACGTAATATCGCGTAATATTAGTTAATGATTAGTTAAGAATTTTTCTTACAGGGGATGTTAAGAGAAGGAACAAGGGGAATTTCTGAGATCCCAACCATAGGATTCAAATTCCTCAGTTTCCAAAAATTTCTAAATCTTAATTTGTCGCAATAACATCGCGTTTGGCTCTTAGTCGAGATGAAGATGGAGTTTTTTAAAAAATAGGAGAGCTGACTCACAAATATTCTTATTAATATTAGTTAATGATGTTATTCGTAAAATCTCTCACAGATATAGAACGGTATAATAGGTTGATTTCAGAATCGAACATTGCGACGTGTTTAATTAAAATCTAATTTATTCAATCAAAGTAATATCTAAGTCATATCTAATTGCACATTTTATTAACCTTGTGTTAAAAATACAGTGTTTGTATACGTTGAAAATATATTAAAACGCGTATTACAAATATTTTATTCGGTCGAAATTTACTGCGCGAATAATCGATAAAAAATGATGACATATTTTCAGACGTTACATTTTCCGGAATTTTTCTTTGATTCTAACAGCTTTGTGCTCGTATAATTTTTTTACGTTATTCTTCCATTGAAATACAATTTATATGCGATTAACGTCAGTAATGCCGCGTGAAATGCCGCACAAATGTTACATTCTAGTGATTAATACGCACGTGATTGTAATTACTTGTATTTTCGCAAGTTTATAAATTTCGTATGCTATGAAGCAATAGCCAACAGAGAGGATACAGATAATTTAATTGCTTTCGGAAAATGAAAGGTTGATATAAAATGATAATATTAAAATTACACAAATAATTTCGTGATTATAATAAAATAAAATTTATTCTTTAAATATTAACATGTAATATTATATGCAACAATAATCTATTCATCAAAATAAATTTAAAATGCAAAATATAAAGTATATATTTAACTAAATGAATCTTGTAAGTAAGAAATAGCGACACGTTCTTCTGTTTACATCTCACAAAACTTTTCCTTTAATCAAGACTTGATATATTATAAAACATTAAATATATTTCAGAGCAATGACAAATAAATTGTTACAGAATTTGGCATTTGTAGCGTATATGGCGTGTTGTTATTATTATTATTATTATCAAACGCGCGTTTTCGTATGACGAGACTTGAGGGAAAGATTATGGTTCCGCATATCATTGGATTATTTTTCGAAAAATGCGATTATTATTATTTATTTTTATTATAAGTAGCTATTAACAATTTATAAATGCAAATAATGTGTCCGTTTTTTAAAGTATCGCATATAGTTTGTTTTAATTCGGGAACGCCGTGCAAGTATGCGCATTCATTTTCGTCAAACCGCGAATGGTTAATTATGTCTTAATTAGGTTGGAAGAATTGCAAAATATCGTGCGTCCGTTTTCAGCGAATACTTTATACGCGACGAGTCATATTTTCGCGAGTGCAATGAACTCTCTCAATACAGTGCGCGAATGCAACAAACTTTATCAGTACAATGCGCGAGTGCAACGAATCTGTGCAACCCCGATGACAATTTGAAATAAAGAAATAAAAAAATTTATCTTTTCTCAATATATAAATGTGTGCAATAAAATAAAAAATCTGACGGCAATAGAAATATTAATTATATTTTATTAATATCATCTACACATAAATGTTTATTTCTTATGTATTTATTTTCTCGTTTTAAATGAATTTTATTAAGATTATCTGACAACTGCAATTTGTTTAATATAGCTCTTACAGCCCTTCTTTGTTCACAAACATTAAGTTTAATAGAGCTAATTACTATTTTTATTTAATTATATTTATAAATTCCTTAATAAATTCAAACTTATTATTCTTGTTTTTACATTATTACATTAAAAGATAATATTGCAAATATAAGTTGAGCATAATAGAAAAAATAAATAAGTGTAAATAAGTATAATATTTCACAGATCCATTTTATCTTTTGAAATGAAATAAGACATATATGAGCAAAAATATTTCAATTCATGAATATCTACGGATATAAAAGAGAAATGAGATCTTTGCATGAAACCGGTTTATCGATATTCGTCTGAAGATAATTTCAATAAACGATATTTCGATAATATATGGAGAATTATACACATATGGAGTTATACGTACAGTTTTTGCATATTTAGGATTTATTGATGATCATGTTTTTATATTCAGTGACGTACGCGTGAGATATGTCTGAATCTTTATGAAAAAATAGATTGCAGGTTTTTTTCCTACTTGTCATACTAGAGAAAAATGGAGATACAATATCGCGCGCGCCACGTCAACTCCCTACAATTAAATTTCCGCCAATTAATTCAATGTGCGATGACATTAAAAACTTCTTATTGATTGTTTGAAAATAAAGTTGAAGTATATTATCACAGTATATGCAGGATCTAAAGAATTTTTTATGATAAAAAAGAAGAGAGGAAAGAGAAAAATGTGACTAAGTTTTTTTTTTAAATACACTAAACTAATTTAACTAAATGGTCAGACAATTTTGAATACATATATTGTACACATTAAACACATATAGCGTGAAAAATAAATATTTCTAGAAGTCGTTATATTTTTATTACAAAATTGCAAACGAGAAACTTTATTTCTTAAGACAGAATTGCTCTACGGAATTGCTCTACGGAATTTTAATTTGGGGCTTGCTTATTAAAATGCTTAATGTTGAAAATTAAAAAGTACCTTCTGCTGCATTTGTGCTAATTACGGTAATCTTAAGACGATTTTACATCTTACAAGCGTATCATTGGAGCATTATACACGAACATAGTTTATCTGCTTCGACATGTAAGGTGACTTTGCAAATAAGACAACTGAAATAAGTTGACAACTGAATAAGTTGTTATTTCGCACATGCATTTTTCATTTGACTGAACTTTATAGAATTATAGATAGTCGCAATATTATACAGTGATACGCAAAATATATCCGAAATACGCGATAGACAGTGACACGTTGCACATACATATGTACATGAGTGCAGATGCAGTTACGTACGTGCAACGATACGCGATCGAGATACAGTACGTGCATAGATGCAATATATATGTATACACACGCTGATTTGTATTCCACGATGCGAATATCTTTTGAGTCGTATAAGGACATAACGTATTTTAATAATCACCGCGCCATGCACTCTCCGAGCCGTACAAACGTGCAACGATTTCAAATAATTTCTCGTTACTGCACGGTAAAAAACATTTCGTATTTCTGTTGAAATTATCTTGTGTAGAAATTTTTGTGTTAAAATTTTAACATACTCTTATGTTAATATAACATATTGTCGTTATGTTATTTTGACATTTGTCTGTTGAGTTAATATTCACTATTTTTAAGTGTTAAAACAACACAATTAAATGAAAATGTACGAATTTTTGCTTATATTATATTTTTTTGTGTTATTTTTTCACATATTACGTGTGTTATTTAATTACATAATTGTTTTCTGTTAAATTAACATTAAAATTAGAGTGGATAAATTGGGACATGTGAAATGTGTTAAATTTAACACAATTTTTTTTACTGTGTGTAACATTTTTACACATAGAAGAAACATAATAACGTTGATTATAGAATGGACAGAATACTATATCATTATTATTATTATTATTATCGTCGGGAAAATAATGGCATAAAAAATGGTAAAAACAAATATAAAAAAATTTTATTTGAAAAGTATATCTTTTGTGAAAATAATCCTTTTTTTTTTTTTTTTTTAATTTTTTGCTATATAAATTAGCGTGATTTGCCTCAGTATATCCGCCGAAACATTATTATTAGATCCTAATACGATCACAATGCCGCGTTCGCATCTCTTGCCACTCGATATCCTTCTCGGTAGTTTATCGCGCATCCCCCGGCGCTGCGTCGAAAATTGCAGCGTGCAACGTGGAAGATAAACGGCGGCGCGAGAGAGAGAGAAGCGCGTGGGGTGCACACGCGCCTCTCGTGTACGTGCGCGCTATTTATATTCGGGGTGTGTGCACATATCCGCGCGCGCGTGCACCGCGAAGCCGGCGATATTGCCTTTCTCGATTGAAACGGGGTAGCCGAGGGTGCAGCGATACTAGCCGCCGTGGCGCCGGCCGACTGCACGAATTTCGGAAATTAAAAGCTTCCTGTTTCGCGCACACGAGGAGAGGACTCGGTCGTTGTCTTTTTAAGGAAGTCGTGCTTCACCGCCGTGTTTGACCTCTTGCCATCGAATCGGCGCGAACCGCGGAAATTGAGGGAAAAACAATATGATAGGGTTTACGAGTGTTGAAAGTATTTGTTTTAGCACTTTGGATTATTTCCCTATGATTACGTCAACTAATTGCTGTAATATATATCTAAAACTTATTTCAGAGAAATAACATATTATTAAATATAATTAATAAAAATTTAGATGATTCTTGCATTAAGGAATAATTTGAAAAATTAAGAGATGTAAATGTATATATATAAATATTTAAATAAATATAATATATATATATTAAATTTATAATATACATTTTTATATACAATTATAATATTGATAACTTGAATTTTTGAATTTAAAACTGGTCTCCTGATTTTTCCTTAAAATATATGCTCTACAAATTTTTATATATATTTAAATAAATCAAAAATAAAAAAATTATAATGAAAAAAAAAGTTTTCTCATAAGAGAGTACTATACATGTCATCTGTTTAATATATGCAAAAATTAAAAGATATATTTTTTAAATTAATTATATAGAAATGTGCTTTGCAAAATATAATAATACGAGCTTAAGTCACATATAATGATAGAAATATTTTAAATAAAAGTAATCACACAAAAGCGTGCAAACAGTCGAGATTAGCAATTTTCTGGAGACGATCTCGACACTATTATCCCGATTTATAATGTGTCTGCGAAACTAAATGGAAGTTGAACGTCGATCTGTGACGTTGATCGGTGCACGCGATTCATCTACGACCAACTTGGGACCGAAACTTTGGAATTCGCCGGTCTGTACGCAATTTATTATACTGACACGTCTACGAATCGCAGCATTGCGGTGACCGAGCTTAGTTTACTAGAACGTAATTTTTGCCATAAACATGCATTGTTTATAAAAACGTACAATGTGCATACGTCAGTGACGTACGCTCAAATCTATTATACGTATATAAAGTATTATATATATGTAATGAAATAAAAACCACACAACCACACACTTTTTCTTAATAATAGAATCTACGTAGACAGAGTATCGCGCAAATTAATAAAGAAATAAATCCTTTTATATTTCTTTTTAAATCCTTCAATTGATATTAATAAAGTAAACGTGATATTAATAAAGTGCAAAGTGATATTAATAAAGCTTTTTACATACGTAAAGCAATTTGATGAATAAACTTAGTAATTTTTAATCGAGGGCGGGTTTAATCAATTGTAAAAAGTAAGAAAATTTTAATACGCGTGGTTATTTTTATAATGAAAATCATGAACTTTAAGTATACAAGCTTTGTTATCTTAATATGCTTAAGAATATATACTTATTATTTTATTATCACACAATGATTCAAGGTATCTAATATGCGTGCGTCCTATTTATGAGAACAAAACATGTTTATATACAATACATATGTCATATATAATGCATACATCTTAATACATCTACCTAAACGCGTTAAATTTCTGCATATATATCATCACCAGTAATTAATATTAATAATTATTCGCGCAAATTATAATTTGCGTGAATTGCATAGATAACAATGCGATGAAATGCGCTTAGATTGATAGAATAACACGTTATTAGTAATTAATTCTGATAACTCGACTTTTTGAAATTCCGAAGACTGATATTGATCATCACAAAAGCTTTTAACTATATAATCGGATAATAGTTAAACAACGCCTGATCAAATTTAAAAAAAATGTTTATCACAATCTAAATGTGTTCGAAAAAGATCTTGAATAATTCTTTTCAGAAAGAAAAGAGAACAAAAAAGTTTGAAATTAAAATATAAAAGCTATTGGATTTGAAGATTCTGTAAAATATGTACATATAAAAAATATTTTCTTAATTGATATAACATGAAACACACAAATATAAAGTCGCATTTAAAAAAAAAAAGAATAGGCTTTATATTCTATTATAAGCAATGTGTAATCTACGGCGCGAAAACGCGCCTAAAAGAGCCGAAGGAAAATCGATCGGATGCCGGATATGAAGAAGTTGAAAAAAAATAGTGTTGAACGCTTACGACTTTGATTATTTGCATTTGCAAAAATTACTAAGTTTGAAATAAAAATATAAAAGCTATTAAATTTAAGGATTCTGTAAGATATGTACATATAAAAATATTTTCTGCATTCTTAATTGATATAATATGAAACACACAAATATAAAGCCGCATCTAACAATAAGTAAGAAAAAAAAAGAATAGGCTTTATATTCTATTATGAGCAATGTGTAATCTACGGCGCGAAAACGCGCCTGAAAGAGCCGGAGGAAAATCGATCGGATGCCGGATATGAAGAAGATTGAAGAAAATAGTGTTGGACACTTACGACGTCAATTATTTGCATGAGCGTGAGGCCGAAGCTCAGCGGAAGGGGATCGGACTCGTTGCCCACCGGCCGCTCCAGCACATTGTACGAGTCCAGCAGATCGTTCAGCAGCCGCTTCTCGTGTAAACCGCCACTTACCAGCCCTGCCCAATTACAATCAGTAGTCAGTGAGAAGTTGCGCGCAATCAGTCGCAACGATCACCTCGTCGCCGACGTCGCAACGCCTCGCTTCGGGAAAAGAAATGGGAAAACGGGAAAACGTATAGGAATGATTAATAATTGTCTCTCTCCTTCTCTCCCTTTCTCTCTCTTCTTTTCTCTATTTTTCTACTCATGTCCGAGCAGAGTTTATCGTCTTAGGACTGCAAGCGCAGACCTACCCTAGCTATTTAGTATCTACCCATCCCTCTTGCTACTGTAACCACCCTGGTCCCAAAGTTCTGGACTACTTTCCGCGAATACACAACTTCGCAACTACTCTCTTTCTCTCTCTCTCTCTCTCTCTCTCTCTCTCTGTCTTTCTCCCAATTTTCGTCTCTTTTTCTATTCCTCCTCTCTTTTCGTTATTTCTTAGTCGCTCTGTCTCTCACTCTTTTTCTCTGTAAATCTCTGTCTTCTTTCCCCTTTCTCGTTTGCTTCCTACCATTACGACCTGCAGTTTATCTTTCTTGAATAAATCACTCTTTTGTCTTTCTCTCTTCCTTTACACTACCCTATCACTTTTTATTAGACGGTTTTTCCTCTCTCTCTATCTGCCTATCTTTTTCCGTTCCTCTACTTTTTTTTTTATTTATCTTTAACTTTACCATCTTCTTTCTCTCCCTCCATCTCTTTCCCCCTTTCTCTCTCTCTCTCTCTCTCTCTCTCTCTCTTGTTCTCTTTTTCTTTCTTTTTCTGTCTCCTTTTCACCCTTTCTTTCTATGTGTTCCATTATATTACGAAACGATTTAATCAGTTAAAGTACGCGAAAGTTTATGGTTCATAAAGTTTAGTAAGTTTCAGATAATTCTAGTACTAATAAATTTAAATTTAACGTATAAGACGGGCAACAGGAGCCAAATCGCGGATGACAATGCGTTATCCTAACGAAACTAAATAATTTTTCGTTAGAATTAAATACCGGTGCACAAGGCACCAAATTTTTACTTGGACACGGCCAAGATTTTAAATATGAAATAATCTCATATTTTGAGATTTAATTTCAATACCCCTTTAACCCCCCTACGGAAAATAAATAAATGAATGCAAGAGAAAAATATAGATCCGAAAATCGCTGAATCGGAAATTTGGTGCCTTGTGCACCGGTATTTAATTCTAACGAAAAATTATTTAGTTTCGTTAGGATAACGCATTGTCATCCGCGATTTGGCTCTTGTTGCCCGTCTTATACGTTAAATTTATATTTATATTACAGAGCCTTGTTAAAACTCTTATATATAATAAATTTAAAGTTTTTATGTCTTAAGATGTTTATTACACACTTAAACAAATTCAACATACTCAATTGAACAGAATTAACTTTATAGAGAGCAATTATAACATTTTTCTTTGCATAAAATTTTTATTTATTTTATTTATATATATATATATATATATATATATATATATATATTTTGATATATTTTTTTTGTGTAATATTGAATATACATGTATTTGGAAGACAAATAAAATGTATCTTCGTCTTTATTATTGTTACCTTAAGGACACGCATAAGAGACAATATAAAAATATAAATTAACTATTTAGATGCGATGCTAGGAATTTTCTAATAATAGTTAATACATACTAGGCCGAACGTTCAATGGATTAAAGCACAGATTAGTGAACTATTCGGCCTTGTAAATAGCTACATCGATGTATCGAGGATTTGATACTTGAACCAAAGTTTCATATTGCGGCCGGGAGTTTATCGACACTTATCGACATCTCAGGAAGTAAGATACTGTAAAGTTTAACTAGCTTAAAGCTGAACAAGTATAACGGTGACCTTTCATCAATCATAACCGAAAGAAATGTCAAAATATTTACATTCAAATATTTTGCGATGTTACGTGATTATTTGTAATGTAAAATTGATTTATTTATATATTTTTATTTATATATTTTGGAGTAAACACATTTATGCACATAATAACATGCATTATATATATATATATATATATATATATATATTTCTTCATTCTTTTCAAATTTGTAATTATAAACAGCTAGGTTCAATAATCAGTTTTGATCTTTTGATATTAAAATTTTAAAATAAAATTATTAAAATATAATGACTCGAAATTAAATCAGAATCTTCATTTTAATTTGCTTCTAAATCAAAAACTATCAATATATCTTGATATTGAAACAAAGAAAAAGAATTCCCTGTTATTCGACTTCTTACTCAAAAGTAAGAACATGATACTCATAGTACACTTTGTAGAAATAACGAGAAACGATATAATTAATGCAAAGTCCTGTTCTCATCTCTAGAATCGCATCGACAACTGTAAAATCCAGGCTTGTTGCACTTTGTGTCGTTAGCATTTGCGTTTCCGTCGGAGGACGAGCAAAATTTGCATTACGTATACGCATTTACATTATAGCCCGCCCACGAAAGTCGGAACAAAGGTGCAAGAATACAAATTTAAACGGCGTGAGGCGAAGCTACTGTCAAGAAAAAATATGCGTAATTAAAGCAGGAACACCCCTGCGCTGCATAAATTCTTTCACAAAAGGCGCGATAATGTCGTGATCATAAACCGTTTCTCTTAACATTAACATAATCTGTGAGATACCATCGGAGTACCATATTAAAAAAAATTAACTTTTTGCGTCAAATTATATAATAGAGTCACAAAATTAATATAGTATGTCTTATTAGACTATAATATTTTAGTTAATTAATAATTTTGTTCTCTCTCTCTTTCTCCATCATGATGACACAGTAACTTTATTGAAGTCTCTTTTATGATTTGACGAGGATAATGTAATATTTTCGATGCTAAAAGAAATGAACGAAGAAGAAAGTTTAATATACTTTCAGTGGATAAGATTCTCTCGCTCTATTTTTACCAATACACCTAAATTTCACGAATGCAAAGTATTAGATACGAGTACATTTCCTCGCGACTGGCGGCATCTCGTCGCATCCTTGCGCAGAATGATGAAAAATGCACGCGCCAGTTTCTTCTCGGCGCTTTCGAGAAATTCTCGTTATCCGCGCGGCATCGTTCCATTTCTGTCGCACATGTAAAGAAAACGCCACTACGTAAACCAAATTGTAAAACTCTTAGACATACGGCATCCTTGGGAAATACGGTGGATAATTGAATTCATGAATGTTAAAGAAAGAGAGAGCGGAATAAATGCGACTTTAAGACTTTGTTGATACATCGCGTAAGACCCGAATTTAAAAAAAAATTATATTTTTCGTTAATTATTATTTTAATTATTTAATTCGCTGTATAATGAAAAGAACAGAAAGAATAATTTTTATATAAATATATACCCTAGAGTTCCAAACTTTACACATTATACAAATACAATTTCTTGGATTGTCTATTAAAACGGAAATTCAATTTTATACGCAATTTTGCAGACGCAAAATTAATGGTAGAACGCTCTTCACTTTAATCAATAAACTGGATTAGAGTTTATTCTTGAAAATACAAGAGATTAAAATCTCGAAAGCTTTATATGGGAGACCTCTAGCGTACTCTAATCACTGGAGTAAAAACGTCTTGACTTCTGTGTTGAGGCTGTGGCTTAATGATAACATTTTATCTTCCGGTAGAGTGAGAGTTTTAAGTTTCATACACGGACATTCACACGGAATTCCGCGGTTATGGTGCATTTTATTTCACTGTCTTCGCAGAAGATCAGACGATTTTATAACATCGAGCGCGCACAAAACGAAGAAAAGAATCGCTAACGCGTCTGAATATCGCACGATATTTTTTATTGCGAGGAAAATTAATTTTAGCTAATAGCAAAAATGATCATCAAGGAATTTTAAATTTCGATAAATATGTAAAATGCGCGTCACATATGAACCGTGTGTGACTAATATCTCGGTCGTAATAATTTCGTAAATACACCGTTTTAAACATTCGCATTTTTTATTTAGCCGTAGAAAGAATAAAGAAAAGAAAAATCTTCTATCTATTATTAATAACAAAAATTATCTTTTTATAGAAATAAAACTAAGATGTTATGAATAATGTTAATATCAATTATTCCAAAGACTTTTTATTGCTACACAGCACAAAATTTTTACAACAAATTTTAATAAGCGTACTGTTGGAATTAATATTTAATTAAACATTATATTTGCTAATTATAATATGAGATTAGATTATATGTGTGTGTAAACAATGGAACAAGTAATTATAAATTATTTTTATTTAAAAGAAACTTATATGTGGACGCTTTTTCCAATGAAACCTTACGTAGAAGTTCACGGGAATTTACACAAAGGACATTAATAAGATCTCTGCGTGTATGGAAACTAAAACTTCCTTTTATGGCCGACTTCCACACAATTCTTATCGGGATTTGAATTGTGGTAAGTGCAGGACTCAGTATTCTTCGAGGTATAAATAAAGATTACGACGCGCAAGTCTTGCCAGGATTACTAGATGGAAGATTTGAAAAATAGATTCGGGAATATTTTTTCACCGGACATACGTGGCATCATAAATAAAAATGTTATATTTGTTCATGGAATCCTTCCCATTACGCATAACATATTATACAATATATGCCATATAATTGATGGATGTGAAGAGAAGAAAATTTATACGAAAATCTCTTTAACAAAACAACAACAACGAACAATAGTAACACAATTTTACAAGTTTTGAAAAGTAGTGTCACTTTCGAATGGGTATTACAATTCTATAGCGTGTACTGCATTGTTTCCGTACTGCTGCAAATTATCGAACGAGCCAAAGTGCAAAGTCGAATACACATCCATTTTTAACATTTTGTAAAACAAATTGTCCTTTTTTTTTTATTATTTTACATAGCAAACGGTTGACAGTTTGACGAATTTTTGAAATATTGACTTTTATTCCCGTCGATAAGAAGAGACTTCGTCATGGTACGTGAGATAAATCTGAAGCTATAAAACATCTATGTCTGTACCTTATTCATGCCGGATTTTTGCCATAAATCTACACTACCATAAAATCTCTGATAAGACGGCGATCAATAAAATATCATGAAATTGCTAAAGAATTTTTTTCTCGTTAAACTCTTGTCACGTTTTGCAATAGATGCATAATACTTTTATGAAACATGCGATGTTTTTGTTGATATTGTATAATAGTAACTGATACACTGTCATGATATGAATGAGCAGCAAGATTTGTTTAACGACTGAGAAACAACAGAAATATGGTTTACAGAAATAGGATGTGTAATTATTCTCAACACAATTTATTGCATTAATGAATTCCAAGAATTATATATAGAATATAATGACAAACAATAAACAAATAATTTTAATATATTTCTCACTTTATAATATCAACTTCATCATATTTTACGTACGTTGACAGCAAACATCGATAATCAATCGTATCGTATAATAATATAAATATTATAAATATTTATAAATATATAAATTACATTTATTATACTCTCTTATGCTCGCATTAATGTGCCGCATTAAATAGAGCTATCAATGCCTACTTGTTATTAGAGCCCAAAATTTATTTAACAATAAAGAATCGCTTCCAAATTATCTCGTAATTTTGATTTCAGATAAATTTCATTTAAGCTTAATTTTTTGTTTTAAAACAAAATTCAAATTTTATCGATTTTACAAAGATATTTTATAAGGGAGAATTTAAAGAAAGGATTAAAAAGATCTGAATTGTAATATTATATATAAATATGATTTAACTGTAAAATATAATTAATTCTAAATGCATTTCGCACATGTGCATATAACCGCACACATATGCATTATATGTAATATATACATATATAATGCATGTGTGCGTAGGATGCATATATGAAATTTACATGAACTGCGGAATATCTGGGACTTCGTGAACGAGATCTCGGCAAATACCGCAGAATACGCCGAATAATTGGAATATCACAATGGGCGTTGTGCATTGCGATCACAGGCAGATAACGGTCAATGCAAATCGATCTTATGATAACGACTGTTGGTGATTTCGTGCTGGGTGCTTGTCTCCCAGAGTTTACCCCGACATTTGGGCCTGATTTTGCGGTTAATTCGCCATCGGGACATAGTCATCACTGGCACCCAGCTGCGTTGGCCGACGTAGATTATGGTCGTTATATAGTAAACGTCACAAACGATTATGCGGCGAGACAAATGTTGCGTTTATGCGGACAACTCCCATTATAAACAGAACTACAAGATGAGAAGCCCTTTTCGAGTAGATTATAATTATGAGCGAAATATCTATTAATTTCCAGGTTAATTAAAAAGTTTTGGGTATTCCATTTTCGATATTGAAATAAATATTACTTTCACAGCTTTATATCTTATATATAATTAGAGGATATTATAATGATTATTTTCATATTTAATTTTCTATTTAGTTGCGGAAAGAGTTAAAAATAAAATATTGAAATGCTTGAACAAACAAGTATATAATGAATTTATCGTATCAAAAGAACACAATGAAATTGCGACTGATTTTGCAGGATTAAAAGATAACCGATGTTGCCGCGAAACGGTTGTTCTACATTGAATCTTTGCGTAAATAATGTCAAGTGAATAGGGCAATCTGTTATTGAATTGCATTTGGAAAACTAAAAGTTTGCTGACATATATTGATATGAATCTTTTTACTTGCTTTGGAGAACTTATTCCTGAAGTTTGTCCGATATTTTACTAACATCTTATATACCTATACATATATGTGTGCTATGGTGCACAACAATGTATAATTTTCACTAGAGACATCAACAAACATTCTGTCGCCAGTGCGCCGTGAATCTACATATTTAGCTAAATAAGTTATTTAGCTAGTAAGTATATTGAGAGGGGTTTAAAAAAAATAATATACATATATATTTATATTTACAAAATAAATTAATAATATTTTTTCAATTTTTGTTCGTCGGCTAGAATAAGATCTGATAGTCAAAATAATAAACTTGGGACGACAACGCAGCTTCAAATCTGGCACTATATACGGACATCGCTTATCGAGGGTTGTTTAATACCGGAAAGATTCGATAGCGACTATAAAATAGCCTGGCTTTCGGGACCCTGCGTCAGCTAGGCAGTCGATTAATCGCATCCAGTTGCACGCTTAATTGTCGCGATTGCGGTCGACTCGTTTAACAAATCACAATCACCGATTCGAATTCGCCGGACGAGCTCGTGCTATTGCATTAGCATCTCATTATTCTCTCGCGAGCGTCTGTAATGCCTACAATAATTGTATTTCGAGGTATTTTGTATTTTCTCCCGCGAAACCCGTGTTTTCAGGACGCTTATTCACTCGTACGCTTATTCACGGATCAACACGTGCCGCCATCGAGCGAACGTGTCGTATGTCTACAATACGAAAGCGGGATATAATGAAGGCTTGTTACGTGACACAACTCCTCTTCGCGTGTAGCTCGCTACTGATTACTAATAAACTCGATTATTACTTTTGAATCGTGACGCGTGGCGAATTTATCTACTAGTTTAATGCCCCGTATTGTTAACGTCGCTCGTGCATCGGTGATTCTCGGTTGATTTCGCGGAAATTAAATCCGACTCATTGCGAGAGTGTTTAAATTTTTATATTTGTATCCGAATAAACATTGTTATTTTTCTGTTTTTAAATTAAAAATTTATAAAATAAAATTATAATAAATTATGATTGAATAAAATAAAATTCATAGAATAAAATGTTCATATACTTTTTTTTTTAACTCAATATAAATAGAAACCGGAAATAATTACAGTGCTTACTGTCAAAGCTGTATAAAGGCGGAATTGCTACTATATTTCACGAAATAAAAGTGTAACCTTTCCAGACAAGAACCATGGATCTAAAAGAAATCTTCCTACTATAATGCAATCGCTCGCAAAGCCTCCGCACGAACTGTCAATTTCTCTTCCCAGTGCACTTAAACTGGTTGTGGATCCGCAAGCTCCGTTGCCAAGCGGAAGTCACGTCCGCGCGAGCAAAATCGATTAAAAACTTTTCTCACTCTGCGCGCTGTTGACTCCGTATTCCGAGAGTTATCTTTCGTGAATTGCGCTCCGAGAGATTTGCATTCTTGTGAACGCGAATTGCAATATTGCAGATACATCAGTCAAAAAAAAAAAAAGAGAGAGAAAGATCGACCGGGCCGAAATATAAATTCAAAGACTTAATAGCGGAAGTAGTTAATTTTTTCAAGAGTATCTTTTTTTTTTGCAATTATGATAATCATCATAATGGTTAAAATCGTTAAGATAAGTTTAGCTTTCGAGGTGTTAACTTTTCTACAAGATTTCAGTATGCTGAAAGTATTCTTGGTAGAGATAACACAGATAAATTTGACTCGGATCTTTCTCATGATAGTTGAAACCCTTGGTAGATTATCTTCTTAGTAAGCATAGGCACTTCTAGATACTTTTTCAACTAAGTTCGTGGCTCGTGCACGGAATTCTTGCCAGCAAGTTGAAACCTTCGTCTCATGTCGATCATGTGTTACGATCAAGTTCACTTCTCGGCAACGAGATCGCGTTTAAAGGACGTGAATGCTCTTTAAAGTAGATTTCTACCTATCGGCCTCAGGTGGCTAGAATAAGGTGACTAGTGCCAAGATGTAAATAAGAAGCAAAGAAGTAGTTCACTTAGGAACTGAGACGCGAATTTGCTGAGATTCCTAAGCTCCTAATTACGTTTAAGGGAACGTGAGAATAATGATGTTTCCGACATAGAATTTAATTAGAAATTTTAATTAGAAAGAAGATAGTGAAAATGTGCGAGAAACGCTGACAAATGTATTAATACTTTGCAGTCTATAAAATAGAAAAACCTTATCAAAAAATTATATTTAACATTTAATTGAGTGTAAATTTTAGGAAACATTAAAGAGTTTCATTTAGCGAATGTATAAACAACATATATATACTACTATTATAAATATATATATATATATATATATATATATATTTATAATATTTAATACATTATATACTTTTTTGAAAAATTTTTCTTGTCTCAGCAACTTAATTTTTAGAAAACAGTTTTGGAATAATTGATTTGTTGAAAAATTATATTTATTTAAGCAATTTAATTTAATTATAATATAAAATATGAAGTAATTTTTTGTTGATAAAATAAAAATATTTTCCACATTGTTGTTTTTCTAGTTTTAAGAAAATTATCTATTTTTTTACTTTGCGTTTTATTCACGAAAATACATGATTATTCGTCGAAATCATAAACGATAGATAAACATTCGTTCATCGGTTCGACTTTCACGAAATTTCGAGTTTAATGGAGCAATTAACGACTAATTTGATTTCAGTCCTATAGAAAGAGAGCTCTACAATTAAACAAATCCAAGCAATCAGTACATTGTTTTAATTACAAGCTACATGTCACCCATCGACGGTGCCAATTATAATTACAACTTGACGCGCATGCTCTTTTGATTTTAATTAATACGCTCTATGAATATAATTGATGCGAATCGATATTTCATGAACCTTTAATTCAATACTTCTTTCGCACTTTTACATCACATCACTCTAGTAAATCGAATTCGATTAATTTCGAGTTAATCGATGGAACATGCAAATATTCATTACAAACGTACGGTTGAATTCGTATATGCTTGAATTCAATATCATATATTATAAGACTTGTGAGACAGTTCGAACCATCTAATCAAGCTTGAGCTTTTCAATTAACGAGTTCCATTTATATAAACGAAAACGATATAAATTGTATTTAATTCGAATTGATCTAAGAAGGATCTATGTATAGCATTTTGAGCAATCCAGTTCAGACGCGAATCATATAACACTTTATTCCTTAACTAAATAAGCTTAATACTGGAAGATGTAATGTAAATTTACTCTCTTATAAATCTTCATCTATATTATTTCCTGCAATTTTTTTTTCTCTCTCATGATAAACTATATCACTGTTTGTGCTAAATCAAGCTAGAAAAGATAAACAAAGACAACATAATTAAAAGTTTGTTACATTGCAAATTTTACAATTATGCAAATCCTTCTTTGTGGTTTCGCTTTTGTTCCCGATTATCCATACGAATTCAGCAACTCGTAATTATAACGTTGTTCATTGCACAACAAAAGACGTAAAGCGTAATGACATAATTATAAAACTACGACTGCGCATAGAACAATCTCGGCAATGTACGTTGCAATTTTCTATCGCGCCATACAAATGTACAAGAAACGAATATAGTAGCATTTCTCTCGTGACTGCATAATTAGAAGTTTTACATCCAAATTTATTCTTACTTATTACAAGAAGTGTCGCACATTAATTACAAATTCAGTTTTTACTGAAAGAAAACACGAGTTTATTATTAATTATACGCAATCGATAAAAATGCGTTTGATGAATTTTTTATTACTTTGCACATCTCTCCGCAAACTGGAAAGGAGCACGTTATACTAAATTTATACTAAATTAATTCCGTTCTCGTTAACGTGGTGTTTGCATGGTTGGTTTGCGACCAGAAACCGATCGGCTTCATTGCCGTTTAATTACTTCCGGGGCTGATAGTTTCGATTGTCGAGCATGGGGCGCGATTCTGGAGGCCGCGGCTAATGAAACAAGCAATGGATGGTGCATTATTCTTAGCATAATGGCAAGGAATTGACGTTTTGCTTTTACCGTAATACATCTACAAAAGTGAATAGATGAAGAAAAAAAAGAAAATAAAAAGGCAGAAACTTGTGACACATAATGATTCTTCCCTGCATCATTAATTCTGTATATAAAAAAATATTTAAAAATAATTTCCTATATTGTTTTTCGTCTATTGGAAATTAATATTATCTTATTTCTTTTGTTTCGCTTTTGTGAGTCATCCTAAATATTACTAATTAGTTGATTTAAAAAAGCGTTTAAACAGGGTGTCTAGCCGTCCTTGAAATATTCTGGAATTTTGTTTGTTCTTTAAAAATCCTGGAAATCTACTTAAATCTTTCGTTGATTTTTTTATTGCTTCTAAACATTCAGCTAAAAGAGCAGGTTCTTTGTTATACATCTTTATTATACTATTGGAAAATTGTGCAAATTTCCTAGAAATGTCCTTAAATTTAATTTTCCAATTTGACTAGACACCCTGCTAGCTAAAGAATTCAGGAATTAACTCGCGCATTCAGAGATTAATTCTTTTGTTTCGCGTGTAATCACGCGTCTCCTTTGATAAAATCAGCGCGGTGTCCAGCGAGGAAGTTACACTCGTGCCGCTGATAATACAATAACTCGAGCTTATCTTGTCCAGCGAGAGAGCATAAACGCAATTTACGTCTTCAGTGACGCGTGACGATCTGAAGAGCGGCACCGGGGACCGTCGCGTCGTCCTGAAAATCCCGTGAGATTTAGACGTTATACACCGGCAACGTGCCGCCACTTTCGCGGAAGGTCCAGTAGTCTAGCCGTAAAATAAATCGGCCGGAACGGGCCGCGCGCCGCTTAATCATCGCTACGAGGATATTGTATGCCAAACTTGACGTAATTACCGACTGCAATTATGAGCACCGGCCGAACTTGATCAGTTTCCGGTTGCCGTCCACCGGTAATTGATTTTTAACGAGTTCAACGGTTCCCTCGAGAATTCCAGACTTTAGGGGGCTTCGTTCTGCTAAAGCGCACGCGAATTATTCTCTTCGGATGAAGGAACTAATTTCAGGCGCGGATATTAAGATATCTCTAATAGTAAGATGAGAACAAAAATGTTGAGGAAACTAGACTTGCGCTTTCGCGCTTTTTCAGATTTCTGATGAGAAAAAGCTATCGCGCCATTTTAATAAATTGCCTCTGAGTATTCTATTTCAAAATTTAATTAAACATATTTTTTGATCGAAAATATTATTTGCAGTAATATATAAATATATACAGAATTAAATTGCACTTATATCTCCATTTATTAGAAAATGTTACAGTTTTCATCATATTACTTTCCATTTGCGAAATTCGAGTTCAACGCGGTAGCGGATTACGATTGATCATATTTTATAGCGGCTTTTATACAGATATATTTATTTAATTTCACGTCGTAAGGAAAGCATTAAAATTATCTATTTTAATGTCATATGACAGTGAATGAGATTTTGCGTATTGCGGAAAACCATTACATTTTCGTCGGTCGATGTAATCGAGAAAATGTTCATTCACAACGATTACGGGATAATATTCGCGTTGTATTTGACTCGAATAGAGACGACAATCCTCTCACGACATTTGAAAGGGATCGAATTGAATCAACGTCGAAAGATACGATCGGGTGATTCGATTTTATTACAATACGTGTGCGTTTTATCACACGCGGTAGTATAATAGTAATATCAACATTGTACCTAGCAACTGTAGTTCTCTTAAGGGGCCCATAAAAGATTCCTAAATTCTTACGACAAGATTCACTTATGTTCCTAACTTTCCACGCGAAAGCAATTTCCAGATCTATCAAATCAATATCTGCACGTAGATTATAGGGTGTCCCATAGGAAATTGCTGAAACTAATTAACTGTCATTACTTTTTTTTAATAAAATAAACTGATATATAAACATTTTATTTATATCTATTAAAAAATGCAGATTTTCTTCTTTTCAACACAATTTTTGTCTTCTCAATAACTGCATGCGTTAAAAAATAGCTAATTAGTTTCAACCATTTCCTATGGGACACCCTGTATATGTGAGTACACGAGTATTGACATTATTTTATATATATATATATATATATATAATTAATCATTTCATACAGATTTATTCGTCCATAATATTCGAATTTTCATGATAAATGAAATTTTATTTAATCAAGCATTCGCTTAATTTTTATGTGCGCTTCATGAATCCATTAAGAACTCCGAACTGTGACGTTTTAGTTCAAGGTAAATTACGTGTTCAATCGGCGCCTCGAGTACGCAATGGAAAAATATTTTATCGGTAAAATATTTTATCGACTAGGTGACCCTAAAATTTCACTTCACAATGATTTCCGGATATATGTCTATCGCGCGCGTATCTTCGGCAATAAATCATCGGCCGCTTTTCAGCGTCGCGCAGCACGAGCGAGCTTTGGCCGCTGAGCACGAATATTACTTCAGAATTCCGCCATTGACGATAAGTTTGTCCTTTCAGCTGCGCTATAGCGAGCATTGATCATAGTTAACGATAGGTTCACGAAACTTCATTCGCGGCTCGAATTCAAAAACCTTTCTCGCGGATATTTAAAGTACCGCTAATAAGTCAAGAAAGTAAAGCATATTTAATTGGTACAATGCAGTGGTAATTAATATTTTATCACTAGTAGCATGCATACCAAATTATTTTAAAACAAGTGACCTGTAAAACAATCGATTAGATTAATCAAAAAATATACCTGCAAAGTTTAACGAATTAATTTTTAATTATCTTATATATGAGAAAAAGTCGAGAAAAGTATACTTAACTTCAGTTTTCGTTTATTTGTAACGGGTTTATACTGTTTTACACTTATTTATCCTTTATCATAATTTAACTTTTACAAAAAGAGACAATATTCGAGCCTCTGCATCTTATTTGCATTTACATCGCACGAATAGTGCGGAAAAGCGCTCCTTATATTGATAATACTCGAGAGAAAAACGCTGCAATGAACCATTTACTTAAAAAAAACATTTAGCACCACGTGCCGCACTTTGTGAACTATGGTATATGTCCCCAAAAAATTTTATGCTCTAATTACTAACCTAGCAGATGGGATCCGCAACTACGCGAGAAACAATAATACGCTCGATGCTTTTCAATATGATTGCATAGCATATAATTATGGCTGCAAGTGACAAACTTTTGAAAATTTTGATATCAAAAGATATTTCTCCAAATCTCCTCAAAAATTCGGGAAATAGTATATATAAATTTGCTTGCTCGCAGATATATTTATTACAAATATTATAAATATATTATATATATATATATATTTTTTTTTAAATATATTTATTTAAAAATATATTTATTATAAATTACAAATAATATATATGTATCATAAAATTATTGCACTAGAATCGTATAAATATTTTCACACAAGATATACATTCATAGATAAAATGTGAGAAAATTAATTATCTCTCGTATGGAAATTATATTCAAAATTCTCGCGTACACGTAGCACCTTATAAAATAAATATCACGTAATATATGTAAAATTACGTTTAATGCTTTTATCAAAAAATATAGGATGATTAAAAGAAGTCCGTAGTGGAGAACCGCTAATTTTCCGCTCTTCTGCGAGAAAACTTTTTAGCATGTTACAAAAGACAGTTTGTCGGAATCGTCGATCAGCGTAGCCGGTCAAAAATGGAAACTCTCCGCTCGAGAAGACGGTACGGACGTAAAACGGGGACGCGCAGTTTAATTCCGGAAACAAGATTGAATCTTGCAACGTATGTGCTAGGAGATGCTCCTACGTTACGTCCCGTTACATGCACGGTTACATCTCGCTGCGATACCCGTAAACGTAGCTGCGATAGCGCCCTACGTAACCACGAGTAATAGCACATAGCTCTATAAATAGTTGCGCTAGATATTTTTTGCAAATAAGAAGCCGAAGGGTTGCGCAGTATTTTGCAACGAGAGAAGATTGCCGCGTAAAAATGTAGAGAGTCGCTGTTCTATCCTACCTATTGCGGATAAGTATCCAGAAATTTCAAACTTCAATCAATATAGATACATTTTCGCTTTTAAAATATTTTTACATCTAATTATTTTCTTATATTGCGAGTTGTAAATGAGTAGTTTTGTAGTTTGTACCGCAAATTACCAAAAAGTTCTAAAATTGATCACTTGTTGTCTCGCGATGTTTTGTAATGTAATATGAAATCGGTACAACGTCGTATGAGAATAAAATAAATATATCCTACATAATGATTAATCTATCTAACAATCGCGTAATCTGTCAATCGTGCCGATATAAACATTTGTGGGTGAGAAACAAGTTTCCGGATAATAACGGGATTAATTAATGCGCGATTAATCGTCTCGTCATCCATGTGTTTGAAAAGAATCTAATGCTATACGAACGTGCAACAGTAAGACTTAAAATATTATCTGTCTGAGACTGAAGATTATATCACGTGCGAGTAGTACACTCGTAAACTACGGAAGACTTGGCGTATGTACGCTCGATTACACGGTAATATCACTTTGTGGAAAAAGAATATCGCGGAGAAAGCCGCTGCGCATTACAAGTAAAAATAAACCCATCGAAGGTTGATAAATTTTTTTTTCTCGTCGCTTCTCCACCGTAACGTTACGCCGAGAACGCTGTTAATTATGTCACGCGGTGACGCCACGTGTAAAGACAACGATACATTACAGCGTGCACTCTTCGAAATATTTATATTATACTATATACTTAAAAATACATATTTATATCGTATACTAGCTTTTCGGACCGCGCGAAGCGCGGTCCGAATATAGCCTATATTAAATCCGTTTTAACACAACAAATTAATTCTTTTTTGTATTACCGCAAACTACTTCCACATTTGTTGTCTGTCAAAATGTTGTGTATAAAATATCTGGGAGAAAGAAATAGATAACATAGTAGTCATCCACAAAAAAATTTAAACATTTATTTTGGTTAATATATACTTTAAATATTTTTTTTATTACTTAATTATTATATCCTTTTTTACATTTTACTCAATTTTTTTTTATTTCTAATGTACCCACCGCTAACACGCTATTATTAGCTCTCATACAATATCATAATTCTTCAATTTACAAAATTTCCCTGTATATTACATTTTTTGTAAAACATTTTTCACTTTCTTCAATTAAATGTCCTTGATTGCTACATTCATCAATTTTAATTTTTACACTTTCTCTTTTTGTTGCTCTAGAAAATGCCACATAAAATTGACCATGAGCAAATACAGGATGTGGCAAATAAATTCCAATTTTTTCTAAACTTTGTCCTTGTGATTTATTTATTGTCATAGCAAATGACACTCGAATAGGAAACTGTCTTCGTTTAAACTTAAATGGCAATTCCAAATCATTTGTAATTAAATCTATCCTCGGAATCATGACAATTTGTCCTCGAGCAGGACCTGTTATAACTTCTACATAAATTATATTATTTTTCAAATTATCCTTGCACTGGGGACGGTGGAAAATGTTCAAAAGGTTTTCCAAAAGAATTTTGTGATAAAACTAATGCTAATGTAAATGGATATCCCATCTATCAACGTAAGAATATTGGAATAAAATACATCGTTAGAAATAAAGAAGTGGTGTGACCAAGTCAATAAATGCGTATGCACATGGGTGCATGGGTGGATAAATAGGATGATAAAAATTTGTTAAAATCATAGTAGCCATCCCCGACAAAGTTTGAGTACAAATTTCGAAAAAATCTGTGAATAAATGTGTGAATGCGTAGGTGGAGGTGTAACACTTGAAAAAACCACATCGTCACCATCTCCACAAAATTTGCAACATTTTGGTACCAATTTAAAAAAAATTGGTTCATAAATATGCGATTGCGTAAGTGGGTGCGTGGGTGGAGGCGTAAACTTAAAAAAATAAAACAGCAGTTTTCTCAGAAAAGTTGCAACATTTTGGTATCAATTTTGTAAAACTTGGTCCATAAATGCGCATGCATTTGTGTGAATGCGTGGGCGGGTGCGTGGGTTGAGATGTAACACTTGAAAAAACCGCATCGTCGCCATCTCCAAAAAATTTGCAACATTTTGGTACCAATTTAAAAAAAAATCGGTTCATAAATATACATTTGCGTGGGTGGGTGTGTGGGTGGAGGCGTAAACTTAAAAAAATAAAACAGCAGTTTTCTCAGAAAAATTTACAACATTTTGGTACTAATTTCGTGAAAATTGGTCCATAAATGCGCATGCGTGTGGGTGAATGCGTGGGTGGGTGCGTAGGTGGGGGTGTAACACTTGAAAAAACCGCATCGTCGCTATCTCCAAACAATTTGCAACATTTTGATACCATGTGTTCAGAAATATTGCAAAAAAAGAAACATACCCTCTTCTGAGAAAAAAAAAAATTAAAAAATTAAAAAAAAAACCCACAGCAGCCACCCCCGAAAAATTTGCAACATTTTGGTACCAGTTTCACGAAAATCGGTCCACAAATGCGGAAGTAGTTCGCGTACATACATACAGACAGACGGTGCTTATATATAAAGATTATTTCAAATACCGCGATATTGAATATTAAACATTTCATTTTAGAGACGGATAAAACACTCTATTCCATTTCCTAATAAACGTGTTATTTCGCACAAGCGATCGATCGATTTTTATTTCGTTTAGTTTTTTCTTTTTTTTTTATTACTTAAAAGTGTCTCGTGCTTGCTAAATAAATATTGCTTTGCTTTCTTATTAACGTGATTACATCCGAAGCGTAACAGCTGCTGCGTAGACGCGATTTCCTACGTGAACGTTTGTCAGGACATAAATTTGCACTATAATTACCGCCATAATCCGAGGTATTGATTACGCGGCGTACTAAATCAATAACCGTCACTATATTGTGGTTGATAGTCATTGATAGGAAACTATAAACGGTTTACGGCGTGATGAAGTGAATGTTTACGTTTTGGTCGATAAGGAGATTTCAGTTAATATGCTTTCAAAGTAAAGTTACAGGATTTACGGTAACTCGGATTATAACACTCTGTTATATTGTTGACTGTCTCGATAGACCCTATTAATTTATTAATAGATATTTTTTAAATATCTAGAAACTCCATAACATTGTTCAAAATTGTATTTGATTATTTCGAAACATTGTTTTTATTTTATTTTTCCTACTGCGTTAAATTCAATTTCTACCAGTGAGTGCCAGAAATAGATGATGCATTTATTTGTCTACAGAGTATATTTTATATATTTGCATAAGAGAGATTTTTTATCTTTCTCGAACGTGTCTTATGAGTTATTAAATCACAAATATCGTTTTTACACTACAAAATGTTTGTTGTATATTATTTATTTTCAAATATTGCAATTATTCAATTTCTAAATATTGGAGAAATTCCTTTAATGAATTATCTCTTTAACTGTCATTAAGCTTAACAGAAATTGTATTCACAGTATAAATGAGTTTAATTACCGCTGCGTTCCGCGTTTACATATAAGTGATACGGGGAATCTACTGCTGTCCGGTGACAATACACAGCTATAGGACAAACTTGTGATTCCCGAAGGGAAAACTTGGAATATGTGACCACCAACTTAACAGCCATCTGGCGAAGTTACTTTCTCTGAGTTCCACCATCTGCTAGAAACATTCTTCGCAAACATGTATCTCTATGTTAGAATGTAGCGAGTAACTAAATCTAAATATTCTCTATATTTTCTCTATAATTACTTTTTAAATTTAATATAAAATTTAATATCAATTTAAACATTTAAATATTTAAAGATTATCTGTAATAATTCCTATTTTTTATTAATATCTAACTCTGTAGGTTTATTATTTAAGCTTAATTGATGATAAATGTTGAAAGACGATTTTGTTTTTCACTACTTCGAGAGATTTATAATTTCTTATACATATATTTATAAATTTAATGTAAATGTAGTTTTAAAATTCTTTAAAACTACATCTAGATATACACATTTTTTTAAAATTATCACCGGAAATAATTTCCGGTCTGCAAGCAATAGCAATAACAAAACACTGCAATACTAAAAAAAATAAAAAATTACTCTAGAGTAAGGTCTCGTATATTTTCTCTTCGATCTCTTTCCTGCAATAATAGGTAGTTACACTGGATTTTATACTTTAAGACTTCATTCCACTTATTTCTCTGCCATAATAGACTACTAAGTACACTTGAGTATCTCTCTGCACTTCGATTGAAATATAAGAAAAATAATTTGTAGCTTTAAAAACCGACGTTGTGATATTTAAAAGCATTTTCTCCGGGTTCTCCATTCCATAAATAAAGATAGAGTAGAGTACAAATGTCACTATAATTTCTTTAATTTGTTCAGGAATAATATATAGATATAAATATATTTAATGATAAAAGATTCCATATTTACAACAAAATAAATGAAAAATTTTTCAACAAGTTATTGCCGTAAAATCTAATTGGTATCTATAATTTAATTTAAAAATGGGAGATCATTTATCTTGTTTAATTTGCATTTGCATTTGTGGGAAAGAAAGATTATACTTGAAGAGATTAAGCGTGTCTGCACCTATCATCGAGCGACACTCCTTTCGCCTCGGTGTTTTATTTTCGAACTCGGTGTCCGTCTGCAATTTATAGTCCGGTGGACCATTATTCCCGACGGTATCTTAACCTCAATCCAATATCGAGATAGAACTGATATAGTATAGTAAATGACGATCCTATAAATACTTTTAATGTTCGAAACTTAATAAGGAAATAGATGATAACATATTTTGGCGCTGTAACTTGATGAGCGACTCAGGGGAATAACGGATTTCCACGACAGAAATATCTTTTATTTATTTTAAGCCGTTCGATAACAATCATAAAATAATAAATTATTAGGATTCCGATTTGCGACATTTTCATAGAAATGTCTTATTTTAAATGTACCAATTTATTCACGTTACAAATTAAATTATAACACAAATTTAAATTTTTACATCCTCCAAGGAAATTCCGCCGGCCAAGTTCGAACCATCATAAATGTATTATTCTACTAAATCTATTTTTTATTCTTGTCAATAATTTCTCAATTGTTTTTCGCCATCGTTTGCGTCTTGTCATCCGTTCACTCCTCTATTTATTCAATTTTTATTGACATTTGTACATATATTATAATATATATATTTGAATTCATAATTTAATGCAGCTCATTTAACAAACTCTTAATAAAGAAAGAGAAATGACTGAAAAAACTCGTGAAAGAACCCGTGCTTGAAATAAGTGTCGCCTATATGATCCTGTATACCGCACTTTCTCTTTTTTGATTATCATAAAAATCCATTATTCCTTGGAGATACATCGTTTGCGCAGCGATATTGCGTTACTTTCACAAGTATGCGAAAATAGATGCACGTTAAGGTTACATCCTATGCGTAAAGCGGAGTATTCCGGGGAATAGCGGAAGTATTTTCCTAGAAACAGGAATATATATGCTTATATGGCATCATCTACCGACCTGCATTCTCCGCGTTCCTCGGTGTTCGTGTTCCCTTGCTACGTTTATATCGTAAAAAGTTTATGTCCTTCGCGCATGAACGTGCAGCTACAGAATTCGTCCAATGCGTCGGATTTTTCGCTCAGACGGTCTCACCTCATCTACGATTCATCATTGTTTCGGAACCATTCCTCTCTAGGCATGCTAAATGTCACAGGCAGGAATTCAATTTTTAATTTACTTTTCAATGCCCTGAAAGTAAGAGGAGCCGTATATTATCTTAATGATCGAGTTTCCAGTTTCGTACACAATGAGTGCATTTTTCTTTCGTGAAAATTGAAGTAAAATCCAAAAATATGCAGCTATAGATCTCTTCAATGCGACTAACTAATGCTTTAATTTCAAAAATCTAGAATTTTGTTAATTATATACACTTTGATTATATTTTTAATTATTCATAAACTATAGCAATATTATACACAAAATGTGTATAGGAATGACATATATTTTTTTTCGAACATCGTAAATGCAATAACTTCTTGCAATAACCATCCTTTTCAATCCAATTCATCGGCGAAGGCGTGTTTTCAATTAAAACATTAACGACTTTTCCTATATATATATATTGGGGGAAAATTACAGTTTCCGGATACAATCAATTTAGTGAAAAGACGATAATATTTCAGGGCAGCAACGTAATATTTTCTCGTTCTACCGTTACAGCAATTCCGGTGCTAATCGGATTGGCTAATGATTTATGATCTCCCTCGATCGCGCTCGACTCAACATGTCGCGGCAAGAGCCTCGACACGTGTGCTGCAAGGAACAGTCTCGAGGATAGCGCGGACGTTAATATCATATTTTACTGCGCGCTCCGAAACAGTCACCGACCGTCGAGGCGAATCGATTCTGCGATCTTTATGCTTCATATGTATAACTGAACGTTATAAATGTCTTCATTGTAACAGATATGCTTCTCCCTTCGGGCGCTCACAATAGTAAATATGGAAATAACGAACCCGAAATACTCGAGCTGTTCAAATACATTTTTTTTTTTTTTTTTTTTTTTTTTTTTAATAAAAAGAGGATACATTGACAAAAAATATATTAAATACAAAAACCCTTTATAAAATTCAATTAAAGTTCTTTTATACAGAGAATAGATCAAGCAAAGTTAATCTTAACTCTTTCTTTACAAATTGGACAATTATGAATATTTTAGGCTTTCGAATTTAGTGATGAATTTTAACCACATAGGTAATTAGGATGTTGCAAAAATAATAAGAAAAATAATGCAAGTTATAAAATTTTGATCCACAAAATAATACACGTTGAGGAAATAAAAGGTAAAGTTAAAATATGGCACGAATCGAAATATAGTTAATTATGACGCTGAAACATGATTACTTACTTTCTTTTTTCTTTATTTCTTTTATATAATAATTGTGAAATGTTTACGCAATAAATAATTTTCTTTTTTTTTCGATACATATATATGAAAATGCAGAAACATTTATGATTATTGTACGTTCAGGGAAAAAAATATCAATTCAACGTTTCGGTAAATTTACTGCTGTGGCAATATCGCTCGCCGCTAACGCTTCGAAAGCAAACATTTGCGGCTTTTGGCGTGAGATTATTAAGGCTGTCCGAGAAAAATATCGTTTTTATCGTTGAAACAAAGCAGGGATCGGCGAGACGTCATTTCGACCCGCCGAATGGAAATGATTAATAGCGCGATTGACATTGGTTGATGATAGAAGGAACGTTCTCTGATAATTTTGGCATGGAAAATGTTTTTCTCGAAAGCGTAAATTAATGCCGAAAACAACTATTTCAAGTTCTTGCGATTTATATATTTTCTCTCTTCTGTCCTTTAAATTCAACATAAAATTTAAAAAAATCCGAATTTTTTTAAGTAACGCAAAATTGAAAATTATTTTAAATCATTATTAATATTTTTATTAGAGCTGAAAAAATCAGCGAGACATTTGATTTTTACAACAGCGTAGTAAATAAATCCTAATGCATTTGCTTATGCTGTTTTATTTTTTTACTGTAGTAATTGTTATCGAAATAATTCCTTCCATCTTCGATCGTTCAATATTCAGAATTCTATATATGGCTTCCATGACTTTGCCGCCAAGTACTTTTTCACTCGGACTTCGGAGTGCTGTCGCGACGTTTACTTCCCGCCGACGTCGAAGCGGCGCGAACGGATGGTAGTTCGGACAAGATCCGTTATCCTTCCGCAGTTTTCTGTCGCGTTCGTCGTTTTCTCGTGAAAAAGTACCGGCGAAGTGGCCGGGTGGCGTGCGAAATATAAACGGATTGCCCAGACTGCGCCCGACATTAATGCCCAAAGTTGCACAGTGGGCTCTCTCGCTACTTCCGGTGCGCCGCCGACTGAGACTGTGATATATAGCGAGCTCTCCATGTTCCCAGTATGTTGCGGAACATGTTGTTCGCATGGATTTAACCCTTTCGTGTCCCCAATCGCGACGTACTTTTTCTTCATTTGTGTTATGCAAACGTATACACGTCGTCGTCGAAATGATCGTAAATCATGCAAATTAAGCATCTTCCTATACTGATAGTTATTTTAAGTATTTTACTAATTTTTTAAGATTTATTGCTGTCTTTAAAACATTCCAAAAATTAATTCATATTTAATTTTACATAAATTAATGAATTGTAGTTAGATCAACATGATGACGTTGCATCACGATACATATAGTTAATTGCATCTTAGATTTCCCTAAGAGACGCTGGGAGAGAGTTTACGTGATTTGTCGGTAATTTAGTCGGTTGCTTGATCAGTGAGACTTCAATCAATTACATGATTACATCTGCAACTTCAATCTGTGTAGCAATATCGAATATATCTGTATACACATATACGCAGTATATAAATTTCCTCATACTTACTTTAATATTGGATCAACGTATGTAATTAAATAAATTTTTGAAATATTGCGCAAAATTGTACATCAATAGAACTTTATTAAATTTCACCATCAAAAAGCCATGAAAAAATCATTGGAAGTTATTGATCCATTAAAGGATTTTAGAATTATGGAATAACATCAAAGGATAACAAGCAAAGTGTAATCGACATTCAAAGTAAAGCAACTATATAAATTAATTTTTCCAGATATTAAAAAGTTTTTAAAAATGATTTTCGATGCAAAGTTACTTTTGCATTTTGTTGATGTAACTTTATTTCTTTTGTGCACTGGATACTGGATAAAATAAATATCAAAAATATTTAGCGACGAAGCTTTGCGAGTTTCGGATATAAAATATTTTTGAGCGCGCTTTTTTTGCGTAATAAAATTTACGGTATTAAGATATTAATATTATCACGCAAGAGATAATACTTTTATTACATCTTTCTCATATTTTGGAATATGTCAAAATAACTATTTTACTGTTAGCTATCGACTCGTGATTATATGTTTATGCTTTTGATAGACAAGCGCGTCTATAATTTCGATTATAATTATGAGCAGCATAATAGCCGCATTTACGCACACGCGCAATTACGAACATTCTATTTTACTATTAGATATATATTGAATATACAGTGTAACAATTGTTAATAAATTTAACGAGAACCACATTACGTGCCTATAATCTATATGTGACCACGTTTCAAAAACAAAGTGTGGATTGATTCGCGCGCGAATATTTACAAAAGATAATTAACTCAAGTTAATTGATTAAATTATCGCATACCGTAAATATAATTACCCCGTGTGTGGTTTTTATCGCATGCGTGATTAAATAAAATTATATCGTTTTCAAATAGGACGGAAGAATATTCAATTTTTTAATCGATATGTAAATTCTTAATTGTACAAAAGATTAGTTTCAAAATTCGGAGGAAATAATTGCATGGGGGAAAAGTTCTCGGCGCCGATTCGCTCGGTTAGAAATTAGCATTATTTCAGGATAATCCGGGTTTGTTTTATTGTACGTAAATTGAAATCCGGTTTCCCGAAATTGCGGGAAACTCTAATCCCCGTTGTTACACGCTATTACTGAGTAAGCCAGCCGCCACCAATTTTCGCTAACTTACAATGCCATATGCGTGTCTAAATTAAACGGATACGATAAAAAAACCAAAAAGATTTTGTCCTACGGTTGGTAGATCGGAATTTAGGTCGAGACGCATTTTTTGAACGATCCCCGCCGAAGTAAGAATCAAGAAAATTGATGTTCGCGAATGCGATATTTGTCTTTCATATTTCCATCAATTTCTAAGAATTTACTGTACGATCATTCAAAGTTCGCTCACGTCGCTCGTAGATATTCTCGATAAACTTTGCGAGGACCATCTGATTGTTTCGGATTTAAGATCAACCTTCATCATCTCTTGTCGAAAGATATGAAGTTGCGATGTGTGAAGCGTTTCTAATCAGGCATTCTAATCGATATTTCGCGAGTTTTTTTTTTTTAATATTTCATTCAAAGTTTTTAAAATATTCGATTGAATCTTTTTTTATTATATTACAGAATAAAATGTAAAAACCACGAGTAACGATTAGTTAATGTTTCATTTTTTTACAATAATTACAAACTGATTTTATCAAATACTTTATTGAAAAGCTTTATCTCTTTCGAAAAAAAAATCAAATAAATCAAAGAACATGCACCAAAATTTATATAATATTTAATATAGGATACATAATTATACATACAAATTATATTCTATTGGTTAATTATGCATTAGCATTTATACGATCTGATAATTTCTTAATCAATTCCGTAATCCCTCAAGATTATGTTTGATACCATCTATTAGATTGTATTCTTTATCAAGGGTCAGATTATTTTCTCCTGATTGGGCAAGTAGATAAAAATGCAAGGAAATAAAACGAATAGAAATATCTGAGAATCTCGTCGTATGCGGAATTAGGTCGGCCAAGGAGAGACAAATCTTTCTGCAGATCTGTGACGAGATAAAGATATAGAAGCACGTTCTTTTTTCCTCCCTCTTACGGGAAAAGAGGTTTTGAGAATGTCGCCATACTTATTTACTCGAGCCGTGAAATCAGTCTCGGTAAGCTTTATTTAACCATTGTATTACTTTTTCATATCGTGATGTAAACAGAAAAGGGAACAATTTTTCGCCTTAGGAGAGGAGATTAAGTATTGTTGTGCCGACTTTATTATTGCCACGCAGAAAATTCTTTTAGCAACGAAAAAAAGATTGATGATTCTTAATTACATATTTTTTCTTCTTTGCCTAACGTAATTATGTGTATTCCAAACATGGATAATTATTTCCAAGAAGATATTAAACATATTTTTATTAGTTATTAAATTATTTATAACAGAGAGAGTATATTAATAACAAGTTTTTTAAAATAGTATTGACAATCTTCTGTAGACGATTAAAATCGCTAAATAAGAAATACGTTACTGGTTTATTAAATCTGATTTTATATATAATATAAGATATCGTGAGAATATGCTATATCTTATACAAATAAAATATTATTAACACTTATTAAAATCATAAAACGACCAATACTGGACTAAAAAGATTTCTTTATTAATTTAACTCATGACGCTTCGACCTGTGTTTTAAATAAAAAATCTTTTTAGTCCAGTATTGGTCGTTTTATGATTTTAATAAGTCTTAATTTTATTTCTTACTGACGACTACGGTACAGAGTTAATAATCAATTAACATATACATCAAAATAATTTAAATAGAATATTAATTCATGCGATGTGTACTTCAATCAATACATGTTTCCCATTGTCTAAAAATATATTTAACTGCCAAACTCTGTTGAAGAGAGTGATGTTGCTCTATCGATTTGTGTTCTATCATCACGTTAGAGTAGTCCGGAGATCCGACGAAAGGAAGCTCAAAGTTCGCGAGCGAATCTGGGTCGGTCCCGGACAAATCTCTCAGCGATGCATGACGAGATAAACACGCGAATACAAAGGAAGCATAATGTTACGTTTTTCTGCGGCACATCCAGTGCAGCGGTTGCGAAGATTTCGCAGCCATACACTAAAGATTTCGCGGTAAAGATTCTGGCTCAAGTCCTCCAAAAACAGAATAAACGGTCGAGCGAAAAAGCTGTTTATACTGTTAATCCGAGTATCAATCTCATAAATAAAAATAAAATTTACACAAATGCATATTTGTATGGTGCGTTGTTTCGAGATCTAAATGACCTAGATTGCACAAACAAAAGTTTCTTTCAATCGTTAAATTAATTAACTAGACGCTCATCGATGATCTTTTGTACCGCAAAAAATACAGTTATTTTTAACAAGTACAATTATCTATTATATTTTAATATTACAAGAATCTCGAGAAACCCAGTATGAAAAAATATCAGAATTTTCTCAACGGCTGGGAGATATACATTTTGTATCTAGATATTCAGAAAGTTGAGTATTTTCTCAGTTATTTATCTCGAGGTTGCATAATGCTGCCTGTAAATATTTCAACCGCGCATTTGATAAAAAGGTTTTTTTTGCAACGCGAGACACAAAAACGGTTCTTAATATAAAGCATCCTGATATTAAACCTATTATTTGCCCGACTTATGTACCGAGAGGTCAAACCGCGCCATCGAGCCGAACGCATAATCGTATCGACTTCAATTTCGCAACTGTGGCATCGCGGTCTTGCTTCGGCGGAGCCGTAAAGCCCCAGAGAAAGGGGTGCAATGTCGGGAAGGGATGGAAAGGAGCGAGCATGGTACGTTTCACTTCGTCGTTTCTTTCGCGTCGTTGCACCCACACAAATCGATTTTCCCTTGTCGGCTTCAACTCGCGATCCCGTCCTGATGACCGCGGCGATCTCGAAAAGCCATAATAGCTTTCTCTTTTTGTATGTCTTGCGGTTTTTCTCTATCTTTTTTTTTTCAACTCTCGCACCCCGAAACGTTTGTATAAATGCTGGTGTCTTCCATACTATCGGCAGATTACATTTGCCAGGAAATTACGAAGAAAACAAATTGCGTTCCAAGTTTTTAGAAATTGAGTGTCTTATATACGCAAACTATCTCAAAAATAAATAAACAAGTAGGAGAAATGTATTTTTCGTACAATTTGTAATTAATATATTTTTGAAGTTGTCTATTTTAAAAACACAGTTCGACATTTATAAATTATATTTTGAAAAAATAGTATTTTTTTGTGCATTCTTTATAAGAGTTATTTATAAAATTCATATTAAACTTATTTAAACAACAGGTTAAAGTTCAAGAATAAATAGTTTCTTTCATTGTTTGACAAAGATTATTTTGGTTGTTTCGCGACATTTAGAAAAGCCTAAATGTCATAATTAAAATATTTTAATACATACACACGAGAATATGAAAAATAAAAAAATTAAATTATATTAATATTTCTACACGTTTTTTTATTATTTCTATGCATATGGAATTTATTGCAGAATGTTAAAAAATGATGAATAAAATAAAATTGTCTCATTCGCGACGATAATAAATTATTAACAAATTATTTCATTTATTTAAATATTCATATTTATATTTGTATTTTGTAATATATAATATTATATTTTATATTATCACACTTTACACAAATTACTTTAAATGCAAGTATTTCTCAAAAAGTATTTCATCCAGAATAACGCAAAATACACATTTAAATTTTACTCTTTGGCATTATCTTTCTTTTCGGCTAGAAACAAAATAAAAAAAACGAAATAAAATTAAATATTACCTAGAGGCATCTCTAATATTCACTTTTACAAAGTAAATTCATTTTATATAAGTACATCAATGTTTCATGACACGATATGAATGAAAGTGGGATAAAAATAAAATAAAAAAAAATATAAGCTCTGCCTGACATTTAAATATGTCGAAACATTTTATTTAAAATTACTACGTCGAGTTAGACGGTTTTCCTCTCGTAAGCATGCACCGGACACGTTATACAGACGACACGGAAAAATTCTGGCGCAAGGTCGAACAATTTTTTACGCACCTAGATGTTGTTCAATCCAAAGCTAGGCACGTACAAGAATGCAAGAGGTAATATACAAGGTCCCCATTTCTCTGCCTCCTTATGCCATTTCTCAACTCTCGTCGAGACGTCGACATATTTCGATGCGTCTCACGTCGCTGCGTCTTCCGCGTTGTTGCATCGGATCAAATAATATTCCTCACCCGAGACTCTCGCCCATTCGGCTTTCCGGCTTGTAACCGGGATAGATGTAATGTAAGAAACCACGTTGCCATATAAAGCAGCTTTTCCGACCGGTAATTTTCGGGAATACTCCGTGTGTGCGTTGGCCCGGGAAATCGAATTCGTGTTATTGGACCCGTGTATGTGTTTCGCATCTACTAACTTCTACATAATGTACATTTATATCCTGTAACACGTCACTTGTCGTTTGCTTGTAATGCAAGAATATCAAGTAAGAGGGACAATTATTTTCTATATCCAAAATTTACATATATCTGTAAATACAAAAAAAAATATAAGAAGCTGTTTGAGTGTAATCAGATTTATAAGGGCGAAAAGTTAAATGCACAACACGGAGAGATTTATAGCTGTGCAAACGTTCCTTTTACATTTCGAATGTATTCACGTAGTTAGCAGATTCTACGGTCAAACGAACTAAAAGCATTATTAGATAAAGGGCGGAAAAAATTATTTTATAAAATAAAGTTGATACCGATTTCGGGCATTCATATGTGGGAGAAACTTTGGAATGTCGGAGGACGCAGCGGGTCGAAGGTAAGAAAGGTAGGACGCGGCTGCTGCTGCTGCTATAGCATTATTGTCGGTCCTTTGTTTCGCGCAGCCATGGGACGCGGATATCGCGAAACAATGCGCGAGCCTCGAGCAATGTCGAGGAAGGGATCGTGCTCTTGGAAAAAAAAAGGACAGACCAGCTAGAGAGGATGAGAAATAGGCACAGAAATACTGCAGAATGCGAGACATGTGGAAAGAAAAAAACTAAGGGGAAAATTAAACAGGAAGATAAAACAAAATAGAAATATAATCACAGCTGCTATAGAAGATAAACGCCACGAGTGACAAGGAAGGAGCAAAAAGTACCAGAAAGATAATTATAAAAAAAAAGAACGGAAAAAAAAGGGGAAAACATGTTCAGAAGATAAAAACAAAAAAAAGAAAGGGAATGTAAAAAATTGACGTAAGGAAGAGGAAAATAGGAATAATATCGCAAAAAAATAAGATAAAAAGGGATGAAGAATAAGAAACTCAGGGGCGATGAAAAGTAGAATGGAAAGCGAGAGAAGCAGCGTAATTCTCAGTGACAGTTGACAAAAAGCGAATAAAAATAATGGAAGAATCGTGAGAGAGAAAGATAACTGTAAGGTGCTGACAAGTGGAGGAGAAGATAGGAGATAAAAAGAAGTGAGATGAGACAGCCGAGCGAGAAAGAGAGACGAGACAGGAAGACGGAAGAAACATACGAAGAAGAACGGCAACGCAGAGGCAAAGAGAAACAGAGCGAGAGAGAAAGAGAGAAAGATCGCGGAAGTATATATATATATATATATATATATATATATATATATATATCGCAAACAATATAGATAAACGAGCGGAAAAATATCGGTCTTCAATCATCCTTCCTTATCCTCCTCCACGTTTATTCCCCGGGTAGGTTTGCCTCCCTTTTTTTTAATCCAATATGAGACCGAGACGCTATGGCGGAAAGACGTTCATCGGTTTCAAAATCAAGCACATCGTTGCCAGTCGCCAAAAACCGCCACGCGACAAATCGATAGTCCAGTAGGTCACGTCGGCATGGAAAACTGTGCCAAAGTCTTTTCTTTCCCGCTCTTCCGGTTTCTCTCTCCTTCCTCCTGCAACGCGAACATTACCTTCGCGCTAAAGAAGGCTTTGACATCCAGGTAAAAGCGTGAGGCTTCTTTATTTTCTCGTTTGAGAAAGAAGGATATGTCATAAGGATAAAAGCATGAACACCCATTCCCTCTTCTCGATAGAAGAAGTACGGCCAAAGGATAAAGACATAAGGAATTCTTCTTTAGTGAAGAGGAGAGAAGAAGAATTCAATATATAAGGATAAAAGGGTGAACATTTTTTCGTATGCGATGAGGAAGGACTTAATGTGAGATATAGAAAATACGTGAGAACATATATTGATATAGAGTTTGGAGACAAGCAGTCTATTATAAGAAAGAATAAAAATAAAAATTGGTTGCTTATATACATATTTCAAAATTATTATACATACAATGAATAAAAAACTACTTCTTTATTCTTATTTATAATAATATTTAATTGAGACTAACATATATACACATACACACATATAAACATATACTTGTATTCAATATCGTCTCTTTGTATTTTATTATTGTCTAATTAATTCTTGAAATGTGTCATATTTTAATTTTATATATATATATATAATAAAATTATATTATATTATATACATGTATATTAAAATTTATATGACATTTCGAGAATTAATTAGACAATAATAAAATACAAAAAAAAAGAATGTAAAAAAGTGAGTCTCGCGGCGATATGAATACAAAGTACTCTTTTTATTCGTTGCGAATTGACCGACTCGAAAATCGTAGCGATTTATGACGCTGTCGCAAACGAGGCCACCCGGTGTGCGCGATGTAACGGGGATGTAAAGTTGCGCGCAACTCTCCCTCAGTTACCTCATCACGGCGTAACAGACACATCAATGCCTCTCTCTGACAAAGACAGACTTCGTGGCCGGCACTGTCGACCGGAGAAACACAGATATCAACACCAGCCCCGTTTCTCGCTGGTGTACGTAGAGCCTGTTTTTAGTAGCCGAAGGCCAGACATACAGAGCGAGTCGAGTGAAACGAGTATATGTTCAAGCGTCTCGATATATAAAATAAAAAAAGTGCCAGTATCGATTCTCTAATGAAACATTGATAGTATAGGATGTGTAGTCTAGGTAATATTAATGTTTTTTTTTTTCATATTATATAATCAGATATATCTCATAATTTGCTTACAAAATACGTATTTTTCGGTATTGATTCTTGGTCGAGAGAGAAATTAAATTATCAGCAGAATGCTTTAACATAATTTAATAAATTAAAGATTTTTTAATTAAGTAAATAGCGAGAAAGACCAAAATAAAAGATTCTATTTTCGATTTAGACCGACAGATGATTCTAGAATGCAATGCATGCAATTTATATATATATATATATATATATATATATATATATATATATATGTTAAACCGCAAACCGAGCGACGAGAGAAATGAACGGATTAAAGCAACGAGATAATGTCAATTCTTGACATTTGGTGCTATCTGCCAGATTAGGCATTGATTGCGAACTCCTGTCACGTAACACATGAGTGTCGCTTTCGCTGATTCCACCCTCGTCTGGTTCCTCAGAATAGCTTTCTGAGCGTGCGAGCACCGTTGAACCCTACGAATTGCCGACTTTATGCGACCGAAAGGGCGCGAGCGATAGTCGATCGCTGATAGCGCAAAAAAGACATCGCGACATTTCGATCGATATCAAAGAAATATTGGGCTAATGCTCGGATGAATAAAAACGAACGTGCGCAAGGAGAGACGCTTCGTTTAATATCGTGATAATTTTAACGCCAACGTCAGCAGAAACCTTTCATTAGATCGATTGTTTAGCTTTCTCTCTTACCGAGCTGCCACTTGGCATATAAAGCCCGAGATTCAGTATGAGAAACTTCTGAGAGGATTAACCTGACAATAGTAATCTTACTCTACAAATCAAAGAAATAATCAGTTGCACTAATTGTGCGAGTTATCGATCATTAATTAAATAATAAAGTAGCAAGATTTAATAACGAACATATATAAATAAAATTATATAGAAATTAGATGGAATAAAAAGTTAAATCGTCAGTCTTAAAGAAATGTCATTTGGTACACTAAAAACAAATTTCTTAACTTGACTAAACCTTTCAACTAAATATTATTTTGTTCATTAAAAACATATAAAAATATTTAAATATTAATATACGTTCAATTAACAAAATAGTAATTTTGTTAAAAGATTTAGTCAAGTTAACAAATTGTTTTTTAGTGCATAAAACAGTTAAATTTTAGATTAATTTCTTTCTTTCTCCCTCATTATCTACAAAACATTAATCATCTTTTTTTAACACCGACAATATAATTTATTGAAATAAAGTTAAGTATCAGCAGTGTCTAAATAATAGCTAATCCGATGCTGTTTTATATATATACATTTACAATCTCTGGATTCGAAATCCAAAAGCGCGGCAGCTATCATCGGTTACGAGCGATTGGGAAAATCCGTAACATCGTCTATCAACGTTCAACTCGTAGGAGGGGCGATCTAAACAGTTTGTCAAGAGAATCCAATTTCGTAGATCCCCAAAGTACCAATGATCATTGCCTGCTGCAAACGGCGGAAAACGCATTTTACAATATATGGAGATATATGAGTATTCAGAATAGAATAGGGTTGTCGGTATATTTCCTTGTGTTTAGATAAAAACCTTCCACAACGCAAACGATACAATTAATCTTTATACGTCAACGCGTAAATAATATATTTTTTTTACGACGAGTACGAAAAGTGAAGATAAAGGTACATCAATGTTTCAACTTTTTAGATAGCGTATTTTTTAAATGGATATATCGCAATACCGAGGATTTATCTCGTTTATTATATTATTATTTTAATAGAGAACCATTAAATCTTTATAAATAAAATTATTTATTACATTTGAATATTATATAAGTCTTAATCAGATACTTCATCTTTTAACAAATGCAAGAAAGCAAATTTCTTCTATAAGATGTCGCATCGTAGTTTTGTTTCCTCTCCGAGAACACGCGTTGACGTTTAACAGTGTTTCGGACAAATCCAATTTTGAGGAGACTCGTTGCAATCACAGTGTAGTGGATTTCGAAACGAGAGAAGAAATACGATATCCATTCGAGAAGAGGGGACCGTTGTGCTTTCTCGCAAGATATATTCGTACTTTGTGATCTCTTTCTCGAGAAATGTGTTTACGAAAGATAGTTGCTATTCCTAGAACAAATTCGCAGTGAAAAGAATATCCGGACTTTTGTGTGTCCGAAAAACACACACACGCCTGTCAATTCTTATGAGAAATCTCGCGAAAATTTGTCTATTCTTTGACACATACGTAACGCTTATATAACGTGTGTACGTTTTATATGGTATTATTGTATATTTTATTGTCCTGATGTTTATTTCAAAACTGTTTCGAATTAAGAATCCCGAGATGAATCAAGAAACATCTAAGCCGCCATTATACATGAATATAATTATTAGATAAAAATTAAGATTGGGAAAGTTCTTTTTTACTGATTTTAAAAAGTAACGCGTTACCGCTATTTAAAAATAACGATTAAACATTATTACATTTTTTTAAAGCTATAAAGATATAAGTTATACATAAAATAATTTTTAAAAATGTTTGTTTTTAAATATTTTTATTAGTATATATTTTATATATACTTTGTTACATTTTGTGTGCAGAAACCAATAGTTTATCTTATATTTAAGATCTGCGAATATGAATATTAGCCATAGAAATCTATTAAGAAGTAACGCTGAAAGTAACGGAATTTCTTTACCGTTTACTGTAACGTCATTACTTTTTCGTTACAGATAGAGAAAAGTAACGGCGTTACCAAATCGTTACCGAAAAAAATAACAGTAACGGTGTTCCAAGTAACGCGTTACTTCCCAATCCTGATAAAAATGATTCATACGAAGTATTTTCACAAGGACCCTTTCAGATATCTTATCTCGTAACAGATATTGTTCCAGTCGTAAACCATAAAAACATCTATAAAAAGCATCCCAATAACACCAAATAGCATATATAGTTTATTGCAAAAACGTTTATCAAAAGATATTATATCAGTTCCATTGATCTATTTCATCGATACTATAACAGTGTAATTGAGAAGCAATGGATAAATTCGTAAAGGATATTGTAAAACTGGATATCAAAATTTTACCTCGAAAGGCATAAAAAAGTAATTGTTTAATTTTTTTGCAATTTTGCGATATATGTTCTATACACTAAAAAAAAATGTGTTACCTTTACTAAACTTTTCAACTAAATTACTATTTTATTAATTGAACATATATTAGTATTTAAGTCAAATATACGTTTTATATATATTAAATTTAATGTATTATATTTAAATTAAATATTTTTCTACATGTTCAATTAACAAAATATTATTCAGTTGAAAGGTTTAGTCAAATAAACACATTTTTTAAGTATATACATTCTGTGTGTGTCAAACAGAGCTGCATAATGCATTATCGGTCGCGCGTCATATTGCTGGTAAACTTTTCCCTCGGACTCTTGCTTTCACGACGAATCGCTATTATGCTCACACGTTGACTATCGAAAGGTGAAAACTGCGACGCGGAGAGCTAAGTGCTTTGATCTGGCTGGAACTTATGGTTATCCGATATAAGCGTCGAGAGTAGAGGAAGAGTAGCTTTCTCGCCAGGGAAAGGGTTCAGTCTCACCCCGTCTCACGCTCGATCGACCATCTTCAAGGATGGCAGATTCTTTTGTCGCCGTTCACCGGCCGGGGACTGGGACTAAATTTAAGAATAAGAATATATGAAGCGCTCGCGAAGCTGCTCGCGCGGAGAGCTCTCGCTCGGAAAATATTGGCCCTTTAACGAGCGGCTTAGTAAAGTGACTTTAGGAACATGTGTCGGTTAGCTGAGACTACAACTCGATTTACATTTTTTTACTCTCTTCTTTTACGGAAAATTATAATAGAACGCGCCGTACTGTCACAAATCGTATTCTACTCTATTTTCAGTAGTGCAGATGTAGCTTTGACG
This sequence comes from Nylanderia fulva, assembly GCF_048542155.1. Classification (NCBI taxonomy): domain Eukaryota; kingdom Metazoa; phylum Arthropoda; class Insecta; order Hymenoptera; family Formicidae; genus Nylanderia; species Nylanderia fulva. Next base: position 1,800,304 of record NW_028190433.1, on the reverse strand, counting down.
CGCCAATCGGCCGAGCGCACCGCTTTAATTCGCTATTAATAATTAGTCAAAACCGACTTAAGAAAGACAACACAACACCTGTCGCTCAAAGTATTGTCACAAGTCGCGCCGTACTGTCACAAATCGTATCCTACTTTATTTTCAGTAGTGCAGATGTAGCTTTGACGCGCCAAATTGATACCCAAATTTCGGCCGAGCGCACCGCTTTAATTCGCTATTAATAATTAGTCAAAACCGACTTAAGAAAGGCAACACAACACCTGTCGCTCAAAGTACTGTCACAAGTCGCGCCGTACTGTCACAA